>NC_071423.1:907232-1209642 GCF_017976375.1 Cuculus canorus
AGCTGCTCATGCACTGCTGGAGTTCACCTGCAACACGGGACTTGCTGGCATCATAGCCAGGGTCCGTCTGCATCCAAAAGCTCCTCAGAGGGAAAGCTATAACCAGACATTTCAGGAATCTTTGACATAAGAAGGAGATGGAACTGTTGGAACGGGTCCAGAGAAGGCTACAAAGATGATCCAAGGGCTGGAGCACCTTCCACACCAGGACAGGCTGAGAGAGTTGGGGTTGTTCAGCCTGGAGAAGAGAAGGCTCCAAGGAGACCTTAGAGCAGCTTCCAGTCCTGAAAGGGGCTGCCAGAAAGCTGGGGAGAGGCTCTTGATCAGGGAGTGCAGGGATAGGATGAGGGGGAATGCTTTTCTGCTGCGAGAGAGGAGATTGAGATGAGATCTTAGGAGGAAATATTTTGCTGTGAGGGTGGGGAGGCTCTGGACCAGGTTGTCCAGGGAGGTGGTGGTTGCCCCATCCCTGGAGGGGTTCAAGGCCAGGTTGGATGGGGCTTGGAGCCCCTGATCCAGTGGGAGGTGTCCCTGCCCATGGCAGAGGATGGGACTGAATGGGCTTTGAAGTTCCTTCCAATGCAAACCATTCTGCTCTGAGAAGATCTTCCAGTGACTTTCCAGTACCTGAAGGGGCTATAGGAAAGCTGGAGAGGGACTGTTCACAGAAGCTTGTGGTGATAGGATGAGGGGGAACGGGTATAAACTGGAGAGGGGCAGATTTAGACTGGACATTAGGAGGAATTTCTTCACAATGAGAGTGGTGAGGCTCTGACCCAGGTTGCCCAGGGAAGGTGTGGATGCCCCATCCTTGGAGGTGTTCCAGGCCAGGTTGGATGGGCCTTGGGCAGCCTGATCCAGTGGGAGGTGTCCCTGCCCATGGCAGGGGGGTTGGAACCAGACGATCTTTAAGGTCCCTTCCAACCCAAACTATTCTATGATTCTATGATAGCCATGAGCACTTGGGTGAGCTCTACTCCCAGCTCTCCACACAGCGTGCACATAGTTTTTGATACCACCTCAGACGTGCTTAGGAAGCCCAATGTCTGTCCCCACGTGTCCGTTCCCCACGTTGGAGTTCTGTGCTGGTTTTGCTGACTTTATTTAATGAGGTTTATTGTTTGCGCTGCATAATTTTCAAAGGCATGTCACCCACTTCGAGATCGCCTTCAGATCTCCAGGTTGGGAACGGGGGGGAGGGTCCTTTGAAGCCGCATTCATTAATTCAGTAGCTGGCTTCTGCATTTAACAGCACACGTGTTTGAAGCACACAGAAGCCACCGTGGAGACATCTAAGAGGCGTCCCATGATACCATACATTAGAAGGAGCGATTATAAAACTGCTATGCCTGCCGTCCTTCCCTGCTTTGTTACTTCCCTCCAGATATCAAAAAAAAAGAGGGTAGAATATCAAGCTATCGCTGTCTGGCTCTGATGATGACTTCCTAGGACTAGAGACCATAAGGAAGAAAGATTTCATTTTAATTATCAGCAGTTCCATTTTTCCTAACCCCATTATTGTAAAAAGAAGCAAACAAACAAACCAAAAAAAAAAACCAAAACAAAAACCAACCACAAATAAGAAAACTAAAAAAAAATAAAAACCCCACCAAGGCAGCTGGGAAACAGAGGTGTCGTGAAGCTGACAAAAGTGTTCAGCAGTCAGCAATTCAGGTATGTATCACCAATGGGAAGCTTTTGCCTCCGCAGTTGTTCTAGGTTGCTGTTTTGTTTCTAACACATTGACAGTTGTTCCCCTCAGCGTTAGACCTCATCCTCCTCTTTACGTGAAGTTACGGTAGACACAACACTATACGTGCATGGAGGCACTATCCTGATCCGACCAGCTCTTGCATCTTAAGCTTAAACTAAATTGTTTCTTAATCTTAAAATTAGTGTTTCTACTCAGCTTCTTTCTCAAGATGAAAGAGGGGAGATTGAGATGAGATCTCAGGGAGAAATGTTCTCCTGTGAGGGTGGGGAGGCCCTTGCCGAGGTTGCCCAGAGCAGTGGTGGCTGCCCCATCCCTGGAGGGGTTCCAGGCCAGGTTGGATGGGGCTTGGAGCCCCTGATCCAGTGGGAGGTGTCCCTGCCCATGGCAGGGGGTGGGACTGGGTGGGCTTTGAGGTCCCTTCCAACCCAAACCACTCTAGGATTCTATTTCTGACACCTTTGTTGGTGGGTCTGTCCGCTTCACTCCAGGCTCACCTTGCTTCAAATGCACTGTTCACCAGCAAGGCAGGTTGAAAACAAAATTCTTCTCTTTATTAAAGCAGTAATTGACTCCCTGTGTACATGAAAATACAGCCAGTGCGTACATGGAGCACAGCCTCCTGCAGAAATGATTCCTTGGTCACCCCATCACTTGTTCTTCACTTCATCATAGACCTCGTACTAAGATATTCAGACCCAAGAAAAAAAGTTTTCGCTTTAGGGAGAGCAGACACCGGCATTTGGGAGATAAAATCATTGAATCACAGTATCATTAAGGGTGGAAAAGACCTCTAAGTTCAACCAGTCCAATCATCAGCCCAGCCCCGCCATGCCTACTAAACCATGTCCCCAAGTGCCACGTCTACACACTTTTTGAACCTTTCAGGGATGGAGACTCCACCACTGCTCTGAACACCCTCTGCCAGGGCTTCACCACTCTGTCAGCAAAGAAATATTTCCTATTATCCAATCTAAACCTGGCACAACCTGAAGCCATTTCCCCTCATCCTACCACTTGTTACTTGCGAGCAGAGCTCAGCACCCCCCTCACCACACGCTCCTTTCTGGGAATTGCAGAGAACCATGAGGTCTCCCCTCAGCATTTCCCTTTATTTAATGTCAGCAACACAAGTGAAGGCTCTGACCCAAAATCTACGGCCACGGCCTCATGCGAGGCACCCGGACCAAATGGCAAATCCATCACCCTAATTATTGCTAATTCTTCCCCTCCAGCCCCGTCCACCTGCAGACTCCAGCAGCCTGATTCAGCCTCACAAAGGGCACTTGTGAACCCTCCGGTCACAACCCACAAACAAACCCCTTCTTCATATTCATGCAGAAAACAAAAGATGCATTAACGAGGTTTCCATGAAGGCAACTAAATAGCTGCTACTCATTATCTCAGTAAATATCTTGTCCTGTTTAGAAAAGAGGGCCAGCCGTAGTAGCGATGCTACCTGGTATAAATCATGCATTTATTTTTATAGACCTCAGCAATATGTAGCAATTAGTAGAGGTAACACTAATTAGATTTTACATTGTAATGCAAGTCCCTCTAAACTTAAGGCATAACATACCTGGCTTCTAATGAGTGCAAGGTCATTTTGGCATTCTGCGTAATAGCTTTGATGCTAATGAATGCATTTGCTATGCACGGGAACATCCCATGTTTTCCCTGGGTAGTTCCAACCACTTAACAGTGGACACTTGGTTTAAATTGCTGCCGAGCACAATGTGGTGGAGAAGAAGCCACCTAAACACCCAGATTAATTGCAGTGCTTCGCAGCGCCCCGGAAAGCGGCGCCCCATGACAAACCCGCTCTAAGGGCAGCCAGCGTGCTTGTTTGAAGGGATTAGCTTTAGATTAGAATGGCATGAGACTCCAGGAGGCAGAAAACTTGCATTTCCTTTGTGCTTCATAATGGAAAAAGCTGGAAGACAACGGGCTTACAGTCAGCTTAGTGCTGTTCCTGTGTCTTTTCCATCATATATGGCATAATCTCCTTAGAAGACAGCACAGCATCACGCTGCGTCAGGAACTGATGTTTTGTTTCCCTCTGTTTCCTCACCTACTACCACCACCGGAGCCGAATAAATCAAAAAACAAAAAAAAAGGCATTTAGGAAAAACAAATTCATTTAAAGATTCAAACCCAACATTCATGGAATTTATAATTAACTTTTTAATTGATTTCCTATGCTACCCAAATTGCAATGCCTGCAAAGACAAGTTCTACTAGCTATAGCTGTTTAACTAGAAATTGTTTTACTAGAAACTTGGATTATTCCAAGGCTGACACCATCCATGTTAAAGGCTGTGGGACTGCTGGGAGTGGCAGGCTTGGAGCTGTTGAGTTGGCGTTGTTCAGCCTGGAGAAGAGAAGGCTCCAAGGAGACCTTAGAGCAACTTCCAGTAGTGAAAGGGACTCCAGGAAAGCTGGGGAGGGGCTCTGGATCAGGGAGTGCAGAGACAGGAGAAGGGAGAACGATTTTCAGCTGAATGAAGGGAGATTGAGATGAGTTCTTATGCAGAAATGTTTTCCTGTGAGGGTGGGGAGGTCCTGGCCCAGGTTGCCCAGAGCAGTGGTGGCTGCCTCATCCCTGGAGGGGTTCCAGGCCAGGTTGGATGGGGCTTGGAGCCCCTGATCCAGTGGGAGGTGTCCCTGTCCATGGCAGGGGGTGGAACTGGATGGGCCTTGAGGTCCCTTCCAACGCAAACCATTCCATGATTCTATTATTACGGAAAAGCATGATAGCCTCACACAGCCGGGCTCTGGTGGAACCTCCTTATGTCTTCTGTTTTGTAACATCAAGCACTGCCGCTGGCAACTGACTCAGGAAAAGACACTCCCCAGGTCATCAACATCTTTCAATCCAAGACAGACCTCACTTTCAAGGATTTTCATCAAGCTAAAACAAAACCAAAAACCTCTGCATCCTTTCTTTGCCACGTCATGAAAACACCACGGGAAACCATGCGTCAAACCAGGAGGGAGGGAGAGGATAAGGAAGGGTTGAATTGCTGGCTGGAGGCTGGGTATGGCAGGCAATAAAATCCGAGTGAACACGTACATCTCATGACAGATCTCCTGAACTTAGGTTGCTCGCTAAAGAAACAAGGGGAAACCACGCTGTGACTCATTTTACAGGCCCCCAGAATCAATGCCTGCAGTAACTAAAGGACTTTACATTAGCTGAAAATAGCTGCTACCGTTCAAGCCCACGCAGAATTCAGTCGTTAAGCTCTGGGCTTTGCTCTGTGCCGGTGCAGCTGGATGGATCACGCCTGGCTGCTGGCCATCGCGAGTCAAAATGTCCCATGCTCTGCAAAAGCTGGAAGCATCTCCTTGCATAAGTCAACGGGCTTGAACTTGCCATGAAGGATATGCCAGCAAGAGAGAGGAAAACACATTGAAAGCAGAGGGAAGAAATTCTACCCCAAATACAAGCTCCCTGGGGCAGATTTGAGGATTTTAAAAGCAATTGCGGCAGATGTCCTTATGCATCTTGATAGAAAATCAAGGGTAGGTAAACAGCTAAATCCCTCAGACTGCTTTGTGCATCTCAACCTACATCTTTTAGCGTGACTTCTATGGTTCTCTGACTTAAGCCACGACTCTGCATATTGCAAAGTGCCAAAATAATCACGCCAGCAGGATTTTGAAATTCAAAAGAAACCTTTTTGCAAGGTGCCGGCCTAAGGAATCTCAGAGCCTGCTCTGCCGCCTGTCACTGGGGTTTGACGCATTGGGGAGAGGGTGCTGCCATGGATTTGTTGGCTGAGCGAACACTCTATTCTCATGCTCAGATAATGCAGAAATAAAGTGCATTTGTAACAGACAACAAAAGGATTATCCCCCATTCATTTCAAAGCACCCTTCATTCCACTCAGGGATTACATTTTCCTTTACTTATCTTGCAAATGGTTTTTTACAAGAGCGCGTGGCTTATGGCAAATACCAAAATGTGGCCGGGACAATGAAAGCTTGTACTGCAGGAGAGAGATCCCATTCAGCGCCCTGCGCTTACTGCTGTAATCTACTGCCTCAGAAGGGCCATTCTTCCTAAGTGCAGAGGCGCTGAGAGGATCAGCTTTGCAACCCGTGGCACACTTCAGGTTTAGGGGAGGCTGGTTCCGAGTGCACCTTCAGCTTTGATGTCTGGTCATTGGAGGAGAACATCAGTGCTTTGCGTTCCTGTCAGGTCCATCTGCCTAGAATCCTGCCCAAGACCTCATCTGTAATACCATGTCCAGTTATGGAATCCTCAATGTAAGAAGGAGATGGAGCTGTTGGAACAGGTCCAGAGGAGGGTACAAAGATGATCAGAGGGCTTCCATATGAGGACAGGCTGAGAGAGTTGGGGTTGTTCAGCCTGGAGAAGAGAAGGCTCAGAGGAGATTTTATAGTGACCTTCCAGTACCTGAAGGGGCTCCAGGAAAGCTGGGGAGGGACTGCTCACAAAGGCTTGTGGGGGTAGGATGAGGGGCAATGGGTATAAACTGGAGAGGGGCAGATTTAGACTGGACATTAGGAAGAATTTCTTCACCATGAGGGTGGTGAGGCCCTGGCCCAGGTTGCCCAGGGAAGTTGTGGCTGTCCCATCCCTGGAGGTGTTCAAGGCCAGGTTGGATGGGCCTTGGGCAGCCTGATCCAGTGGGATGTCCCTGCCCAGGGCAGGGGTTTGGAACTAGATGATCTTTAAGGTCCCTTCCAAGACTAAGTATTCTATGATTCTATGAATGCCAAAGCGCTTCTGCAAACACCAGTCCCATCCACTAGCAAAGAAAGTGAAACATCCCCCTGCTTTTTGGCTTGATGAAAAGCAAGAACTTCTTCACTTTTCCTTGTCACAAGTACTGGTGCAACATGGCAAAATTCAAGTGCTTCCCACACACGAGAGAAACCCAAGAGCCTGGTGCAACCACCACACATCTCCTTTCTCCAGTGAAAACAGGCAGGCTAAGAGCAGCTGGCATGACTGCCCCAAGGAAGGCCAAACACATGAACCATCAACACCACACTAGAGACCACCGGGAAGAGGTAGTTCCCCCAGGATTGACAACTCTTATTTGATTGACTCTAAATCTTATGATTTTATATGCTTGCATGAAACAAGTTTGCATGGTCTCAGCTCAGACATGCACGGTAAAGAGCTGAGAACACCAGAAATGGGCTCTGCAAGCCACAGTAGTGGGTTATAGAATCAAAGAACTGTTTGATGCGAAAAGACCTTTGAGATCGTCTGTCCACTATTAAGTCATACCCTTGAGACCTCGTCTACCTGCCTTCTAAACACCAGGGATGGGGACTCCACCACCTCCCTGTGCAGCCTCTGCCAGGGCCTAAGAACCATTTCAGTGAAGAAATTTCTTCCTAATACACAATCTAAACCTCCCCTGGTGCAACTTGTCGCCATTCCCTCTCATCCTATCACTTGTTACTTGAGAGGAGAGACCAACATCCACTTCACCACAACCTCCTTTCAGGCAGTTGTAGACAGTGATGAGGTCTTCCTTCAGCCTCCTCTTCTCCAGGATAAACAACGCCAGGGCCCCCCTCAGCTGCTCCCAAAACTTGGAGCAGGAGGCGCAAGTGGCTCAGCTCTGCTCGGTTACGCCAATCCTGCTCTTGCTGCCTCACACCAACACAAAATTGCTCACCCAAAGCAAATACCCTGGGAATGGAGGCAGCAGGGGGTTTCACGCTGTCTGTAAATTGATGAGTCTAAAGGAGTTATGATTGATTTGGAGCTGGGGAGGAGACACCTTGCATGGCTTGGAACAGGCAGTCGGTCTCTGCTTACTCCACCTCAGCTTTCCGAGTGAAAATGGAAGGAAACACAGTGCTTGCCATTATATTGCCACTCAGCCAGAAAAATAAAACCCCATCATTTCTGTCAGCTCCCCCATCCAGCAGAAAGCATTCAGTTATCTCTCCTGTCCTGCTGTTCCTGATAGGGTAAATTACAGCATCATCGAGGAGCTGGAGGAGCAACCCTGCTCTTCACCGCTGCTCCCTGATGATTTATTCTCTGCAGTTGCATTCAGTGTCCCAAAGATGCCAGACTATATTGCCCTGTCCGGAGAGAGATAACAGTGCCAGGGTGTGTAAATAACACCGCTTTCTGCTGGAAGGATTTGATTTCCCAAATGACGCTCGAGCCACTCCTTTGAATAACCGAGGGCAACTGGAGGCAGCACGGAGTAGCATAAGGTGCATGGAAATAAGGAAAAAGTGGGAAAACATCCTAGTGGAGCTCACAGCACTGGCACTGCACGCTTGGTGCTGCGTTTGTGCACAGCAGCATCGGTCTCTGATGCTCCCAGGCAGCCCGTGCAAACCAGAACTGGAGGCTGGAGCTGATACACAATGGGTCTCAATTGTCTTATCATTGGGTGGCCACCTAGTAAGGAAAAGAGCTCCAGGGAAGGTGGGAAGGAGCTTTCAACAAGGGCATGGAGTGACGGGATGAGGGGGGACTGGCTTTAAACTGGAAGGAGGAAGATTTAGATTAGACATTAGGAAGAAATTCTTCATGCTGAGGGTGGGGAGGCCCTGGCCCAGGTTGCCCAGAGCAGTGGTGGCTGCCCCATCCCTGGAGGGGTTCCAGGCCAGGTTGGATGGAGCTTGGAGCACCTGGATCTGGTAGGAGGTGTCCCTGCCCATGGCAGGGGGTGGGACTGGACAGTCTTTAATGTCCCTTCCAACCCAAACCATTCTATGATTCTATAATAATACATTCTCTGCTCTCTGTTTATGTAACTGTGTGGTCTTGCATAAGAGCTATGGTTTCATTTTTCCCTCTTCTTTCTAATGGACTGAATTTTTCAAAGGAAAAAAGAAATCCAGACAATCTGACCACACTCGGCAAATCAATGCATCTCGTAGATAATAATACTTGAGATTTATGTAACGCTTAATGTTTGCTAAGCGTTTTGGAAGAAATAAATTAACCTTCAGAACTGCACTGAAATAGGTAAACATCATCAAAACAGCTTTACCACAGAGAGAAACTGAGTCAGGGATTCAAATAGCAGAAGAAAAGTACCTGATGCTGCTTTAACCAATGGATTGAATTATTGTGAGGGCTCTACATCAAGCCATACAAGTTGCAGAAATAAAAAGGTAATACTACAGATGCCCAGTGACATTTGTTTAAGTCACAAGACCGGAGTTTAAGCCCTGCTTAGGACTAAAAAACACGACAAAACATTCAGAACATGAGAAACTTTGAATGACTCAAGACATGCTTGGGTTTTGGCTGAAGTTATGGCCTCATTTAAAAACATCCAGGCCTGGGACAAAATAATTGCCAAACACGTCCTGGTGGACTTAGGCCAAGTGCTGGAGGAAGAAGGAAAAATAGTTGTTCTTCCCTGAAAGAGGGGAGATTTAGATGAGATCTTGGGAAGAAACTGTTCACTGTGAGGGTGGGGAGGCCCTGGCCCAGGTTGCCCAAAGCAGTGGTGGCTGCCCCATCCCTGGAGGGGTTCCAGGCCAGGTTGGATGGGACTTGGAGCCCCTGATCCAGTGGGAGGTGTCCCTGCCCATGGCAGAGGGGTGGAACTGGATGGGCTTTGAGGTCCTTTCCAACACAAACCATTCCATGATTCCATGAAGCAGACCAATGCAAAGGCTGGTATCCTGAGAGGCACATTTCTGGGATCATCAAGTAGTGCTTTCAAAGAAACAGGTTTTTTGCACCTTTGGCAAAAGCTGACAACTCCCTACAGATCTGTGAAAGACCAGCTGGAGCATCCATATGTATCCAGATAGAAGTTCCACATCACTACACAGCAAATCTTCGACAGCCCAGGAGGAGGCTGAGCCCTGAGCGCAGGACCTTGCTGCCTCCATGCTGCTTGTAGGCAGGTGCTGGACGTGATACGGTTTAATAGGGGACAGGTATGGTTGGACTCGATGATCTCAAAGATCTTTTAAACCAAATGATTCTGATGTGCACATAGCAGGCACTGTTCTTTGGAGAACCATTGTATCTTGCACGCAGAGCTCACTGCCCCAGGAGAGACGGGAGGAGAGCACTCCCATATGTAAACAGGAGATCAATGTGCTTTCCAGAAGACAGATTATTTGTGCAGATGTTGGTGCTCTTCGGAGCAGTTTCTATCTGAAGGTGAACAGAAGCACGGTGCACTTCAGCAAAAGCTCATTTAATTCTCATCATTACCAGGTCTCTAATGTATAATTGATCCTCAGCTCGTGTGATAACTCAGGCACCAGCAGCTATAGCTCTAAGGAATAGAGTCCTGCCTCCACCCAGAAGGGCCCCAGAGAGCCAAAACCAATTCAAGTGAAATGGGAAAGTTGTAGCCCAGGACACAGGACATCTGGAGTTAATTCGCTTCCCACAGCCCTGGGGCAAAGCCTCTGCTCTTCTCTGCTCCATCCCACACTGATTTTGTAGTTAAGTACACCAATGGGAGTGAATGCTGGCATCCCGGGGCTCTGGGGAGCCGCATCTTGCTCTCAGTTGAAAAAGCTTTCCTGGGTTTTGCTCCTGTCTCAGAAAAATAACTTCTGTGAAAGCAGAGCTTGGGTTTCTGGCCTAATCCAAGAGTTCTGTGTGCTTTAAGCCAAGGCATGACCTAACCCCAGGTGGAATTAAACCCAAGGCAAGGCTGTTTGCCTGATTTAAACATGAATACAGTGCACCGTTTGGATGCTCCAAGAAATTCAAGATTGGCTGAGCATTAATACCGGGAGGTCTAGAGGCTCTGGTGGTATTGATGGAAATCAAATCCTCAAGATCACAACACCTGCGTCTCTGCACTCACCTCTGGTCTGATATTTGGCACAGCTCATGGGAACTCTGCAGAGGAGGATTTGTAAGACACAAGGAGTCTTTTAGATGGAGGTTCCCATCCTGCACTTGTGGGTCGACACCAAGAAATCCCAGCGTTTACTCTCTGACTTAGGGCACACCCACTGCAGAGATACAACACTGCGTAACAGGAATAGCTCTCGTTTCTGAGCTGAAGGGGAACCCACAACTTGCTAATCCTGAAGTAAAGGAGGTCAAGAAGGGTGGGGTTGGAAAGATACCAACCCCAGTACTGTCTGCAGAGCAACAGGAGACACGATACCAAAATGCAGTCGGCTCCCATCTCCTCTTCCTCCAGAGGGTGAGACAACTAAGCAATTAAACAATGATTTTACCGTAAGTACTGGACTTCAGAGACTTGCTTTTTCCTTTTTTTTCTTTTTTTTTTTTTTTGTAAAGATGAGAAAAAGGGAGGAAAAAAGATTTAAGATAATGGCCTTTTTCTCCTCAGAATAAATTAAGCTCAAAGATAGAGAATCCCATTACTAATGCCTTTTAGCAAAGCCTAGGCATTCTTTTAAAGTCAAACTTTAAAGTATAATGTGCAGTGATCTCGTTGAAATCTTTCCTGTAATGATATTTAAGTGATGGCCAAGTATATCAGTGGGTTCAGGAGTAGTATTGATTGCGTATCTTCAAGGGGAAGAGCCACTGCAGAGAGCTGTGGCAAAGGGAACCCGCGCTGCTGATAGAAAAGATGCCTTTGCAACCACACACACACAGTTGCTAGGAACTAATTATTCCAGGAGTCCTGACAGGAGAAAAGAAAAAGGTAAAGAAGAGAAATCAAGGCAGAGGATCCGCCTCGAGGAGGAGAATGTGGGACACGCGGCTCTGATGTGCGATAGGAAAACTTGCTCCCATCCCTTCTGCGTTCCCTTCTTGAATATGATTTAATATTCTTTTCAAATTCTTCCTTTTTTTGAGCAGGAGGAAAGCTGACAAAAGCACGATCTTCATATCCGCTCAGGATAGAAAAAAAGTTGGTGCTGGAGGGAGGCTTGAGCTTGCTTCTGTGAAAAAGCCCACCCCTCACGAACCCCAGCGCCTGGGAGGTACCACACCGGGCTCCGATGGGGTGGGTAACCTCACCTTACAGCCCATCATCTAAATCTGGGGGGCACAGGCTTGGGTGGCCGCTTAGACTGCAGATATTGGCACTTCTATCTGGGAACCAGGCTGCAAAACCAGAGCATCGCCCTGCCCTCTCCAAGCTCCCATAAGCAATTCCTGTGTTTCAGCAGGGAGTTGGCAAGAGGTTGGATCTAGAGCTTTATCTCCCCATTGCAGAGTGCCAAGAAGAGATGTCCACTGCACAGCATCAGCCTTTGAGGGCATGGGAATTTATAGCAATGCCCCCAGTGATGGGGCAGCCTCTCCAACTGCTGCAGCCTCCACAGCTGAACCTCTGCCCCAGGGGCACGAGGAAAGAGAAGTCCCCGATGACTTTAAAGGAGCAGGTTCACAGTAAAGAGCGTAAACACGTTTGTTTGCTCTGCAGTGGTGATCTCCCTTACTTCTCCAGGACCCCAGCCCCTTGCCCTATGGGATTCAGGGGGCCATCTGCATCCCTCAGCCTCTTGAGTTTGGGCCAAAATCTTTCTCACCAGTCCCAGATTTTCATGGAAACGTAGAATAGTTTGGGTTGGAAGGGACCTCAAAGCCCATCCAGTGCCACCCCCTGCCATGGGCAGGGACACCTCCCACTGGCTCAGGGGCTCCAAGCCCCATCCAACCTGGCCTGGAACCCCTCCAGGGATGGGGCAGCCACCACTGCTCTGGGCAACCTGGGCCAGGGCCTCCCCACCCTCACAGCAAAACATTTCTTCCCAAGATCTCATCTCAATCTCCCCTCTTTCAGCTGAAAACCATTCCCCCTTGTCCTCTCCCTGCACTCCCTAATCAAGACCCCCTCCCCAGCTTTCCTGTAGGTCCCTTTTAAAAACGCGCTCCTTTAAAGTCCTGAGGGACTCTTCTTTTTCATCCTGTGTCATGCGTAAGGGTCAACGCAGCAGCTGCAAACCTTGTCCCCTTTGTGCTGTTTCTGTAAAGAAGTTGTTCCAGCACGTTCCTGAAAGAAGATGTTGAAGAGAATGCCTGTACACAGGCAGGGGTTGAGGTGTAATCAACTGTGCTTCTGCAATCAAGTTCAAGCAGTTTAGATGTTACTGCCCTTCCAGAGATGCTGTGATCCTGCCAGACCCATTTCAAAGCTGGTTGCCTCTAAACCAGCAGTTCTTAAGAGAAGCAGCAGAATAACGTAGCATATAATAGTTATTTTACTCTAAAACACATTCCCTCGTTTCTTCCCCTGAATAATTTTCCCACATGGACCACCCTAACACTGGCAGAACCCAAAATCAGAACAGAAAACCAAACTGGGCTGAATATCTTTAATCCATTATCAAGACAACAAACCCCTTCAGTGCTGTCAGGAGTTGGCACCTGCTTGAGCATCCTTCGATCCCCACGGAAAGCCAGAAGAGAAAACACGGAGAGCTCAAAATAAGAGACAGCGCCCCAGCTCCCAACCTCTGCTCCAGACAGATTAATTACCACCTTGCTGCCTGACGTTCACACACAGAGACCTCCCCTCCATTTCTTTAAAAACTGCTTGTAATTTAAGGAATTACCATTTAAAAGATGCTGAAAGCCTAATGGTCATCTACCAGGCAGTTAAAGGGGGGGAAACAGTGAGTCTCTGGCAATTACCATTCCCCGACAACTCCAGGCTCTCGCATTTTTCTGGTTAACAGTACGGAGATCATAGTTACACATTTATTAAGAAGACTCCACTTATGTTCAGCTTGGCGCAAACACGCCGTCTATGGTGGTGTTCAATTAGAGATTAAAGCTAAGGAACTGGATAATCAGCCTGCTAACGAATCAGGAAGCTCAGTAAAGCGAAGAGATGAAGATTTCAGCGGCTTTGCTTTATGTAGTGGTACACCTTCTTTGTCATAGCCTGCTCCTTCACAGAATCACAGAATCATTAAAGCCGGAAAAGACCTCTACACTCATCCAGTCCAGCTGTCAGCCCAACCCCACTGTGCCAACTAAACCATGTCTACATATTTTAGAACCCTCCAGGGATGGAGACTCCACCACTGCGCTTGGCAGCCTCTGCCAGGGCTTGAGCTTCACCACTCTTTCAGTGAAGGAATTTTCCCTAATATCCAATCTGAACCTCCCCTGGTGAAACTTGAGGCCATTTCTTCTCATCTGTCCCTGGGTGAAGAGACCAGCACCCACCTCACTACAACCTCCTTTCAGGGAGTTGTAGGCTTAGACACATTGGAGCAGAAAGACACCAAAGCTTTCCTTTGCCATACAGTCCAGGTGACAGCAGAAAGCCTCCACGGCAGCAGCGAATATTCAGTTTGCTCCGAGATCCCAAAACAATCAGACACCATCGGTTATTGCACTGCTTCCAGGGACCCCAACAAAGAAAGAGATGTTTAACTTCTGGCATGTGCCGCCAGCAGGAAGGTTCAATGGATAAGGCAAATTTTATAGGTTGGGCACTGTATATCGCGTGATACATTTCAAGCCTCATTTGGCACAAAATTGAAATGGTTTAAGTCAACATTCAAGGTAAACGCCTGCATTTTTATGGCCAAAGGCCTCAACTTATTATTTGCTTCTGTGCCGTAGGTTAAATTGAGCTTTCATGTATTTACTGCATCATCCTAAACTCTAATCAGACTGATTGCTGGTGGGGATATTATGACTGGGAAAATAAGTCTTTCACTGCAGCAATAACAGGGTAACAGACTTCCCTTTGCAAAGTCTTTCATAAATAAGGGGTCATATCTAATAATATTTGCCTAAAACTTCTTAGCAGAGCTTCTGTTCTCAGATGCTACTGGCTTTTTAGTTTCAGCTTTAAATAACTACATGGGTATATATTTGTCAGTAAGAAATAATCCCCCTCTCCTAAGCCATCATCTGTTCCACCACTGAACATACAGAGGGAGATTGAGGATATTGAGAGAAAAATGAGACAAAAAGAAGGAAGAAGTCAAAGTTTACTCCAGGAGCAACACATGAACAGCTCATCACCCAAAGCCTCACAGAGCTGGCAGCACCGAGCCCTTGATCCCCATCCCCGCCTGGAAAGTGCCTGTGTGTGTGTGTCTGTGGGCCATCTCCGATCTCGCTGCCCTATCTTCCAATCTCCTCCTCCAGAGGTAAAGCCAGTATTGCTGCCCGAGCTGCTGTGGGTGCTTGAAGCCTGGTCCCGGGGAGCAGAGCTCTCTCCCGAGGGAATGGAGGCAGATAAGCAATTTGGGGCACTACCAGATTTTGGACTCTACCAATCCCTACTGCAATCAAGCCTGAATGCAGTGACCATGCAGAGGCTGATGAACAACTACTATCTACAAAAGAGTCCAGGTGGGCTTTCTAGACCATCATTCAACCTCTGAATTCAAGTGATGTAAGGAATTCATCCAGCAACATCTCTGTGGATGCTTGACTCCTGCACGAGACAGGAGGTCCTACAGGAAGCTCCTAGGATACACGCTCCACAGGTTGATGGCTAGATGGTCCTATCAAACCAACCAGTGCCAGGAAGGTGAGAGGAGATCTTGGAGCTGGAAACAAACACAACAAACAAATGGAAGCAGAGCACAAGGGCAGCACCCAAAGAATTGTTATGCAGAAAAATATGCCACCAAAGTGACATCAACGAATTACCCTTTGGCATCAAGACTGAGATGGAGTTAAATTGACTAAAAAGTCTTCCAGCAAGCTCCAGACTCCCAGAGAGGTTGCGAAGAGGTCCCCTCAATGCTCTAACTGAATCCAGTGACTGACTCATTCCCTCAGCAAGCAATTGCTACAGCAGCAAGATGATGCTACAGAGATGGCAAAGCCCTTCAAAGGAGAGGTCGTGGCCAGAACCCTGGAGTTGAACGCGTGCACCAAGCCAAGCCACATGAGGATGGATGCTGACTGACTTCTGGGGATGGAAGAGAAAGGGGCACTGAAGCAGAGTTTCCTGATGCAAACACATAAATGTCAGTAAGCAGCATGGAGATGAAACAGGCCTGACAGATGGAGCCATCCTGGTTTTTGTTTGTCTCCAGAGTTGTCAGTTCAGGTCTCCAGGTCAGAAATCATTTTATCTGTTAAACCATATGCTTTGTAGAACAAAACGCCTGGCAGACTTCAAGGCATATGTATTTTAAGGAGCACAATAACATGCTGAACATCTCTAGACACTTGCTTCCTATTTATTATTACTATGCTACAGAAGAGGCTTTTTCTCCTCTTGCCCTGCCTGTAGCCTGCAAATCACTGCGAGAAAAACACACACCAGTTCACCCCACTCTAACTTAACCATTTATGAGCATCCAGTTATAAAAAGCCAATACGAAAAAAAACTTGGCCTTCAGAATAAAAGCCTTTACTGAACAACAGCCATTTGGAAAGTGCAGAATAAATCCATCACAGAATCATGGAATGGTTTGAGTTGGAAAGGACCTCAAAGCTCATCCAGTTCCAGGGACACCTCCCACTGGATCAGGGGCTCCAAGCCCCATCCAACCTGACCTTGAACCCCTCCAGGGATGGGGCAGTCACCACTGCTCTGGGCAACCTGGACCAGGGCCTTCCCACCTTCACAGAAAGACATTTCTTCCTAAGATCTCATCTCAATCTCCCCTCTTTCAGCTGAAAATTGATTTTCTTTGTCCCATCCCTGCACTTCGTGACCAAGAACCCCTCCCCAGCTTTCCTGGAGTCCCTTTAAGTACTGGAAAGTGCTCTAAGGTCTCCCTGGAGCTTTCTGTTCTGCAAGTTGAACGCATCCAACTCTCTCATCACATGCCCACTGCAGATGCCAACCCATTGCATAACCAACAGGCATTTTTGCAGTCAAGGTGTGTTTGCCTGCACAGAAGACTTGGTGTCACTCTAACTGGTTATATTTTCCCTTAAACTCCAAGCCATAACAGTGTTTTTCCAAACCTCGACTCTTGGGGAACAAGTGCCTCTTTTTTGTGCTTGTCTGCAGAAATATGGAATCATTAAGGTTGGAAAAGACCTCTAAGATCAAGTCCAACCCTCAAAACAACACAGCATGCCTAGTAGATGAATGCTTTCTCCAGAAGTCCCAGTAAAATGTCATGCTTGGCCTGGCCATATTGAACCTGCAGCAGCGCCTGGGCTGGCATGGGCACACATCTCACTCTTTTTGCTTTGCTTCAAACCCTCTTTGCCTACTAAACATCCTTTGGTTTATTTTAGGCTGATCAAGCCTTCAAGGTCCAAGCCAGATGCTGTTTTCTGCCACCGCACACAGCTGTCCAACAAAGTCCACGCAACAAATTTCCCCTCTCCTAAATACTAATAAATAAAAATAAATGATGGACAGTCTATCAGACCGATTAAGCGAAACATGGAAAAATTATCCCTAGCAGTCAGGTTCATGGCCATCAACTTGAGCTCTTGGAATAAATGTCCAGGAGGAATCTCTAAGCACTAACTCACTGCCACGCTTCAGGGCCAGGGGTTCGAAATACACACAGGATTGGGGACAGTGTAACAGATGCTGTTGAAGGTTGCTTGATGAAGTCATGTTAAACCGTCTTTATTTTTCTTCAGCCAATAATGCAAAGTCTTTAATCCCAGCTTCTGCACAGCCTAATTAAGCAGCGAGTGGAGAAGGTGGATGCTGATCTGACAAATAAAGCTCCTCGCCCTGCCCAGCCCAAACCCTATTCCCCCTTCTAACAGCAGAAGGCCACTCCGAGCAATGCCCAAAGTTATTACAGCTGGACACTGGGGGCATTTATCATCCTTCACTGCGGAGCCATGGGTTACGCTTGGCTGTTGATGTGCCTGCCTGGAGCGCAGAAGATCTCAGCGGAGCAGCTGAGGGAGAACAGAAGGGCAACCGCTGCTTCACATACGTTTGTGCCTTGGTGACAGCAAGCCACAGGGGCAGGTTTTCCATAGGGATGATATCAATTTCCTACCATTTTCTGCTGAAAAACAGGCTTTGAGTGAAAAGTAGGCTTTTAACTAAAGAAAGGGATTGGTTTTTTTTTTTTTTTTCATAAAAAGAGAAAAAAATCATCAGAATGAAAATAGACACAAGTTGGAGTTTGCTTTGCCAAAGAGGCAGCAAAATCATAGGATTATAGAACAATTAGCATTGGAAGGGACCTTAATGATCATCCAGTTCCAACCCCTCTGCCATGGGCAGGGACATCCCACTGGACCAGGCTGCCCAAGGCCCATCCAATCTGGCCTTGAATAACTCCTGGGATGGGGACACCACCAAGGATGGGGTAAATCCTGAACTATTTAACCAAGGAGTGAGATATTTTGATAAGCTCTTCTATTTTGTCCTCCTAAAAGCTTTGTCTCCCCTCCACCACCTCTTACTTTTAGGCTACGGCTCCTGCCCAATATTGTGTCTACAGTTAAGGCAAGAAAAGGGTCAGGGAATGGGGTCCTGAATATCACAGTAGAAGGGCAGAACAGCACCAAGACGGCTCAGCCTGGCTGTCTCGTGCTGGGGCTGCCTCGGCGAGCAAAGCATCTCTCAGGACTGATTTATGAGCAAGTAGATCAGACAGCAAAGGAGAACCTGGAGGCCAACAGGAAATCTGATCCAAAAATAGATACTGCTATGGAGAAGGTCTGTACTCCACAGCCACATAACACTCCAGACCTGAGGGAATGGAATGAAGATGCCAGAGGAGGGTTGATTCGGATATTAGGAAAAGGTTCTTCCCCCAGAGGGTGGTGGAGCACTGGGACAGCTCCCAGGGAAGCAGTCACGGCACCAAGCCTGACAATATTCCAGAAGCGTTTGGGAATATATGCCCTCAGCTCCACAGTGTGAATGTCGGAGTGTCCTGTGCAGGGACAGAAGCTGGACTCAATGATCCCCGTGGGTCCCTTCCAGCTCAGGACATTCTGCTATTCTGATTCTCTCCACATCCAACACAAGATGTACAGAGGACGTGGAGCCCCCAGACCTCACAGACATTCCTTGAGAGCTTCCACACTTGGGGCTTTGGCTTAAGTATTTCAGTGCCTCATCGAAACATTCAAATTCTGTAGAGGAGAAAAATAAGCAATGGTTTTCCTCCCTCCCCGTTCCATCATTTCAAACGCACTGCAAATAAAACCAACCTATCTCTAGCTGTCTCTGTCCTAACCTTGGACTCCATTACTTCTAGATCCATACCTGTATCCATTCCTAATCCTCACAGTCAGGGTTTTCCAAGCCTCTCCTTCCTTTTCCCTTATAGCATTTATTTTTAGTACAAAAAACAACCTGAAAGAAAAAAAAATAATAAAAAATAGATAAAGCCATTTCAAATTTGATCGTAGATGTGTGACACAATCTTTCTCCTCATAGGTGAAGCTTTGCAGTCCTCAAGAGCTCCCCAGCCAAAGGCTGATGAACAGGCACAACCAGCCCCAAAGAAGACGTGTTAGCACCCAGCTCGAGGAGTACGACGGCAGAACTGACGTGAATGGCATCACTTTACCGCCTTGATTCTGTTAAACACCATTAGAAATGGAAATATCCTTCACAGATTTAAGCCCAGACCAACTGACGGCTTCCTGGAGATGCCAGCACTTGGGCAGCCCTGCCAGAGGCCCCGGTCCTGCCTTTGACCCTGCAGGTGGGTCATAGAGCCAGCACGGATGAAACGAGCTCATCTTCGCTGTCGCAGGTATCTTGGCAGAAAGACGGTGCCAGCAACCCTGCCAGCTGGGAGGCTCTGAATGAAAAGACGACAGAACCCACCTGAGGGTCTAACAGGGACCCAGGCAGTGAGTGAGACCCGAGACATTTGCTGCTGATGTGGCAAAGGGTTTTGAGTTAAGAGAAATATTGAGGGGAGACCTTATCACCGTTTACAACGACACGAAAGGAGGTTGTAGAGAGGTGGGTGTTGGTTTCTTCTCCCAAGTGACGGGTGATAGGATGAGAGGAAATGCACTTAAGTAGCTCCAGGGGAGGTTTAGGTTGGATATTAGAAATATTTCTTCCCTGAAAGGGTTCTTAGCCCTGGCAGAAGATGCCCAGGGAGGTAGTAGAGTCACCATCCCTGGAGGGGTTTAAAAGATGTGCAGATGAAGTGCTTAGGGATACGATTCAGTAGTGGACAGGTACGGTTGGACTTCATGATCTCAAAGGTCTTTTTCAACCTAATGATTCTAGGACTCTATGAAATACGTTAGAAGAGATCCAAGAGGTATCACAGTTCTGGGACTGTTGTGTCTGGTACCAGCAAGCTATGGGGCTGATTGTGTGCACCCAACATTGGATCTGACTTTGAGAGTGTATTTTTTCCCCTCTTTACAGGCTCCTATGTGCTGACACAGCTTTAACTAATTACGTGCTGGCCTTCCGCAGGACTTTGGCATCCCATCTCAACAGACAGCCTTTTGGGACCAGAAATAACATTACTATAACAACAACACAAGCCATCCGTCTCACACCTGCACCTCATAGAACATCTACAGTGGCACAGAGCTGCATTAAGAGTGGCATTTTATCTTGGTGGCATCCAAATCTCCTACTTGCTGAGTTTTCAGATATCAACGCAAATAATGTGCGGAACATCAATTTTTTTTCAAGGAGCAGAGATGCTGCTCTCAGCCACAGACTTCGTAGCACCCACGTATTACACCAGCACTTGGGAACAAGCTCTTGTTGGAGTTTCAATGCCATCTCAATCCTTACACCAAAATGACACCTGTCAGTAGACCTTAAACCCATATTACATCTCTGATGTCATATCAGCTTAATTCTTAGGGCCAAAGGGTGGTCCTGTGGTTAAAACCCAAGGCTTCAACACAACCACTCTGAATTAAGCCCAATCTAAGTCACGGATTCACTCCATGACCTCAGACAAATTATTTCCCATCATTAAAAATGCAGTAATGCCACCTTATATCAAGGGAATGCAGAGACATTAGCAAGATCCACGTGTAGCATGGTGATAAAGGATAAGGAGGACCTTGACAGAGGTTCTCACATCAAGATTTTGTATTCAGTTCAGTCTGAAATTCAAAGCACTGCTGCCCCAAACTGACATTTCCATAGAGCTCAGGTCTTTGAGAGGAACAGGCAAATAAAAAAAAGACACAGATGGGGTTTGAAGTAATTTTGCAAACCTGAACTACATTTCAAGAACATCTTCAGGTCATGAAATGTATTTTCAACCATCAGCACTCAGAATGTTTATCTTTTATTGCAAGGAAACACAAAAATCCTCAATTTTAGTTACTATTTAGAAAAATCCCATTTCGTTCCCAGTATACTCAGGACAGATCAACACGAAACTTTACCAAAGTGAAAATAAACCACCTATACTTAACATACAACAAAACCAGATCTTCCTCTCACTGGGACTCCGAAGCCACCGAAACAGAAGAGCCATAATTTCAGAGAGCTCTGTATTTTACCTCATAGTATCACAGAATGGTTTGGGTTGGAAGACCATCCAGTCCCACCCCCTGCCATGGGTAGGGACACCTCCCACTGGATCAGGGGCTCCAAGCCCCATCCAACCTGGCCTGGAAACCCTCCAGGGATGGGGCAGCCACCACTGCTCTGGGCACCCTGGGCCAGGGCCTCCCCACCCTCACAGCAAAACATTTCTTCCTAAGATCTCATCTCCACCTCCCCTCTTTTCTGCTCAAAGCCGTTCCCCTTCATCCTCTCTGTGCCTTCCCTGATCAAAAGCTTTCCTGGAGCCCCTTTCAATGCTGGAAGCTGCTCTGAGGTCTCCCCAGAGCCTTCTTTTCTGCAGGCTGAGCAACCCCAACTCCCTCAGCCTGTCCTTATATGGGAGGTGCTCCAGCCCTCAGATCATCCTATTGGACTCATTCCAACAGCTCTATGTCCTTCCTGTGCTCGCTGCTCCAGAACTGGACACAGGGCTCCAGGTGAGATCTCATGAGAGCAGAGCAAAGGGGCAGAATCTCCTCCTTCACCCTGAGATGAGGTTCCAAAGAATTTTTCTCAATAACACTTACAAGATCCAATAAAAACTACCTACCACCAGGTTAAAGAAACAGTTATGGCCTTTCTGCTGTAAAGGAAAGAGTAAAACACAAGGAAAACTTCTGACAGATTTCTGCACATCCAGAACTGCACTGCAAGTCTAAACGTGCAGGGAAGCAGCGCATGAAGTTTGCTACCAGACAAGCAAAGCCTCAAAGCATGCATTAACACCAGGGATCGTGAAATCCCATTTGATGTTCAAGACTGATGAGCAAAAAGCCTGGACACGGACATCGATTCCTCTGCTTCCGAGGTGCTTCAGAAGATGTGCATTCACAAACAAGACGTGTTTTCCAGCCATGGCACTGAGAAAAAGAGAGGAACGTGTCTCCCACTGATGGTCCTGCTCCACTTTTGCAGTGTGCAGAATCTCCCTCTTCTGTAAGGAAACTGGCAGTGATGTTTTCACGTCTCATTCGTCTCAGTAAACCATCAATCACCAAGTCAATAATTGGTAAACATGCTTCAACTTTCAACTTTGGCTTCCTTGAAGGAACAGTTTCACTAGCAGCTACTTCAAAATCAGCTGGGCAACTACTTCAGTGTTTCACATGTTTATCACTGTCAGTAAGCGGCTTCTAAAGAGCTTTTGCTGTGCCTTGAATTCAGTTGCTTCAAATTGGTCTCTCAAGCGCTGCATGTATGAGTTCAAAGACTTGAGATGTTAACAGCAGCAACACATCTTGCCATCTTTCTGTACAGTCTTCCTTGAGGATTTTATTCAAAAGAACAGAAACTCTATTTCTTAACAAGTTTTCCTTTTCTACTGACATGAAGCTTCACGCTTTGTGGGTCTTGGCTGATCTTGATCGCTGGTCAAAGAATCAAAGGTTCAGGCACTTCCAAGCCCTCGCCCTGCTGACCACCAAGCATCACTGAGCTGTTTACAAATTTGATCCTAGGGCAGGAAAACTACTTCCCTGCTCTCAGCAGCCAAAATTAAACAAGCCCCGCTCTGCACTAAGGCAAAACAAGAAATTCATTTGCATACTGCATGCAAGAAGCCACCTTTGGTTAACAAATGTCCACATCCACAGCAGAAGCAAAGTTTTCAGCCCTGCTACAGATTCATGCAGGGTCTCGCCACTCTCTGTGCGTGGTTACACACCTGACCCACCCCCGGCTGTTAAACAGACATTTCCTTTTGCAACCACCTGATCTCAGTATGTGCAACTCCATAGCTGCAACTTGGAGTAACTGCCTGGAGTTCAATCTTTGCTGTAACGCAAAATAAGATCTAGCAAATCATAGGATGGTTTGGGTTGGGAGGGACCTCAAAGCCCCTCAAGTTCCAGCCCCTCTGAAACAAGCAGGGACACCCACTAGATCGGGGTGGCTCAAAGTCTCATCCGAGGCCAACCCAAACTAAATGAGGGATGTGCTATTCCTCCTATTTCATATAAATGCAGATGGGTCTCTTCACTCATCACCATAGTAAAGCACTTGTGGATAAACAGGAAAACCTCCAGAGCATTTTCCTCTTTCCTCCCATACTCCACATGTAATGACTCGGCCAGGCTAAATAACACCAAAGTTCCAAGGTAATTTCCATTTCGCTGTGATCTGACCGTCTCCTCAGAGCAATGAGACCTCTTAGTGCCAAAATTTAACAACCGCAACAATTCTCCTTAACACCTCCTGCCAGCATTATTGTTCATCGCTGAATTGCTTCATTAATTCCAAGTCGATACAACCAGCTTCCTTTTGTCAATCTCTGTATATTAACATATAATTTCAATGTTTGGGACCATTTTCAGGCTTGAAAATGAGATTAGCTTCCAGTGATTAAAATAAGTTCTCCAGACTGGGCAAAATAACTAGCTCACAAAAGCTATAGATTGATCTTTGCAATGGTAAATAGAACAACCATTCCCAAATTACAAGTTTACCATTACACCACTCAATTTTTGAAAGCTGTTTGCTTTCAAGATCTTGTTTTTGTTTTCTCGCAAAATAAACATAGGCAGACTTCATAAAAATTGCAGTCCTGTTTCCAGAGGGCTGAAAAGCCTTTACTGTATCGGTGGGAATGCAATCCGCTGCTAATGGGATGTCAGAACGGGCTCCGTTGAAGGACACGACGTGCACAGCGGTTGAGAAATCCTTGCAATGTTCGCTGTTCACATTCCCTTCGCCACTCGCTGTTGCAATTGCACGTGACATCCTCACCCACAATTAACGAATTAAGCTTGTCAGAAGGAATATTTATGCCACAATAGGATTGGTAAGTGACACTCCCGACAGAGCCAATTCCAGCAGCGGAGGGATTCATTGTGGGAGATTTGCAGAACCATGGAACGGTTTGGGTCAGAAGGGACCCAAAAGCCTAGTCTGGTGCTCGTTCATTCCCATTGAATGACAAGTAAGAATGTCACATAGCATCACAGAATGGTTTGGGTTGGAAGGGACCTCAAAGCCCACCCAGTCCCACCCCCGGCCATGGGCAGGGACACCTCCCACTGGATCAGGGGCTCCAAGCCCCATCCAACCTGGCCTGGAACCCCTCCAGGGATGGGGCAGCCACCACTGCTCTGGGCACCCTGGGCCAGGGCCTCCCCACCCTCACAGCAAAATATTTCTTCGCAAGATCCCATCTCAATCTCCCCTCTTTCAGCTTAAAACCGTTCCTCTTGTCCTGTCCCTGCACTCTCTTACCAAGAGCCCCTCCCTAGCTTGCCCGGAGCCCCTTTTAGTACAGAAATCTCCTCATGGGGCAAGAGAGACGCATACAGAATTCAGAAACTGTCACGTTTATCTCAGGAATATCTAAAAATCAGGGGAATCAACTGACAGGGAACCAAAAGTCAGAGCTTTTTGGAGACATAAGGAAACGAGTAGTAAAATGGAGATCAAAGACGTGCAGCTGACAGAGCTGCTAAGGCTCATTACGTCTGGAGCGAAATCAATGCCACTGAGCTTACTCAGAGTTTGGTTGGGTTCTCTTGAAGTTTTACCCAAAGTCTGAGCTCCATAGGTCAGGCGAGCCCGGTCCTCCCGGCTGTCATTTAAAAGTTTCTAATTCTCATGGCTGAAAAGTTTGGAAATACAATCAACTCCCTCGAAAGCAACACCAGGAGAAAGGAAGGCTCAGACCACCCTCAGAATCATTGCACATAAGCCTCAGCTTCAGTGTGTTTTGTACAAAGGGGAAATAGCTCTTGGTTCATCCCTGGAGACGTGTTTCCACACACGTGTTCAGCATCTCAGGTCTCAGCTCTGAGGCAGTTTCAGACACAATTCATTTCTCCTTCTGTTTAAAAACAAAAAGAGCATCAAAAGAACAAATCAATAAAATCAGGGGTTTGCTCCCTGTGGAGCTCCTGTCACCGGTGTTTCTTCCCACCCAAATCAACATTTATTTTTCAGCATCCTGGACGTGATGAGGGTGCTCTGCAGTACACTCACCCCTCTCCATCACTCACCCTGTTCACCTTGCCAGCACATAGCAGTCACCAGAGGGTCACAGCATCGCCAAATGGTTTGGGTTGGAAGGGGTCTTTACAGGTCATCTAGTCCAACCCCCTGCCATGGGCAGGAACACTTCCCACTGGACCAGGATGCTCCAAGCCTCATCCAACCTGGCCTTCAACATCTCCAGGCATGGGGCAGCCACCACTTCCCTGGACAACCTGGGTGAGGGCCTCCCCACCCTCACAGGGAAATACTTCTGCTTAAATTCTCATCTTAATCTCCCCTCTTGCAGCTCATTCCCCCTCATCCTACCCCTCCACTCCCTGACCAAGAGCCCCTCCCCAGCTTTCCTGGAGCCCCTTTCAGTCCTGGAATCTGCTGTGAGGTCTCCACAGAGCAACAACCCCAATTCTCTCAGCCTGTCCTCGTATGAGAGGTGCTCCAGCCCTCAGATCATCTTTGTAGCCTCCTTTAGAGTTTCTCCAACAGCTCCTTGTCCTTCCTGTGCTGAGGACTCCAGAACTGAATGCAGGGCTCCAAATAAGATCTCAGAGGAACAGAGCAGAGGGGCAGAACCCCTTCCCCTCACCCTGCTGGTCCAACTGCTTTGGATGCAGTCCACAATACCATTGGCTTTCTGGGCTCTGGAGCACACCTTGTTGGCTCATGTCCAGCTCGTGTCCCAGACGTTCACATCAGCAGTGTTACTGTGGGTTCTGGGATGCCATCTGAGCTGGTTCAGACCATTTGGCACAGCATCTCTCCAAAGAGAAGGTCAAAAAGCTCTCCACAAAATGCATCAAGTTGTTATCAGCACTAAGTTAAACAGCAAGGTTATGCAAACCAGCTCTGCCAGCAAGGTTCAAGAAAAGGTTTGGGAAAGGTGAACTTTCACGCTTTCTGCCCTCAGTGGTGCTGAGTTTATAGAGCTACCTCCAGGCACTGAAGAGAGCACGAAGAAGGAGGTCACTGTGATGAGAAGAAAGAAGAGGCTTCCTCAAAATGCTGTGGCCAGCAAGGCTGAATTGGGATTCCTCTCAGCGCAGGCACGTCTGTAAGCCTCCGCTTCCCTCATTTGCGCCCGAGGCTGTTACGGCTCTGATTCTTTTTCTTTCATGTTGCAATGAAACTATCATGATGTACAAATTATTACTTTATAATTAATTATGCAGAATAACTAAAGTGAACATGACTTCAGCATTATGACAGCTTTGAAATTTACCACTTTGTAAATTAATAAGTAATGAATCTGGCTTGCTGGGTATATGGCTAAAATAATAGAAGGTTACCTAAACACAAAGAAAGACGTAAATAATCCAGCTACAACAGAGCGAGAAGGAACTTCAAGGAGGAATGAGGAAAAGGTACCTCTTGTCTTTTCTCCTTTCAGTTGTATGAGAAACACTGGCGGGGATGAGCTAATCCCATCCACGCAACTCCCTGTGTCCAAGCCTGACTCAGATTTCCCCAGACTTGGCAAGAACCTACGGCTTCGCCGCTATGCAGCCGAAGCAGAGCAGAGAAGCTCAGACGATGTAACGTCTGCAAACATGATTCATTTAAACCAGACAGCCAAATTCAGGAGAGATGCTGGTGTCAATGGTATTTTTTCCCACGCCCTTGAAAACTACAGGAGGCGTCTGTCTGTCCCTCAGCCGCCTCCAAGCAGGGCGCACACGGTGACATGCTATGCGAGTGTTCCCTGCCACTGAGCTCAGTCTGCTTTCCCATCTGCAAACTGAACCTTCAACCCAGGCTCCCATGCTGCCGTCTCTGTCTTGACTAATGTTTTGAGTAGAAGAGGTACAAGGTTACAAAGGTAAGCATCCAACTTCAGCACTTTATACCATCTTCGTTACTGAGCTCGTGCCGCCGACCTTGGGGCCATCCTTCCTTCAGCTCCAAGGCCAGGAAGCCAGGCAGGGCTTTAGTTATTGCCAAGTTATTTCTGGCTCTGACAGCTGTGTTATCCATGGGCTGAGGGCACAGGCACCCCAACAGCAACCGTGAGCATGGTCAGTCTCAGCTCTAAAGTCTCTTTGGTTCCTCTATTCCTTCCTAAGAGAGCTGTTCGAGACCATAGGAGCATTGTTGTTCAAGTGCCAAACCTGGGTAGCACGGCAGCACTGTTCTGCAACACATGGACCATATTTTTCCTCTCCCATCCCATCCCATCCCATCCCATCCCATCCCATCCCATCCCATCCCATCGCCCACAGCCTGAGTATCATTTAAATCACTCCCACTAAACTGGCAGGGCTGTGCCTGAACAGCAAAGCCTGGAACAACACCGGAGAGGTGACCTTGGCAGTCCTGGGCAAGAGTAATTAGAGTAATTAGTGACACATCCCTAGGTGTCAGCCTGCTAGCCAAGGATCTACGGGACACCTGTGGTGCAGGATGCCCTGAGTTAATGACCATCAGCTATGGGGTGAGTTTTTCCCAGCTCTCACCGCAGCGATAAATCATAGCGCACATACAAGAAGATGCCAACAAACAGAGAGGACGTGGCCCCAGGAACAGCAATCCCTGCTTTACTCCATATGGCAATGCAATTCCAGAGCACTGAGCTCGTTGTGCTGGACAGGATAAATAGAATTCCCAGAGCACACAAAGGTTTCCACTGGTGCCAGATCACACCTTTACAGAGGACAAGACAGGCTACATCTACGTGCTTCCCCTACAGCACAAATGCTGCCAGCCTAAACCACCATAAACCTGTCCGTGAGCAATGGGAACAAACATTTGTTTCGCTTCCAGACAGCGCAACCATCCTTCTTCAGCACAGGGACACATTTCCAGTGGTCATGAAAGGTTTAAACCAGGACTCTCCATGCAGTATTTTTCCAATCGCCTTATATTTTTTTTTATTTTTCTTTTTTTGTGTGTGTGTGGCAAGCACTGCAAAGCCAGCTAATTTTGGGAAGATAGCGGGGGAGAAAAATCACACCCAAGAAACCTGGGTATGGCGATAAAAAATAGATGATAAGATAGTTTGGAATAGCCGGTTCAGTTGGCTACGCAGCCTCCATCACTGACAGGGAGCTAAAGACAACAGGTGGCATCTCAGCATGTTTTGCATGCCAACAGGTTTCAATGGAAAGACAGTTGAGCCTCTCCTCCTCCCCAAAAGACCAATTTCTTTAAGAAGAGGGACAGAGAAATACATATATATATATATATAAAAATAATCAGCCCACCACTAAGCACTACCACATTAGCCTGTGATTTGCTCAGTGGCTTTAAAATGCTGTCTGGAGGAACCTAAGCATTCCCAAAGACCAACACACGTGCATTTGAAAACAAAAATGCTTATGAACCTTACAAGAAATTACACGTGTGGTCCTTGCAGCAACCACAGATCTGCCTCTCTTCTCCAGATAAGGGCATTCCTCTACTAAGAGTCATTGGGCACTGGAACAGCTGCCCAGGGAGGTGGTCGAGTCGCCTTCCCTGGAGGTGTTTAAGGAACGGGTGGATGAAGTGCTGAGGGACATGGTTTAGGGAGTGTTAGGAATGGTTGGACTCGATGATCCAGTGGGTCCTTTACAACCTGGTGATTCTGTGATTCTGTAAGTACCAAGCCTGCGTCGTTCCCCTGCACAGCCTGATGCACCACATGCAGACAAGCCACCAGGATTCCCACGGAAAGCCCTTGTGCCAAAGGACAAATGCTGCCTGCAGACTCCTTGTCTCCATGCAAAGCTTGGATTTCGAGACTGACGTTCCCCAAAGGATAAAGCGGCACTGCCCATTAGAAAAGGTGCATAAGCAATAACCACACCATAACCGAGAGCAAAGCTGACGTAGCACAAGCCTGGGCTAAGAACTACAGAAAAGCACAGAGTGAGCCCCAGCAGAGTGTTTGGACCAGGGAGGTGGTGGACTCCCCATCCTTGGAGGTGTTTAAAAGATGAGTAGATGAAGTGCTTAGGGATATGATTTAGTAGTGTACGGTTGGGCTTGATGATCTCAAAAGTCTCTTCCTACCTGGTGATTCTGCGACCACCAGCCCCACAGCAAAAAGATTCCCCCGTGTTTTGATCAATACGTTTTGCAGCTACCTGAGGAACACGGTCACGAGGGGGGATTCGAACATGAGCCAATAGCATGTCTTGGCAGCCCAGAGGATCAACAGTGTCCTGGGTGCATCCAGCACGGTATCTCCTGCTGGGAAAGGGAGGGGATTGTCCCACGCTGCTCCACACTAGGGCGGACCCACCTTGAGCACTGGCGGCAGTTCGGGCACCATGGGATAGGAAGGATCTAAAGCTGCTGGAGAGCGTCCAGAGGAGGACATGGAGTTGGTGAAGGGTTTGGAGGGGAAACCATATAAGGAGTGGCTGAAGTCCTTTAGTCTGTTCAGCCTGGAGAAAAGCAGACTGAGGGGAGACCTTATCACGATCTGCAGCTTCCTCACACGGGGAGGAAGAGAAGCAGGCACTGAGCTCTTCTCTCTGGACCCGAGGGAATAGCAGGAAGTGTTCCCACTCAGGACATTCCATGATTCTATGCTGCTGAGTCTTTTCTTATCCCAGCCTTGGGGCTACCTGATCTCGTGATGAATGCATCCTCTCCTCTGGATTGCAGCAGGAATGATTTCGGCTCTGGTCGAAGCCCCATTGCAAAAGTCTGGCTCATTAACCACGGTTGCACCAGCTCGCTTGCTCAGCAAGGAGGGAGAGAGGTCAAACTGAGAAAGCTGTGAACGTGGGGCTTTTGTTGGAAACTGTTGGAGCCTCCTAGAAAAGAGGCCTTGGGGACTCATTATCCACTGCCGATGCTGCAGGGAGTGAACTGGCTGTGGATCGGCTCTTAAACATACACAGGGACCCAAGTCCAGCACCGTGGAGCTCAGTGCCTTCTGCAGCTTGGCAACACCATGGGTTCTCTGGGAGCAGAAGGAAGGTGGCTGTGGGGAACTTGCAGCTTTTTGGGTGGACAAGGTTAAGAGCAGGTGAAGAGGGACCTCTTTTCCATATTTCCATATTAAGAACTTGCTGTTGCCAAGGCAAAAAAAGGAGGATGACTGTGCAGGTGAGAGACTTCCACTACTTGCACTGTGAGGATAAGACTGGGTCTTAGTGGAGTGATGGAGGGAGCTCGTGTCAGGCAGAAAGAGCAAAAGAAACAGGGAAAGGCAGCCAGAGAGACACCTTTAATCTTTCACATTAACTGAGTCTTTTTGCCTGTGGATTTAGAGAAAGCAGCTGGCTCCTGTAGAGTCAGGCTAGCGAATGAAAAGAAGGGATGACGGGAGATCTCTGATGCTGAGAGTGGATAATGCTTGTAGAGGAGAGAGCTGGAGAGGAGCGGCGTGGGGGAATCGCCAACATCTGCTCTGATGCTCAGCCACCACACTGACCCCTCCTTGAATCTGACAATCCGCTCCCCCTAATCCTTAAATCCCACCGATCTGGTGCAGCCCCTGCCCTCGCACTTCATCTCCGCGCAATCTGCCCGAGCCGGGCTGTCTCGCTGCAGCAGCTGCTTAGCATGAAGCAGCCTAAATGAGGCACTGGCCTTGTTGTCAAACACTGATGACTTTCCCACCTGGCTGATGTAGGCACAGGCATGAATTAATCAAACAAGCATCAGATGCTGCAAGGAATAAATCCCAGTGGCTGCCTACAAGACAGTGGGGTTCAGCTGGTGCAGGGCAGCAAGCAGACAGCCTGCAAATAGAATCCTAGACTGTCCGGGGTTGGAAGGGACCCTCAAGGATCGTGGAGTCCAACTCCTGTCTCCACACAGGACAACGCCACAATTTGCATCGTGGGGCTGAGGGCCTTGGCCAAACGCTTCTGGAATATTGTCAGGCTTGGTGCGGTGACTGCTTCCCTGGGAGCTGTTCCAGGGCTCCACCACCCTCTGGGGGAAGAACCTTCTCCCCATATCCACCTTACCCTCCCCTGGCATCTTCCTGCCATTCCCTTGGGTCCAGAGAGAAGAACTCAGTGCCTGCTTCTTCCATTCCCCATGTGAGGAAGGTGCAGAGCGCGATGAGGTCTCCTCTCAGTCTCCTCCAGGCTGAACAGAACAAGGGACTTTGGCTGCTCCTCACATGCTTCCCCTCCAAACCCTTCACCAACTCTGTACCCTCCCCTAGATGCTCTCCAGGAGCTTTAGATCCTTTTTATCCTGCACCACTCAAACTGCCCCCAGCGCTCGAGGTGGGACTGCCTCAGTGCAGAGCAGAGAGGGACAATTTCCTCCCTGGCCTTTGAGTTTAGATCCTTTTATGCCATGATCAGCAACACAAACAACAGCAACCGGGTACCCAGTCGGCAATGGATGATCCCTGTAAATCTGGAAAGGCGGGGTGAAGGGACACAGCTCCACAACAACAACACCCTCTCCTGAACAATCTTCCACATCGAAATGTTCAGACAGTGGTGAAATATCAGCCGCTTACCGCGACCACTTTCCAAAGGAGCCGAAGGGAATCCAGCACGCACCTCACACCCTTGACAGCGGGGAAGAGAGGAACCGTTCAGCGCTACGCCAAGCCAAGCCCTGGAGCTAAGTCACAGCAGCACATAAAGCAACCAGACACGCATTACCAGTGTCACACGTGGGGGAAAATAAGGCAGAATAAAAGCAAAATAAAAAACAAATAGAATGGCTACCACCAACTCCTATAGCCGAGTAGATCCCCTCTGCTCAAAACTGACAAATTCACGGGGGAGGAAGGCAGGAAAAATAAGTAACTCCACATCTGCACTGCTTATATGGCAGACAAGATTTAATAGACAGAGCGTACGCAGCCTTATCAGCACAACTCACGCTCACCAGTGCGAGGGAGGACATCATACATTAGCTTGCTTTGACCTGCAGGGCCCTCAGTGGGAATTTTCTCCTGCACACTGACATTATGTTGTTTAGATGCTATGCACATCTCGCCTGCATGGAAACATGCTGACACTTTGGAGGCTTTTGAATACAGAGAAAGAGCACAGAGGGGAAAAAAAAAACCAAAACATGTCTGGGTCGAAATGTTTCTCTAATAGTTATAGATTTAATTCCACGGTCTGGAGAGGAGGGTGAGAGAAGGGATTGTTTTTCTTCCTTCTATTTCCTTTTCAAAACATGAAAGAAATAAATCCAAAAGCAAATTATCGTCCCTGGTCTGCTTTGCTTTTCCTTACTTCACTAGTTCTGCTGTAGCTTTCTCTGCTGTAGCTTTCTCTTTGCCTCCCACCTCCAACACTATACGCAGATCCAGGGAAGATGTAGCCAAAACTGTTGATGATTCAGCGTAGATAAGACATTCCAGGTTTCCCCTAAGGAGGAACCAATTAACATTGGATCTCTCTTACAAAGCAAAATATCAGGAATTATCTGCCCAGCCATCCTGGTATTTTAAATCCTCCAGATCTGGTTTATATCCAGAAAGGGGGAGAGGTTTACATATACTTGCAGCTGATATTACTTGTAGCCCCTCAGACTTCACACGTCCCAGTTGTATTTCACCTTAAACACAACTCAGAAGATGCCAGCACCCAAATTCAGGACAGAAAATTAGTACTGGCAGGAGTCTCTTGTGCTTCCCTTTGGTTATGCAGATTAAAGTTGTCTAAATTAAACTCGTCACACTCCCTAAATGCAGTCAGAGAACGGGGAAAAAGAGTCAGAAGTAACAACCTGGCCAGTTTAGATGAGAAGATCATATTTGTCAAGGAGAAAATCAGCCCTTACACAACTGATACACGAGGTCATAGAATCACAGAATGTCCTGAGCTGGACAGGACCCACAGGGATCATAGAGTCCAACTCCTGTCCCTGCACAGGAAAATCCCACAATTCACACCATGTGGCTGGGGGCGTTGGCCAAATGCTTCTTGACTATTGTCAGGCTTGGTGCTGTGACTGCTTTCCTGGAAGTTATTCCAGTGCTCCATCACCCTCTGAGGGGAGAATATTCTCCCAATGTCCAACCTAACCCTCCTCTGGCATCTTCCTGCCATTCCCTCGGGTCCAGAGAGGAGAGCTCAGCGCCTGCTCCTCCTCCTCCCCATGTGAGGAAGGTGCAGAGCGTGATGAGGTCTCAGTCTCCTCCAGGCTGAACAGACCAAGGGACTTTAGCCAGTCCTCATATGGCTTCAGCAAACCCTTCATCAACTCCATGCCCTCCTCTGGACACTCTCCAGCAGTTTTAGATCCTTTTTATACTCTGGTGCCCAACACGGCACCCAGCACTCAAGGCAGAGCTGCTCCAGTGTGGAGCAGAGCAGTCGTGGTCCTTCAAACCAGAGAAATGCCATGAGGTTCATGAGGACAACCCAATGCTCCCAGTCCATGAGCAGCAGAGTTGCCTTCTCAGTCTATGAAAAACCATCATCGCTGTGAGTCCCCAGGGTGGGGAAAACCTGTATGGAGATGAGCAGGGATGCCAGGCCTGCACGAGGGGCGCAAGGAGGATTTAGAACCGTAGAATCATAGAATAGTTTGGGCTGGAAGGGACCTTAAACATCATCTAGTTCCAACCCCTCTGCCATGGGCAGGGACGTCCCACCGGATCAGGCTGCCCAAGGCCCATCCAACCTGGCCTGGAACACCTCCAGGGATGGGGCAGCCACAACTTCCCTGGGAAACCTGGGCCAGTGTCTCACCAGTCTCATGGTGAAGAAATTCTTCCTAATGTCCAGTCTAAATCTGCCCCTCTCCAGTTTATACTCATTGCCCCTCATCCTATCCCCACAAGCCTTTGTGAACTGCTCCTCCCCAGCTTCCCTGTAGCTGCTTCAGGTACTGGGATGTCGCTATAAAGTCTCCTCAGAGCCTTCTCTTCTCCAGGCTGAACAACCCCAACTCTCTCAGCCTGTCCTCATATGGAAGGTTCTCCAGCCCTGGGATCATCTTTGTAGCCTCCTCTGGACCCATTCCAACAGCTCCATCTCCTTCTTACATTGAGGATTCCAGAACTGGACACAGTATTCCAGATGAGGCCTCCCAAGAGAGGAATAGAGGGGCAGAATAGAATTTACAGAGATGCCCAGGGAGTGCTACCACCGCATCTGTCGCACAGGCAGGTGCAGGGTGGTGACACCGGCTCTGCAAAGAGAGGCAGCAGCAGGCAGGTCCCTGGCACTGCTGGGGTTTTGCAGCCTGTCTGCAATTGTAAGCAGGAACAGAGTGCCAGGATTCCTGGGATGAAGGCAGCCTCCTTCATCTCCATCAGGTGCAAACAGGCTGGCTCAACCTTTAAGTGCTTAATTAGTTTCCATTTTGATTTTAAAAGCAACATTTGGGTGCCACACTCCCTTGGCACAAGGGAGCAGGGCGTGATGGATGAGCTGTTTGCATGGGCACAGCAGGCTTTAACAGCCAGCACGCAGGACCTGCAGGCATGCACAGATTGTTTCTGCTTTCAAAGCTCTGCACTGGTGGCAAATGCACAAGCAACCAAGCTTCATCTTTACTGCTTCCTAGACTAAGGAACTGGAGGTCCCAGCCATAGCATCATTGAATGGTTTGGGTTGGAAGGGACCTCAAAGCCCATCCAGTCCCACCCCCTGCCATGGGCAGGGACACCTCCCACTGGATCAGGGGCTCCAAGCCCCATCCAACCTGGCCTGGAACCCCTCCAGGGATGGGGCAGCCACCACTGCTCTGGGCAACCTGGGCCAGGGCCTCCTTATCCTCACAGGAAAACATTTCTCCTTAAGATCTCCCCTCAATCTCTCCTTTTGCAGCTTAAAATTGTTCCCCTTCACCCTCTCCCTGCCCTCCCTGATCAAGAGCCTCTCCCCAGCTTTCTTGAAGCCCCTTTCAGTACTGGAAGGACAGAGAGATGCTGGAGAAGACATCGCCACCATCCCTCTGCTCATCATCAGTCCACACACAGCACAGTGCTGCCAAACAAAGCACAGCACTGGAGGCATCTACTCTCTTCCTCAGTCACCCAAAACGTCGCACAGGGACTCAGCCACTCCTCCAGCTCTGCTCCAGCCCTCAGGACTCAGCTTTAAAAGAGAAATCCGCCTGTGCCAGCGAGGCAAACTGGAGCTAAGAAGACAAATTTGCTTCAGCTCAGGTCACGGCAGGTCAAAGTGATAAAAAATACATGTTTGAGAAGCCACCAACTGGATATTGAATTGATCTTCTGCGCTAGCTCCAAACACCCGGGGAACCCAAGGTAGGCAAGCTGAATGCCCGCAGATCGATAGAGAGAAATGTTTGCATAAGCCCTCGGCAGTTGCATTGCTGTCCCACAGTCCTCAGCACTCGCTTGTTTTTTTTCCTGTTTAATTCCTCATAACTCATTTCCAAGACACCCCCCTCCCTTTTCCCTGTGCTTTTCCTCTTTGATAAAAACAATATGTGGCTATGTTGTTTTTTTTTTTTTTTTAATTCCAGTGGGGTTCCAGCTAATAAAAAGATTTATAATTAAGCCAGTAGATTTCTTTTTGCTATGCTGTCCTGGATTATGAGAAAGTATATTTATATGCAATTATGAAATGAACAGTATTTCTTACCCAAGTGAAGCTTTAAAAGTCATTATGAATCCATTAACTCAGCAGACCTTACAAAAGGCCTTCTCTGCTCTGGATTTATTTTAATTTAAAGCAGATAAGAAATTTCCCCCCTTCCTATTTTCTTTAAAACCCAGCTTTTCTGCTGTAGCAAATCTGCAAAAATGAAAAAGATGCATCAAATTCAACAGTGAGGGACCGAACTCCTGGCAGGAGCAGCTCTGTCGGACGCAATGCTGCTTCAGCTCCTTCCAGAGCCTCTGCCCTGTGACCCTGGACTTACCACCTTGTACTGAAACCTGAGGAACATCCAACATTGAGTCTTCCCTGACTGACCCTTCATTTGCTTAAATGCTACCTCAGCATCATCGCCCTGCAGCTTTTTGAGGCTCCTCTCCCTGCTCTTAGAAGGGAAGCGCTGTTGCACACAGCGGCTCGGTTTCATTTTTGCTTCTGTTGCAAAATAGCACCTCAAGATCCTCATCCAGCATTATGTGCCCAGTGGTCTGGGACACTTCAGACACAAGCTGGAAGAAGCAGAAGACAAGAAAACCACATTAGAGAGGAAAATCTGCCATAAATCTTGGTGAGAGCACGGACGAGGCACAAGAGCTTTAATTGCCATGTTTAATTTAGAGCATATATGAATGGCAGCAACACTTGGATTGGATATTAGGAAAAAATTCTTTACCAAAAGAGTGGTGAAGCCCTGGCAGAGGCTGCCCAGGGCAGTGGTGGAGTCTCCATCCCTGGAGGGGCTCAAAAAACGTGTAGATCTGGCACTTTTGGACATGGTTTAGCAGGACAGTGGGCTTGGGCTGACAGTTGCACTGGATGAGTTAGAGGTCTTTTCTAACCTTTATGATTCTAAGCCAGTTCTCCCCAGCATCACGCTGAGACACGCTCCGGCATCAATATCTCCTCTGCCATATTTACATCATGTAATATTTACATCATGAATGGGTGTAGCAACACTGCCTGCATCTCCCCTGGTCCTCATTCTGCAATCAGGGACAAAGGTTTCAGCACCTGTGCCATCAGAGACCTTCTGGATCCCCAGAGAGGGTTTCTTCCTCCCCATCTTTAATGAGGATCTTCGAGCCTTGGACTTAGAGCCTACAGGAAAGCTGGGGAGGGGCTCTTGGTCAGAGAGTGTAGAGAGAGGACAAGGGGGAACGGTTTTGAGCTGAAAGAGGGGAGATTGAGATGAGATCTTAGGAAGAAATGTTTTGCTGTGAGTTTGGGGAGGCCCTGGCCCAGGTTGCCCAGAGCAGTGGTGGCTGCCCCATCCCTGGAGGGGTTCCAGGCCAGGTTGGATGGGGCTTGGAGCCCCTGATCCAGTGGGAGGGGTCCCTGCCCATGGCAGGGGGTGGGACTGGAGAGGCTTTGAGGTTTCTTCCAACCCAAACCATTCTATGATTCTGGATCCCCATCAGCAGACAGGATTTCTTCTTCCCCATCTTTAATGAGGTTCTCAGAGCCTTGGACCCTCATGCAGCCCTACCCACACCATCCATAGCACCGCTTGACAAGAAGGAGATGTCTTCGGGATTTTAAATGCCAACTCATCAGGCAGAAGCACGGCAGTCACCCAGCAAAATATGTTCCAGTCCCTGCCATCTTTCACCATTTCTTATCTACACGCGGGATGAGGATGGCTCATTTTACTTGCCTTAAGATGAAATCCATCTTCGAGTCACAAGAAAAGGCTCAGTTACAATGGCCTTTTCATTACCATGGTGGCAATAAAGCACAGCAGCATCCCCTGGTTGTCATATTAAAAGGACCTGGGAGGAATATTGGAAGGGAATTTGCTGGCAAGCGGAGGCAGGGAGGACAGTAATCCCCCGGGTGGAACACACCGTTTCCTCTTCACCACCCAAACTCCAGGAGGACATGGCCACCAGCCACTCACATATCACCAGTTTTCCTCCAACTCCTACTCAGTTCAATGGAAGCTTTGGTTTGGTGGATTTTCTCTTTTTGAGGCTTCAAATTGGGAAAGACCCTGGAGCGATCCAGAGGGCACAGCCCTTCACAGGAGAGGCCAATGCTCCCTGTGGACACCATGACTGCCAACACCATGGTGGTGTCGCACAAGATCTTCCCAAGCTGGACGCTTAATCAAGTACCTCCACCATCCGCCTCCCTGCTGTCCGCTCCGATCACAGCAGGGCTCTGTGTGTTTCCAGTCCTCAGACAAATTAAATCTCCCTGACAGTCTCGATCTGCCTCTAGTTCGCCGTGACGCCTTCACTTCCAGTTGGCTCTGTCAGCAACAAACCTGCTTTGACACCTTCGCTGTTTCTCAGTCTCATTTTCCCCCGTGCGAGCTGCTTCTCCCTGTCTCTTTGTCGTGCACTATGTGATTTTCGCACTGACAAACCCATTTTGATCTCCTCCTCCTGTGCTCCCCCCTCCCAACAAGCCTCCATCTCTGCAATTCTTTCAGATACTACATGACTGCTTTATTAAATAGGAATAAAAAAGTAACCAAGGCCAGTGAGTTCTCTGCAAGCCAACTGCTTGGGATTTAATTTGGGGAATGCGGTCACAGTTAGTTTCATTAAACTTGCCCCTTTGCCCCATAACACTTGTTTTCTTAGCGTGGATTTTCCAATTCAGCCTGAGCAGAATTCACTGTGTGCTTTGCACCACAAGGAACAGGGCCCTGGGCTCTTGCTACCATTTTAATCCCTGTCTGCAATTTACAGAAGCTTTGGCTCAGGGTGAAAGGTTCTGTGTTTCATTACGATGCCTCACAGGGACCTCTGCTAACCTGCGCTGAGCAGCACTGTCTTGACACAGCTCAGCTGCCTCGCACGGAGTTCGCTGTTGCAGCGGTATTCCCTGCTCCAGCAGCTCTTCCCACATCAGCTGAGAGGAACAGCAATGTCATAGAATCATGGGATGCTTTGGGTTGGAAGGGACCTCAAAGCCCATCCAGTTCCAACCACTGACACTCCCAACAGAGCCAGTTCCAGCAAGGGAGCAATTCCTCATGACAGATTTATGGAATTGTGGAATGCTTTGGCTCAGAAAGGACCTGAAAGCCCTGCCTGGTGTTTGTTCATTCCCATTGGATGGCAAATAAGAATGTCACATAAAATCGCAGTAAGGTTTGGGTCGGAAGGGACCTCAAAGCCCATCCAGTTCCACCCCCTGCCATGGACAGGGACACCTCCCACTGGATCAGAGGCTCCAAGCCCCATCCAACCTGGCCTGGAACACCTCCAGGGATGGGGCAGCCACCACTGCTCTGGGCAACCTGGGCCAGGGCCTCCCCACCCTCACAGCAAAACATTTCCTCCTAAGATCTATCTCAATCTCCCCTCTTTCAGCTCAAAACCGTTCCCCCTTGTCCTCTCTCTTCACTCTCTGACCAAGAGCCCCTCCCCAGCTTTCCTGGAGCCCTTTCCAGTACTGGGAACTGCTCTAAGTTCTCCCCAGAGCCTTCTCTTCTCCAGGCTGAACAACCCCAACTCTCTCAGCCTGTCCTCATACGGGAGCTGCTCCAGATCTCAAATCATCTTTGTGGCCTCCTCTGGACTCGTTCCAACAGCTCCATGTCCTTCTTATGCTGAGGACTCCAGAACTGGATGTAGGGTTCCCTCAGACGGGCAGAATCCCCTCCCTCTCCCTGCTGGTCACTCTTCTGAAGTAACCATGCTTACAGGTATTCTGGCCCCAGATATGCTCATCACACCCCATGACCAGCTCCCATGCCTTAAGGTCTGGTTTGCATCCCTATTGATGCATCTCCAGACATGCTAAATAATCCATGGGAAGAGTTTCTTGCACCTACCTATGTTTTTTCCTCCTGCTGCTCTCCAAACTCTTCAAAGGGAAGCAAGCTTTGCTGTGCCCACGCTGCAAAAGGGGAAAGCTCGATGCAGAAGGCAAAGACTGGTGGAAAACTACAGGCTCCAGGCAGGTATGTGGCCAACCAGACCTCCCTGCTTCTCACAATCAATGTGTCTTTGCTTTTAACACCCACCTGAGGAGAATCTTTCTTCCCTTCTACATATGTGTCTGCCTACAGAAGCTTGCAACCTTCAGCTGATGAAACACACACAAATATGCTCAGAGCACAAGTTCATATTTAACAAAACAATCCAGCTTTGGATAAATTTACTCTATTGTACTGAAGTCAATCTATTCAGAGACAACTCAGTCACCCGTTAAACAACAGCAACCAGCATCCCGATGCCTATAAACCTGTTTGTGAGGCATCAGTGGTGCAGGCGGATGCTCTGTGTGCCGCCTCACAGTGCTATCCCTTGAGTTGAGTCCAAAGAAAACACAAGCTCAGTCTGCTTAAAATAAAACCCAGAAGGGTCAAGTAGATAAAAGCTCCAAATTTGACTCTTCCTATCCTATTCACAGCATTTCAAAAGAGATCATCAGCTTGGAAATTGTGCTATCAGTAACAGCTACAGGGCGTTAGCCCTGAAAAAACCATTGGTTGCACCATTGGATTTGTCAAGGAGTGGGGACCTGTCCTTTCTGCTGTGGTTTATTGAGGGGGTTCAGCCACTCTGCACAAGACAGAGGTGTGGGATGGCTGGAGATGGGATGCAGGAGAAAGGGCTTCAGGAGCAGCAGCTCCTCCTGCAGCACTGCCTGCTGTCACTTGCTGCCTGGGGTCACCTACAGGAGCCAGACCCAAAACCTCTCAGTCCGGGGCAACTTAGCTGCTGCCAGAGAGTCAACAGCACGGCCAAATCAAATCTCCACCCAAGGAGGAGCACTGAGCCTCTCCCAGCCCTGGGGGCACTCGTTTGATGCCTCATGCAGCTGTATTTCTTCATAGTGATGTTCTTAGAGGTCTTTTATAGCCTTAATGATTCTATGATAATCTTGGTGGTCTCACTCTTCTCCAGCGCTGCGTGCACAGGAGTCCAAGCTTCTCAGTCTAAAGCTTGATTTCAAAATGCAGTTTGCACTTAGGTGGACGCTTCTAGAAAACGTGTAAAAGTCTCGGGATGTTTCCTAAGCACTCCCCGCTGCAGCTTGTGAGATTTCCTCCCCTAGATTTTCCTAGGTAGGCAACGGCGAGAGCACAGGAGGCAAAAAGCACGTCTTTAAATTTTACCCAAGCTGTCGCCTGGACAGACAATCCCGTTAAGTGAAACCCAGGGACCTGAAGCTGTGTAAAAGCAACAAGGTGAATCTCCTTAGCACAGAAACCTGACAGATGAGTGCAAAAGGCGAGATTTAACTCCACTGTAACACAACAGACCGCAACGCCTTACCGGAGGGTGAAATGCAACCCTGTTCTGCAACCCATCGCACGCAGCCAGGTGATCTCCCAGCTTCTAGCAGAGATTCTACTTAGTCTTCCCTCTCTAAATGGAGAGACTTCATTTCTTGGTAATACAGTAAAATGAGCAATATGCTCAAGGTCACCTAAGGAATTAATTGCAGAGCAAGAAGCAAACCTGAATCCAACCACAAAGCCTCCTTAGCCTTCAAGCCACCAGTGATAAGACATCCCATTTATCAACATCTATCAAATTAGGCAGAGCACCATAAACTCATGCTTGTGGAGCAATTTTTACAGTGGCAGGAGAGGAAATGCAGTCTCCAAGTTCCGAAGAGCGGGGAAAAATACTGGTATAATAAAACAAACTATTTTAAAAAGCGTCTCATCTAGTATTTATCTCCTACTCGACAGCCTCCCTAAATCTAAGCGCACCATGGTGGTAATGGGTATCTTAGACACATAATTTAAAGTGTAACTGAAATTTCTTATGCGCAGAAGATCAGCCGCCTAGATCAAAGGCTGACGCATCCAATGACTCTGTCGGTGACAAAACAGAGATTTCTAACAGTGAATTACAGTGTTAAACAAATTGAGCTCTTCTCCCCCCAAGAACACTTCCCATCGTACTTAAGAGTACAAAGTTTGTTCTATATAGGCTACTTACAGACGAGAAATAACGGGCTGTCTGCAGAGTGACTCAGCTAAGGAAACAAAACGGTGCCAAAAGACAAGGAGGAGCAGAAACATGTTCAGAAAACCCAGCCACCTCTAGGGAGACGCTATAAAAAGCTGGTAATTATATCAAGGTACAAGAGAACACCATCTAAACTGGCTTTGCCCAACCTCTATAAAAGCATCACCTGCCCAGAAGGAGATATCTGCCCTTACATTTACAGGTGGATCAGCACAACCCCAAGGAATGCAGTGAAAACTCAAGAACTTAAGTGTAGGAGACCACGATGTTATTTGGGATGCAGTGGGAATGCCCCATCTCCAGAGAAGCTGTAGGTTCAGCCACTCGAGACCATGTCCAAGAAAGACTCTGATGGTCCTGGAGAGCATCCAGAGAACAGCAACGAGGCTGGTGAACGGGCTGGAGAACAAACCTGACAAGGAGTGGCGGAGGGGCCTGGGGTTGTTTAGCCTGGAGAAAAGGAGGCTGAGGGGAGACCTTATCCATCATTGTCTACAGCTCCCTGAAAGGAGGTTGTGATGAGGTGGATGTCTTCTCCCACGTAACAAGTGATATGACAAGAGGAAATGGCCTCAAGTTGCACCAGGGCAGGTTCAGATTGAACATCAGGAAAAATTTCTTCACTAAAAGGGTTCTCAAGTCCTGGCAGAGGATGCCCAGGGAGGTGGTGGAATCTCCATCGCTGGAGAGGTTAAAAAGACAAGTAGATGAAGTGCTTATGATTTAGTAGTGTACAGCTACAACTGGGCTTGATGATATCAAAGGTCTTTTCCAGCCTAATGATCCTACAATTCTCTGATTCTATGAGAATATTCTACAAGGAGGTAACTTTCTTTTGAAGTTTTCCAGTGAGGGACATGGTGAGCAACCTTCAGACCTTCCACAAAAGGCACAGGATCTGCACCTGGGGCAAATCCTTGCTGGTTGGAGCCTCCTGACCTCCAGCTCTTCATAAATAGATAAAAGTAGCCTCTGCATGCACACAGCACATGGAGAGCGAGGAGGGATGTGCAGAAGCAACCCCTGCAGTAGACTGGCCTTCCCCGGCTCACTAAGGACTTACATTACCTGCAGTCAGAGCCTCTGTTCCCTTCCACACCGCAGATGGTCTTCCTCCTGGCGCTTTCTAGCCCAGTCTGTTTAAACCACAGAAGCTGTTTTCGTTGCAGGTTGCACGTAGTTTGGGAATTGCTTTTTTTTGTTTCCTCCCCTCGCAGATCCAAGCGTTTCATTTGTTTGTTTTTTTCTGAACCATAGGCATATTTGCATTAACAATACAAGGGATTCTTCGCTGGGTTTTCCCCACCAGCTTCCTGCCCTGAATATCAAACATGCGGGGCCATACATCCACGCTTGCCACCTACGTGGATGCTTGAATTCCTCCTATCAAGGGGCGCAGGGGAGGCTTGGTTTCATTTCTTTTCTTTACAGGATCACAAAGCAATTCAGAGCTGTTCTCTGCAGGCAAAAAAAATACCTTCAAAACATGATAAACAGCCAGCAAAACAGCGTTGTCTTCTCTTTTCAAGGAGGGTTCATGCAAACAGCAGATAGAATGGGGAATCCTGCACCCAGGCACTGCAGTGGGCAAACAGCAGGAGGTGACAGACTCATCCAAGAGACAATGAGGGTAAAAAGCTTTGGATGTTTGATTAGAAATTGAGATGAGATCTTAGGAAGAAATTTACTGTAGCAGTGAGGAGGCCCTGGCCCAGGTTGCCCAGAGCAGTGGTGGCTGCCCCATCCTTGGAGGGGTTCAAGGCCAGGTTGGATGGGGCTTGGAGCCCCTGATCAAACTTTGGAGGTGTCCCTGCCCGTGGTACAGAGTTGGAACTGGATGGGCTTTAAGGTCCTTTCCAACCCAAACCATTCCATTGTTTCTATGAGGATTCTCCATCCTTAAGATGCTCACAAGGTTATTTTCCCACCTTCACCTGGCATGGGTGGTGGCTGATGCTAGCGAACAGGGTTGTGAGAGGACAGTCAGGGAGGAGAGGTTCCCAAACAAGCTCCTGCAATGCCAAAGGGAGGAGGAAAATAATCTTCTGCTGGTCTTAGACCTGAACATTCTGTCTTCAGTTGAACCCAAACTGAAGACAAGGCATGGTCACAGACTGCCCTGCACCGTGAAACTGAGACGATGCTCAGGTCCTTCATTCCCACCACCACTTTTCACTTCATTTGCTATTGGCAATTGCTCCGGTTTCTCGCCTGCCTCTCTTCTGTCTCAGTGTCCCTCACTCACAACGCCTGTCTCCATGCCTCTGTCAATTCACATCCCCCAACCCGTTCCTCCTCCTCCTATAGCTATATCTTTCTCCTCGGGTTAGCGTCGCTAATGTCAGAATCATTCCATCTGACAAAGTCTCCACTCGTCTGCGTCTCCCTTGTCTCCTTGAATCTCTGTCAAGGCCTTTTCCACATGTCTAAGCATTTTAATGACATATGGTGCTGGGACACGGAGGAGGGAGCATCGCTCAAACAGGAGGAAGAGGAAAAAGCAAGACGGTTAGCAACAAGGCAAAATGCTAGGGAAGGTCCTGGAAGAAGACTGGGTGGCAAAGGAAGCATCTAAAAAGGATGCTCTTGGAGCTGGTTGGTCCACCAACCTATTCAGTTCTTCTTTAGACCCTCTCACTGTTGTCTGCCCAGAGGAAACTGAAACTTTTGAAGGTTTCTCTGACAAAGACTAATCCTGCTTTGCATGTCTATTCCAGCCATGTACTTTGTGGTCACCAGACCTGTGTGCCCATGTGCAGACGTGCAACCATGTGGTGGAACAAAGGCACAACCCACCTCTTCCTTCCTGTGGAAGTAACAAATCAGCATGCAATTCTCTCATGGGGCAAACCCACACATGTGGACAGTGGGCAAGGGTCAGGTGGGCTACACACTCAACTCACTCAATGTTCCCCTGGTGGAAAAAGCCACTCAAGTCTGCACCATGACAATGCACGTTGCCCCAGATTCCACAGACTGAACTTCACGCTTCAATGAAGAACCCTCCCAATGTCACCTCACCCCAGCAAGCCTCTCCTCCCTGGTGCTGCAGACTTAAAACTACTTTTCTCAAAGCACAGTCTTAGCAGATCCCAAAGCTTCCAGACAGCTAAGAAGCTCCAGAAGCCCCTTTAAGACACGGCAGTCAACAGAATCCTAGTGGATTTCTCCCCAAGTAATTGCATTTTGCCTGCTTCTAATCCTCCTGGCTTTTAATGCTCCTCCACCTGTCAAACTGGCGAGAGACGTGGCACGATGCTGGGATGGCAGCCACTGTGCTCTGTAGAAATAAAGGGTTCTTGTCTTCAGGCAGTTCACTATGAGAGACACAGGAACACCAAAAGGCAAAATAAAAAGAACCTGCACCCACATTACTCTAACAGACATGCCGACCGCCTGCTCCAAGACAGAGGTGACAGTAACACAAGCTTTTTCAAATCCTTGCCTCTTTAGGACCTCTAATCCTTTTGCAAGCCAGCTGAACTTCAGCTCTCAAGTGTTTAGGCAAATCCTATCTTTGGCAGCTTAATGAGAAAGCCAGCAGAAGCACAAAGATCCTTCATGGCACCCCTTTTTGGGTAGAAGCACCAAGGCTTGCATGCATAGCTGCACAGCCCTCAAGACTTCTGCTGACCAACAGGCTGCACGGGAAACAAAATACAGATGGGACATGTCTTGCGTATACGGATGGATTATGCTTTTCCAGTTTTACTCAGTGATGCTGCAGCATCTGTTGTTTATTCTCCATCTCTTGCATGTTCTTGGGGCTCAGGGAAGCTACACAAGATTGTCTACAGCAGCTATGAACACAGTCCACGTGGTCACAATCTGAAATGCTCAAATAGATGGAAGCAAAGGTAAACGGTTGCTGGGGCACCTTGGGGTTCAGAAACAGGACAGCAGGCACCAGGGGTTGACTGGTGAGGAAAACAAATGGGCGTCTTCTGAAAAGTGGGTTTTAGTCACTCTGTTAAGAGCCACAAGAAAGCACTCCGGTTCCTAAAAGAGACCCCAAAGTAACAAGCAAGGAGCTCCTCCTGCCTGGGTTCTTCGTTTCCTGCAACACAGTTGTATTAAAAGCAAATAAGTCCATAGGAATGCTAGACAAAGCCCTCATTTGTCAGACGACAAGCAGGAAGGATGAGGGTATGCACCGGGAATTTATCAAGGAAATCTGTCGAGCAGTGCAACTTTTTGAGCAAGATGCTGAAGATAAAGCAGCTTCCCACTTGAACCCGCACGCTGCTCCATGAAATATAAAGTAGAAATAAACCTTCCCTTTAACACCCAGCATCACTTAGCATCCGATTTACCATATCTGCCAAGGCCAGGATGCTAAGGGATCACGGCCAATGCTTTCTGTCCTCCACGTCTCCAGCAGTCAGACAGAAAATAGCTGTCGCCTGCTGTGTGATAAAGCAAGACCCAGAGCCTCAAAAAGTCTCCTCTAATACAGCTATCTGCCTGCCTTCCTCTGGAAGGGAGGGAGGAATATTTCCAGCGAGTGCTGGGTGTTCTAACAAAGTTTGTTTGAACTAGACTTAAATCAACAGCAACAAGAGCAGCACTAAGCCAACCTCAAGCACTTGTGAAAACACTCCGCTTTAAACAGCGACTCTTCAAGCTTTACCATCATGTAAAGCTCAAGGAGATTTTATGGGCCACTGAGGGCGTCTACAAACCTTGGCATCCCATTTGCAACCAAAGCAGCTTTGCACCAGGACTAAAGTAGCTTGTACGTGTGCGGGTGATGCCCCAGAAGCGGGGCTGGAGTTGGCAGCAGTTTCAGATGGAGCTCTGCAACCGCCCCAACCCAAGCTGGAAATCACACCCACACCACCCTAAACTGGCTTTCCAGCCATAAGGTTTCCAGCCTTAAGGTAACTGCTAAACTGCAGGTTTCCAGCCATAAGGTAACCGCTAAACTGGGTGCAGAGGTGCTCCTTAAGCAAATAATTTCTCAGCAGTCCACCTGGATGCTATTCATATCTGTCACCGGCGCTGTCGGGGTCAGGATGCTGCACTGCCTTGGTCCAAGCAGGTACTTTGCATGCTCAAAATTCATTAAAGTCAAATCCTCCTAAGGTTTTACACATGAAAAAGCAGATGAACGTCGAGACGGAGTGGTTCAATGCAGTACAGGCAGTTTTTTTAATGAAGGTATATTTACTCAGCAGAGCTGAAGGGCTGCTTCTTCACAGCAGGTCAGGGGCTGCTATGCAAATAATAATAAATACTTTGCACTTTTCAAGCGTGCTTTACCCAAGTGCTCTGCAAGCACAAACTGCACTAGAGCCTCGCGGCATCTGGAAGGAAGAAGGGAGAAAACAGGAACAGACACTTTGCCCAAGAGAGAAATATAAAAACCTCTTGGGTGAAAGCACAGACATTCAATAGCACCAACAGCTTTTCCGACTCCCCCGTGAAAGCGCTCTTCCATCGCCAACCTCACACTCGTGTGGCTGGCAGCTTTCTAGCAACAGCAGCTCAATATCGATTCAGAAAACAGAGTCATCTGTGGTTCATTACTCCCAACAGATTTCATAAGGGATCCTGCCTGATGCTTCAGCTGCTTCTAAGCCAGCTAAGCCTGGAAGATCTGGTGCTGGTATAAAACAGTAAAGCTTCTTATGAAACATCTCATATAGGACAAAAGCCACCACAGGGACAAGTTCATCGAGCATAGAGAGATTCAAACATTATTAACTGGCTTTCCAGGAGGTCTCCTTGGGCTGGAAAGCAAGGTGCTGAGGAACATAACATGCAAAGAGGATGAGGATAACCAGAGCTGCTGGTCAACTCAACAGCTCCGAAAACTAGAGACAGCTGAGAACAACTGCCTGTGATGCACCGAGAGGGAAAGCTTCTGTCCTGCAAGATAGCAGAGAGGGAAAGAAATAACCTAGGATGGCTACAGTGAGACTAGTACAGAAAGACACAAAAGAAGGTGGCACGAAGGCCTCAGGTTTCCAAAAGACTACCACACTCAAGGAGCCCCAAAGCTGGAATGCATCATGTATGATTTGTGGAAGGTTGATGGAGCAGTTTTCCTGCCCTGCCCCAAGGAACCTGCAGTTTGAACCCTGGCAGGTAGCATCCTCTGCCAGCCGTGAGGGTTAGGATCCATCCCGGTGAACCCAAAGGAGACCACAGTAGGTTAATTCCAGCAGCCACGAGAGATGGGAGACACTCAGGGGAGAGGGACTACAGGAAGATGGGAGTCCCTGACCCACAAGACTACAAAACAGCCACGAAAAAGGACTGTCTCCTTCAGCTAAAGGGCTTCCAAGTTGCATCTCCAGAGAGAGAGGTTGCATTTGAGATAGAGACACCAAATCCTACAGATGATCATGGAAGGGGCAACCCATACATAGGACCTGCGGGGAACTGAGATCCAGGATCCCAAAGCAACTGAGCCCTGAGCTGCCTGCTGGAAGCAGCATCACTGTACTGCTAAGAATCAAACCTATTTTGAAATCAATACCAAGATTTATTGATCCAGGAAGGAAATATTGACTGACAAGACATCCTAGTTGATAGCAATCCCAAAGGTTAATGAGTTTTAATGGAGATGGGGGAAAAAAATCTGATCTGAATTGTGTTTTGGGGCAAAATTCTCCTTATGGTGATTATCAGGGCTCAGGAGAAAGCCAGAGACTCCACTATTCTGCTGCTACTCACACTGACCATCTCAGGTGCCAAGGTCTGGGACAGCACATCACAACTGCATGATGAAAAGAGAAACTGTGTTAGCTGCTAACAGCGATCCGTCTGGGTGAGGACAAGCTGCTAATACAGACTGCTCAAAAAAATCACAGAAAGAAATTCAACCTGTGCAGTCAAGGCCAGATTCAGGCGTGTAACTCAGCCGTGGCAGGAGTTCAAGCACTTAAAGTGCCTTTTCAAACCACAGTAAAATCATGCCATCCCATTCCTCTTGGAAACGGACTCTGCTGAATATCAAAGGCTCTGAAAGGCAAGACCAAAACAACCCAACCCCAACAAACCAGTTCTGCTTGATTGAGCTGGGAGAGTTGGTTGCAGCAGTTTCCCCTTTTTTGTCAGGAAAATCGGCTGGATAAAAATACAAAGAGGGGCTTAAGTTGACAGAAGGGCATCTTCAACATAGGGATAGGGGCTGAGGAGAGATTCAACCCTACATTTCTAAGGTTGGGAAGCCTATGCTTTACCTCCAATCTCACCTTCAACCACACTGAGCAACCTGATGGAGTTGAAGATGTACCTGCTCACTGCAGGGGAATTGGACTGGATGACCTTCACGGTCCCTTCCAACCCAAATCATTCTGTGATTCTACTCATTGCTTCAGAGAGGCAGGAAGGATTTTTGAGGTCCCGCAGATCCACACAAAGCACTGAAATCAACTGGGACCAAACTGCAGAAGTTCCACCCTGTAGGTCCAGGGAATGGAGATCAGCTTCTGCACAGCAGATCCAACCTATGTTTACAGGTTTCTAGGAAGCCATCACCTAGACTCTGCCTTTATTCCCTTGTCAATACTCACAAACAGCTTTAGAAGAGCAAACAGCTCTTTATAGCCCTTTCCAGACTCGGTCAGTCCAATACCGCCTTGAGATATCTCACACCGAGGTATCCCCACGGCACTGAAGAGGTGGGAAGAGAGGACTGGAGAGCAAGGTTTTTCTTAAGTGATGCTTGGCTTACAGGCTCAAGGCTGCCAGCACCCAGGGAAGCAACTGGCACAATATGACAGCCCTGCAGGAGGATAATTGGGCAGACAGCGCTGTGCAGACAAGCTAAAGTGTTTACTGGCTTTAATATTTAATTGTGCAAAATGAAGAGAAAGAAGCTGGGGAATCAGAGCTGCAAATAGAGATGCACGCGCACGTCGGGTGCGGTGATGCCTCCATACCAAGCCGAACACCTAAATGAACCAAAGTACCAACCTCAAGAGCACCGGCTTGGATGCACCCATCATGATGGTTGCTGCCAGGCTCCCTTCTGCTCTCTTCCCTGGCAAAACAAGGACTGTCATCCCTCGGGGCTGGAAGAGCGCAGCACAGAGAGAGGCGCTGCAGGCAAACGGAAAGGCTCCACGTGCAGTAGTCATAGAGGTACATATGTGTTCAGAGGAGGCCAATGCTGGTGAAGGGGTCACAGGGGAAGCTGTCTCAGGAGGGGCTGAAGTCCCTTGGTCTGTTCATTCTGGAGAAGAAGAGACTGAGGGGAGACTTCATTGCACTCTGCAGCTTCCTCACATGGGGGGGAGGAGGAGGAGCAGGCGCTGAGCTCTACCTCTGGTGACCAATGATAGGACCTGAGGGAATGGCAGGAAGATGCCAGGGGAGGGTTAAATTGGACATCAGGAAAAGGTTCTTCCCCCAGAGGGTGGTTGAGCACTGGAACAGCTCCCAGGGAAGCAGCCACGGCACCAAGCCGGACAATATTCCAGAAGTGTTTGGCCAATGCCCTCAGACTCATGGTGTGAACGTCAGGGTTGTCCTTTGCAGGAACAAGAGTTGGACTCTACGATCCTTGTGGGTCCCTTCCATCTCAGGACAGTCTATGATTTTATGAAATCCAGCAGGTATGTGGTCAGCTCCATGCTACCTGACCTGCTCCAACTAAACCATAGGCTCCATCCAACCTCACATTTAAGACAACAATTGGCATTCACATCCCAGCATAGAAACGCTCATAAGGGTGAGACACCTGAGAAGGGTCTTTTCCCCTCTGCATGACTCAAAAAAGTTTGGCTTGTAAAGGGTGTCTCATTCACAGGATGGCTTTCCTCAATCACAAAGAGATGGCTTACACTGACACTTCTTGGATGGAAGGATACATACAAGCAGGTCCCTTCCACCCTAAGAAACCCTGTGGGTCCCATTGACCCTGCTTAAAGTTGTTCGCTTGCTCCCTATAAAGGGCTTTCCACCACCATTTTATTTTGGAGGCAGCCTGGGAGAGCACAATCGCTGTCAGACACACTCAAACCTTTTCTATTCCATTTCCAAAAGGATGCCAAATCAGCTCCAAATGAGTCACTGAAAAGCCCTACATCCCACCAAGGGAAAAGCCTGAACTATTGTGTGACTAAAGCCGCTGTTTGTATTCTATCTCTGCATATGGCCAAACTTGGCATGGAAATTAAAAGGAAGCCTGGCTCCATAAATATTGCAGTGTGAACAACACAGAGGTCTTTGCTGGATTATCACCGCTAAAAGGAACTGCAAAGCATCCAACTACACAAATGAAAGATGTTAATAGAGCAGTCCCAGCGGAGAGGAAGGCTGTATATTATGGGGAGCTGCTTTCACATCCTGCAAAATGTGCGGATTTAAATAACGTTCCCCTTTCACACAGAATAAATCTCGGCGCTTTCCACAAAGAACCGCAGCGCATGCCTGCGCCAGCCTACTCCAGGGGCAGATGGCTTACGGGAGGCGCGGGTGACGGATTGAAGACCTGACATTTGTGTCCCTCATTTGATGCAACGGTACCAAATAACTCCACTAGACGAGGCTGGGCTGTGGCATGCCTTCATATGTAATCTTCCTACCCACAGTACTCTCTAAATACAAAAAAAATAAAAGGGTTAGACAGATTTTTGTCTCCAACCTTTTAATTAAGCCATTAGTCTCTTCCCCCTTAACCCACACAATGAAAGGAATGAGAGGCTTGTCTTCACAGGAGCAAATGATTTCCCTAGAGTAATGAAGATGCATTATCATACAGAAAAAAATCATTACTTGCTATGTCCAGGACAATGCGATTGCTCAATTACTCTACATTAAAACTGATAGCGCCCTTCGCAGCAGCCCAGGCGCAAACTTGGAAGAAATGCATCCAAACATAAGTGTCCAGAGAAACATCAGTTGTTCAGGAGATGACCTGGACTAATACAGAAGTCCTACTGGAATTGTTTCCCAAGCCTTTGCTCGCTTCAACTGTTGGACACCTCAGCAACCAGCAGGAGGATTTTCTCCAGGTACTTCTCTGTAGCAAAGGGCCTGGAGAGTTTCTCATCCCATTAAGGTCTCAGCTCTCCCAGTAAGGATTCATCAGGAAGTCAAATGTGATGGAAAATATCGAAGTCCCTCTAGGGCTAAGATGCAATTAATAATGTTTCGAGGGAATAGACCACACGATCAACAGCAGGGAGCGGATTCGATGACCGAGCGTGTCGCTAAATGGCACCATCAAGAAGACCTCCCTTGATGAGAAATGACCACATGACTCAAGTTCAACACCAGAGATGACCCAGACAGATTTGTTGCAATGCACGCAGCAGGGATTGTCAGCCTGGTTTTTGTTCTCCCTGGAACAGGCTCTACGCTAGCTGCAAAATGCTATTCACCCACAACTTATCTCATCAGGATGATCCAGCCCACAATTTCCCCTCTTCATTGCCCCCAAGATGATTAAGAATAAGATTTAGTCATCTAACTAGGGCCTCATTATTCCTTCAAATATATAATTTCAGTACTTCTCTCACCTACCAAGACACCCATTAGGAAAATGACTCATTAGCTCTTCCCCCTGCATCTTCGGCACAATACTTCCAACGCACAGATGTGGGTCAGCCGATGCTGTTCATGATCTCCCATCAAACCCGTTCAGTCGTTTGGCCTGAAACAGTGTGTGTGTGGGGGGGAAGTGGGTGTCAAAAGCGAGAGCTTTCTATTTAGACACTTTCCCCTCTACATGAAGTATTTACTTTTCTCCACCTCAAGACATCTCTGAAGTTAATTTACTTTTTAAAAGGTTTTTTCCCTAAGTCTGAACAAAGAACACATCACATCAGATGAAATGTTTTATTTTACCCAAAACAAATATTTCCAGTCTTGTTTTCAGTTAACCCAATAAAGCTTTGCTTCGGTGTTTCAGTTCAGACAGACAAGGGGAAAAAAAAACACCAATTTCAGAGCTCCACGCGCAGCCCTTTCTTTAACAGTTGTCAAAAAAAGCTGCAGCTTGTGTTAATATTAAAATACAGCTTTAGCAATTTATGAACATTACCGGGAAACTAAGGGGCAAATTAGCAGAGATGAAGCGAGTTACCAGAGATAATGCATTGACATTAATGTCTTTATTATTCAACCACTTATAAAGAGATACAGGTTTATAAAGCATGGATGGCTTGCACAGGTTTGAGATGATTCCCAGAAGCAGTGGGAAAGGTGCGCATCTTTGCTAAAGGTGCTGCCAAGGTAGTTTTAACACTGTGTTTTTCAAGCCACGGCTACCACAAGTAGGGATCTACAACAGAAACACCACTCCTACTGAAAACAGCAAATGCTTTATGAAAAGCAGGGATGATATCACCTCCCGACCAGGGTGTGAAGCTGTGGCTGATGCGTATTACTGCAGTCTCCTAAGGTACCACTGTAATCTTTCTCCACACGGTGTGTAAACCCCTGACAGCAATGTTCAGAGAAGTTGATGACACAGACCTTGGGAAATCACTTAAAATGCGTTTTGGAAAGAGTTGGAAATGCATATTGGCTCAGAGATGAGGCTCCAGCCTACATCTGAACCCATGGTATTCAGCTCTTCCAAAGCAACGCTCCTTACAGCTTCCTACAAATCACTCCAAAGGACACCCCATAGATTTTTTTTTACACACATAACCTAGTGAAATTCTACAAAAATTGGGCTCCTGGACTCGATCACTGCAGGTGCTCCTGGACTTATCGCCTCATGCCTCAACTGTTTGCATGATACTCAGATACTTTGGAGAAGAAGGAGCGTGAGGCTCGTGACCTCCAAGATTCCCAGACAACCTTGTGTTGCTGCTGGGGGTTTCATACACACCATATGTGCAGAGTTTCAGGGCAACCAACAGTTTACAACTTGCACAAGGTACATTCCCCATTGCAGGCAGTGGGTATCGCAGCTTAGTTTCAGGCGCTGGTGCCGCATACGGCGGTTTCTTTAGTTAAACGCAAAGTAGCAATCTCTGCCTTCACATATGACAATTGCCATGCGATTTCTGTCTCATTAAGCTCTGAATTGTAAAACAAATAGGATTTATGTGGCTGCTGCTGTTTGGCATTCTCTTGCACAGTGTCAACTCTTGCCTTTAATGGCTCTTCGGTCTTGTCACTGTCTTAAGATCATTTGTTGTTCAGAGCTAACACAATACCTGATGGTTTCCCACCACAGGCTGATACAACATAGGGAAAAGACAGACACAGGGTAGCTCTAGCAAGCAAACCCTCCTGGTTTTTCCTGCCAGGATGTAATAGCCGCTAGTATGGATCTCTGCTGTAGACCCCTGTGCCTCAGTTCCCATCCTCTGCCACTGCCAGGCTCACAGCTTATTCCGTTCCCAGCCCTCAGCCCATCAATCCAGCACATTTATATACAGCAAGTTGCACTGTGCATGGAATAACAAGCTCTGAAAAGCACTTATTAGTAAGGCTGGGATGAGAAAAGCTACAGGCAGCATTTAGGAGGTATTTTGGAGAACATGGGCTGTCAGTGAAGAGCTATCGCACACACAGAAGAGCTAAAGGTTGGTTATAGAACATGATTCTCCCAAGTCATAGGCGATAAGAGGAGAGGAAATGGCCTCAAGTCGTGCCAGGGCAGGTTAAGACTGGACATCAGGGAAGATTTCTTCACTGAAAGGGTTCTCAGGTGCTGGCAGAAGCTGCGCAGGGAAGTGGTGGAATCCCATCCCTTATTTAAAAGACAGGCAGATGAAGTGCTTAAGGATCCCGTTTAGTAGTGGACAGGTACAGTTGGGCTTGATCACCTCAAAGGCCTTTTCCAACCAAACGATTCTATGATTCTATCAATCATTCGCTGAGGTACAGAGATCTGTCCCAGTAAAGCATATTGTAAACTCATTGCCTGGGGTAAAATTCACAAGTGCCACTGGTAGACAGACTGACTGATGTTTGAAACACGAAGATTCCTGACCACAGCTCTTCAGAGCCGCAACTCTGATCCTTTTCTTCCAATTCCAAAGACTGAGGACCCACTGACGCTCCATAACCTGGCAGCACCAGCAAGGCTGCTCCTAGGCTCGTGGCATCTACAGTAAGACAGTGTCCTGGAGCCAAGTCAAGGGGATTCCCTCAAACCACAAGATTGGGGATGCCCTAAAACCACAAGATTGGGGATTACAACCTCTGAATGGGCCAGAGAGCACCAGCCTCCACATCCAAAGGCAGCCCAGCAGCCTGGCATTAATGCCAAGTTTTGCCAAAAGCAACTCAGTTTTGGGTGCCTAATTTTGGTCATCTTAAAAGGCAACACAACTCAAAGGATCAGGCAAATGCGTGACATTAAAGGTGGCTTGGAACACCCCAAGTCAGGTGCCCAGAAGCATCTGTAGCTTTGGCAGCTGTAGGATCCTCCAGTCTAGCACAACCACCCAGCGATGCTCAAGGAACTAGAAGCAAGACAACAATTCAACTCCAGCTCCCTGTGGCCCATCCCACTGCCCCTGCCACAAGGCCACCTTCTCAGCCCACAAAATATTGTCATCTCCAGCACAAAGCACCTTGCAAGCAGCACAGGGAGCATGCAAGAAATTGTAATGCTGGTGGCACAAAGCAGCATGGAAGGAGATGTATTATGGAAAGGCTGCGCTACCAGGGAGAAACACAATGACAAAAAATGAGGCTTCTACACGAAGCACAAAGCTGGACATTGTTCAGCAAAGCCCCGCTCTGCAAGCCGAGGTGGAGAACCTCATACAAAAGCAAGAGCTCCCACTGATGCCATTGTCGGGCTCGGAGAGCAGAGATTGCTCTGGAAGAAAAGCAGACCCTGTGACAATTATTTATCGCCACGCAAACATCTTCCTTCTCATCTTTTGTTGGTGCAACGCAGACCACATGCGTCTCCAGCCAGGGAAAGAAAAGCTACCAGCAGGATCAAGGCAGGCTGAGATTAATCTGGTTTCACTTAGATAAAAAAAAAAAAAAAAAAAAAAAACTTGAGCAATCAGTTTTAAAATTAATATTAAAGTTGTAAGTCACCTTTGACTATATTAAAATATAAACTGGAGCGTACAATAAGCCCCAAATAAGCCCCACTGGCAGTCAGAACAGCTCCCTTATCAACCTCTAACATCCCCTGTAAAATTATAACTGGAAGCCAGACTGCTCCGAGAAACTCTCTCTCTTGGGGCAGCGCCATGTGACCCAATTCCTGCTGCCATCTCCGAAGCCCTCGCTGGGCCGTTGTTCAGCGTGCCAGCAATGAACTCGGCTGCAGCAGAAGTCATCTGAGGAGAGAGAGGTGGGATGGAAAGACTGAGCATTAAGCTATATGTCAGCTGTAGATGTGGGGCAGGGAGTGAATTCAGAGGGGCACGGTGCTGCAATTCAATGAAAGCACCTGGGCTTCAGGGTCTTTTTCCATCTCCAATGTGGCATGGAGTTTGTGGAACTGGCTTTCCCCCAGCCTTTGGGTTACCCGTCCCTACCTGACACTTTCTCAACATTTCCAAACTTTCTTCTCTTTTGGTGACTTTGAAAGAGGCCAAAAGGCTCACATTGTGGGAAAACAGCATGGGTGGACCACAGCAGCACCAAAGGAAGCCGGCCTCAGCAACATCACACGTCATGGCAGAGCAGGATTGATGGGCATCACAGCCAAATTCCATATGCAACAAGGTCAGCTGCTGAAAGGTACCAGAAATAACAGCCTGATGGTGAAGGGAAGGGTCATGGACTGATGAGGAACTCGGGTAGCTCCAGCCAGCAGGTACCAAACACTCACCTTGAGCATTGCTGCAAAGTCAAGGAGAGAACACGGGCATGCTCTGACTATTTCACCCACTGCATTCATCATGAAGTGGCTCATGCTGGGTATAACCAGCTCTAATGCAGCAGAGTTTTCACTTCACCATGTGGCAAGTCCATACCCACACACGGTTATCACCAGTATAACCTTAAAGAGGCATCTCTGGTTAATTAATGTAGGCTGGGACTGTCCTGGTGGTCTCCGTAGATAGTGGCCTCCCCAAGGGTTCAGAAGGACTGAGCCAAGAGCTGCTGGAGCCAAGACCACCAGCTTCAACCCCTTATTCACAACAGGCAAGTGGGTCTTGGGAAAACACAAGGATCCTGGCACTGCCGGAGAGCTCTGTCACCAGAGCTGCATGACTTGCTTTCCAGCAGGCTGTTGCCTGCTTGAGAGGGCTCCAAATAAATAAATAAAGCCAGTGCCTCATTAGCATGCAAATCTATTCAAGCCCCCATTTCAATTTGAATTCTATGCATACGATCAGTGTGCAAAATGCAAATTACACAAATGCACCCATAGGAAGAAACAAGCAGGAACTCTGCACAAAGGGATTAGGGCCAGGCTGCTTCCTTTTGGAAGATTACAGTGCTGGAGGGGGCTTTTGTCAGGGAGTATCCAGTAATGGTCACCGGTCATGCAGCACTGAGCTTTGCCTACAAACTGCTCTAAGAAGTGCTGCAACTCTGTCTTCAACCGCTGGAGCGATGACTTCTTTGAGATAGGTTGCAGGGGAAGGATCAATAAACCGACAAGAGGCAAGGGGTGTTAGAGCATCTGCACGGAGAGCCAAGAGTCTCCCCAAATCAGATTGGCCTGAGGGGACCACAGATGTCCTCGATGATCCTCCAGCAGTCCCGAAAAGCCAGCATTGGCCAGCAACTCCTCGGCACCAGACACTTCACCTGGTCAGGACAGCCAGCTCAATGCAGCAAGGTGGGTCTCAAGCAGCAGAGACCATCAGGAAAAGGGTCACGACCACCATCTAGTCCCGCCAATCTAGTGACAAGGGAGTTGATGCTTCCCCAGTCTTAAAAGGCTTAACCTCTCCTTTCCCTGGAGCTTTGATTGGGAAAGGTTTGCAACAAGGAAAAACAGAAACCCACCATGGAAGGTCCTTTGTAGACCAAGGTCAGATGATGAAAACCCCAATACACCCAATTTTAGCAAAGTAAGGCTCTGAGTTCTGCTCCAAGAAGATCCTCCATTCCTTTCGGCAGCTTACTGACCCCAAAGTGCGGGAGATGCTGCTCCTCATCAGACACGAGGGTTGGGCAGAGCAGGTGAGAGGCTGTGCGTGTTCACTGCTCCCTCCTACGTGCGCAAAATTCTCAACCCACCATTTATCGTATTACATTTTCATTTTAAAGTAAATATCTGTTTTCAATTAGTACTTACAGTGAGGGGCATGCATCACTGAGAACACTTATTTCTCTTCCTTTCATTATTAGATTAGAACTCGCTCGAGTTTAACTACATTTAACAGCAGCAGAGACGTAACCGTTCGGCAGGCGCTAATCCGCTTCCCACCTCCACCCCCAAAAAGGCCTCAATTCAGCTGATGTAACCTCAGCACTGAGGCTCCAAATCAAGGTGCTGGTACACAAATTACTGCTGTCCTGGCCAACCTCAGAGCCTGCCCAATAATTCCTTGCACACCCTGCCTCCGGGCTCTTCAAAAAATCCCGTTGTTTTACCATCTCGTTGCAAAACCTGCCCCCCTCACAATTTCATCTGTGCAGCAAGGAGGCTCGCACGGACTTCCCCGAGGTTAAATGAAGTGAATAAAGCTCAAAGCAGAGTCCTGCCTGAAGTCTTGCAAATGAAACCAAAAACATGGGGGCATCCACCATGTCTGGTGCTCCATCTAGTCATTCATTCCCACCAGATGACAAGTAAGAACGTCACACAGATCATGGGTCCGTTTGGGTTGGAAGGGACCTCAAAGCCCATCCAGTCCCACCCCCTGCCATGGGCAGGGACACCTCCCGCTGGATCAGGGGCTTCAAGCTTCATCCAACCTTGAACCCCTCCAGGGATGGGGCAGCCACCACTGCTCTGGGCAACCCGGGCCAGAGCCTCCCCACCCCCACAGGAAAAGAGTTCTTCCCAAGATCTAATTTAAATCTCCTGTCTTGGGACACTTGGTCAGCCAGTAGTTTTCCCAAGTCTCCCAGATACACCCCAGCCTCCTCCTGTTCATCTCAACCAGGAAAGTCCTCCATCCCAGAGAGATCACTGCCCAGGACAGCCAGGCACTGCCTGCTCAGCCCTCTGCTAGAGCACTCGTAAGCATAATAGTACTATTATACTTTGCTCATTATGCCTCATTTTTATTACATGGCCTCATTAAGTTAAAAAGCCTCTGTAATTTAACTGCATCTCTTGGTCTCCGCACGGGGGCTCCAGCTACGTTTGTCATCAATCACTTTGTTAAAAACACAGGACAAAAATTACCATTACACCCATTACTACCCATCAATCTCTTCGATTGCCCCTCAGGTCTTTTCTTTACCTGCTCAGTGCACCAGGGCCAGAAGAATAGCATCGGTACCTTACAATCTGTCCATATTTTCCAATAATTACGTGCTGATTTTAAGGGCGCTTTCAGGGAAAAGCAAGGAGGGCGCATGCAGGCACACCGTGTCCTCATGGTACACAAGAACAGGCAAGAAAAGCGTGCAGACCAGGAATAATAAACTGCATAACAAGACAATAACAGCGCAATTGCATTGAACCTACCACGAGATGCTTTATGGCCACACAGGCCAAGTTAACACGGTCCTGGAATTAAATATACTGTGACAAATTGGCACACTGCGAGAGCCATGGTGGTTGGTTCATTGGCCAAGCCAAAGGTAAGAAGAGATCTGCACCCCATTTACAAACCCTGGAGAAGGATGACCAGCACTTGATAGACAAATAGTTCTTACAACAGCTTCCCAGCATCCCTTCGTCCGCTGGAGGCCAGTGGTTCTCTCAATCCTTTGTTCACAAAAAGAAACCCCTTCTCAAAGCCAGTTTTCAGATTGCAAATATCAAACCATGGTATTTTGACAAGTCCACTTCAAAGCTTCCAATCCATAGATCTTGGATGCTTTCTCCTCCACAAGTTTCAAAAATTCAACTTTTCTTTCTGATTTTGAAGAAAATGCTTCCACTGGGATGGCAACTCCCATCTGCTCCAGTCAGCAGGAACTTGTGCAGGTTAAGAACATTACACAAATTTCCGCATATGCTTGGGAGAAAGCCAAACCACAGAGAGAAACCTACCTGCTGCAGAGGAAAATCAGTACGCAGCGTGAAAACTTTGCCACAACCACCACTGCAAAGACATTGTCATAGAATCATAAAATGGTTTAGGTCAGAAGGGACCTCTCGAAGCCCATCCAGTCCCACTCTCTGCCAGGGGCAGGGACACCTCCCACTGGATCAGGGGCTCCAAGCCCCATACAACCTGGCCTTGAGTGCCTCCAGGGATGGGGCAACCTGGGCCAGGGCCTCCCCACCCTCACAGATTGACATCAGCCGTTTGGCAACTGCATAGCGTCCTTTTTCTCTTTCTTGAGAAGAGATATTTCAACTCTTCCCATCTTTACTCCCCCAATCCCTATCCATTTGCAGGGAAAATAACGCTTTGTCTGGCTAGATTTTCCCCCGTCTGGTTTGTTTCCTTCACAGAAATGTTGAGAAAAGTAAATCTGGGAGATCACAGGTGGTACACAAGAACCGTCCAGAGATTCTGAGCGAGTGCAGTGGGTACCACCTTGATGGAGCCACTACTTCCCAGAAAAGGAGAGGAAGGGGAGAGGTGTCAGCTCTTTAAAAGGCAATGCAGCCTTAGAAGGAGGTTTGCATCCGAAGCGTGACAATCGGAATGCCCTGGTGGTTGCCTTTCTAGCCAGCCCACTTGATGGAAGAGGGCTTTGAAGATTTCAAAGGGTGCCGTGCTTCTTACTTTATCACAAATGTCTATCTTAAACCAATATTATCATTTTAAGCATGACCAGAGCAAAAGAAATCTTCAGAAACTGTCCCTTCCGAAGGAGATAGAGGCAGAAAAAAAGAAAGATCCCGCAGACTTACAACACCACGCAAGACCCTGACTCCCATCCAGCCCATCAACGCTGTGGCTGCTATCATCGCAGATCTGTCAGGAGGTGACATTTACACTGTTCTGGGCTTGACAGCAAAAGGCACTCCTGCTCTCCCACAAAGTTCCCTCCTCTGCCCTCTCTGAAGCACACATCTCATCGTTGACACCGAGCCCCTGGGCTGCTACCCAAGTGGAAGGGCATGAACATTTTCTGAGGGGTGGCAGGCAGGGACACGCATCCTCTCTCAAAAAGCCTCCGATAGTCACTGTCAGAAACAAAAACATCCCAGACAGCGGTGGAAGAGCCACCACGCGGGATGATGCCCACCTCAACGACCAAACCAAGAACACCAAGAAAAAGCACTCGGGGAATCTTCCACCTCTCCAAGCGAGAGCAAAGCACAATATCCAGGATGTGATGCTGGATCTTTAGGCACACACAGACCAAGCTGGACTAAAGCTGTTACCTAAGCTGCACGCAAGAGCTGAGTTTAAGCAGGTAGAGTGTGAGGGACAGCAGGGCTGGAGATTTTTGACTTGGCCTCTGGTGGGGAAGCTTTAGGCTGGAAAACCAGCCATGCTGTCTCCCAGGTGCTGAGAGAAGACGCCCATCTGGAGGTTACCTGGCAATTTCCAGCATTATAAGAGTAAATAAAGGAAATCACTAGAAATCTAGCAGTAAACCAGGCTTCAGCTTACGCACGAGGAGTTAATTTACAGCCACTCAAAGCTTTGACATCTTAAAACTTTTCAATCTCTGGACAAGATGAGGAATAAGCAAAGACAGTGTCAGACTCTGTGATCCGGAGGACAAAACACTGCAAACAGCTGTGCCTAATTTTAGCATCTGTTGGTTCTGTTTCTTCAGCACTCGCGGGTGGTGGAGGGGGGTGGCCCCGTCACTCCCAGCTTATTAAAGACACAGCCAAGAGAAGAGCATTAAATCACCCTCTGGGATTAGCTCATGGCAGAGAGGAAAACACAACTCAGCAAGGCACTGCTGACCAGCGATAGCATCCAATCCCGGCCACCGCTGCAGGATACTCCGTGTCCCTAGGGATGCACTTTGCATCATCACCACCGAAGCTCGCGCACGGAAGGGGAGCAGCAGCAGGTCAGGCACAGCCCCCTTCTTCCCTCCTATACCACCACCCCAGGCTGATGGCATTGGTATCATTGCTACGTTCTCCCTGGCAGGGTCACCTCAAGATCCATCCCGTTGCCCAGAAACGTGTCTGACCACGCAACGAGGTGACCATCGCTCCTCGGAAGAGGAATAAGACCTTCTGAAGGCACCCAACTCTTCTCCCCAGCCCAACCCTCAGCCTCTCTGCAGCATGGGGGCTGGGGTGGGGGGTGTCTAGCCCTCGGTTGCTGAACCCCAAACCTCAGTCTTGGTGGACTGAGGACTGCTGGAGCCCAGCAGGTGCCCCTGTGCTGGCAGGTTGGAGCAGACCACAGCTCCATGCAAGCGCTGCTGCTGCCACCGCCAGGCTGAACGGCAAAAATGATGAGAAAAGCTGCATTAGCTCTGCCAGCTGACCTGGTTTGAGGTTCGGAATACTCGGGTAGTCCTTCCCCCGTGCACCCCCGGCGCTCCCTTCTTTTAGCCTGAATTATTAAGACACCCCACATATCTGCAAGCTGTTTCTCCAGCGCTGTAAAAGCGCAGCGTAATGAGGCGAGAGCAGCAGTTGGACTCCGCTCTACAAACGAACTGCAGAAGCCTCTGCTCACCAGGGCTGCTTGGACACGACTGGGATGCTCTGCTCAAGTCACCTGGAACAGGAATGGCCAGTCATTAAAAGACACGCTCTGCAGAGTACAAGTCCATGCAGACCAGAGGCGCAGACAGGCATTAGAGGAGCTGATAAGGCTCATCTGCCTGCTAACGATTTTGTCTACAGTTATTTCTGTGCAGCTGGGAACAAGTGGCTACAGTCAGCTAGTTGCCAGCTGGGGAGAAAGCAGCAGTTTTGCATCACTGGGAATGGAAGCACATCAGCTCCCCACTGTGCTCCCAGATTTTCTCTCCTTGCTGGCAGCGTTTGGCACAGACAGACGGAGGCAGCAGCCAGTGACATCTCAGGGTGACCGATGAAGATGCAAAGCGAGGTGGTAAAGAGAAGAGTTTTTCTGCACACATAGATCAAAGAAATTATTTGAGCCTCTGCTGATGACTGAACAACACTTTGACTCGCTGGCTGGACTTAGATCCCTTTACTGAAGCCAGATGCCCTTGCCTGTTTGGCAGAGAGAAACTCATTTATGCAGCTGCAGGCAGAGGTGACCATCATCTCCCTTCATCCACCTTCACGTGCAGAAGCCTTGCCAGCATGGGACAACATCACTCTTACGACCTGCATGTCCACAGCTGTGGGAAGCCTCGGGCTGCAGGCAAGCTCAGGGCGCACAGATAGTTCTCAAAGCACGTGCTCCTCACCACAAAGCAGGCAATGCTCCCTCGCCTCTTGGCATTGCTTCCCCATGACTGCCAACTGCAGCCAAGCAACTCCCGGCCTGCACTGGAAAAGGCAGAGGTAGATCCCTCCCAGCGCCGGTGGCCTGGGCAGCTCTGCAGGATGGGTACGATGCTCATCCTGAGCCAGCAACTCCACCTGCTCAAGCAGACACTGGTTAAACCAAGGTTTCTCCTTTGGGTTGCCAGTAAAAAGTGCTTTCCAGAGCAGACCTGTTCGGAGAGAAGGTCCGTGCACCTCTTTGCACCCCGTCCCATCATCTCCCCCCTGCTGTAGGGTGCATCTGTACCCTGTCTCCACACACCCTTGAGATCCAGGTACCTCCCAGCTCCTTCCACTCCTTGCTCTCCTCAGAGCCTCTCAAAATCCCTCCCGTTGCCACTGCCACGCTGGCCAGCCTGCGAGTTCAGCTGTCTTAACCTGATGCTGAGCATACAAGTGGGGCTGACATTTATTTAATCCTCATAGTAATGTCAACTGTGTACTTACCGAAATACCTCATGCTTATGGAAGACATTTGTTTCCAAGCAGCTTATGCTAAATTGCAATGATATAAAGGAAACACTTATCCAATATTGACATTTACTGACTGGCTGAGTATAGCCTGAATACTCCTTTATGCCATTGGAGGTGGGGGGAAGCCTGAGAAGGATCCAGATCCTTCATTTCTGATCTTTTTAATGAGTTACACCCTGCTAATGAGTGAATAAATACTTGGCCAAAACGCAAGGTGGGACTCCAGTGGTTTCTCCCACTCACTCCCTGGGGGAAAATAAAGCGATATTGGACCCACAGCACAAGGCTTTGATTCTTCATCTAAGAGGAAGTTAGAGAAAGTTCATCCCTTCCACTCTCGGTGCGTATTTCAGCTGTAATTAAGACAGACTCCTCTAGCCCGCAGTGTACATCCTGCGGCTTAAAGCAGAACATTTTCTGTGTTCCCTTCCCAGAAAGGCTGGGTGTCTCACCCAAAAGGCTCCTGGAATGTCCAGCCTGTAGATGCTGCAGCACCCAGCCCCTGGCATCCAGCACCATGGGTTTGCCCCATGTCCTATTGAAAATGACACCAACAGACACCAGAACTTGAGCTCACCAGCACTTAAGAGGTCAATTAGCCACCAGCTGACCACAAATGAGTGCAGCACTTGCACCAAGCACAAAGTCATTGGAAACAAAAGGAAGCTATTAGGGAGGTGATTGTGCCCCTCTATTCGTCTCTAGTGAGAGCTCAACTGGAGTATTGTGTCCAATTCTGGAATCCTCAACGTAAGAAGGAGTGCTAATTAAGCACTTAAAGGTTGAGCCAGCCTGTTTGCACCTGATGGAGATGAAGGAGGCTGCCTTCATCCCAGGAATCCTGGCACTCTGTTCCTGCTTACAGTTGCAGACAGGCTGCAAAACCCCAGCAGTGCCAGGGACCTGCCTGCTGCTGCCTCTCTTTGCAGAGCCGGTGCCACCACCCTGCACCTGCCTGTGCGACAGATGTGGTGGTAGCACTCCCTGGGCATCTCTGTAAATTCTATTCTGCCCCTCTATTCCTCTCTTGGGAGACCTCAGTTGGAATACTGTGTCCAGTTCTGGAATCCTCAATGTAAGAAGGAGATGGAGCTGTTGGAACGGGTCCAGAGGAGGCTACAAAGATGATCCGAGGGCTGGAGCACCTTCCATACGAGGACAGGCTGAGAGAGTTGGGGTTGTTCAGCCTGGAGAAGAGAAGGCTCCGAGGAGATCTTATAATGACCTTCCAGTACCCGAAGGGGCTACAGGAAAGCTGGAGAGGGGCTGTTCATAAAGGCTTGTGGGGACAGGACGAGAGGTAATGGGTATAAACTGGAGAGGGGCAGATTTATACTGGACATTAGGAAGAATTTCTTCACCATGAGAGCGTTGAGGCTCTGGCCCAGGTTTCCCAGGGAAGCTGTGGCTGCCCCATCCCTGGAGGTGTTCAAGGCCAGGTTGGATGGGCTTTGGGCAGCCTGATCCAGTCCCTGCCCATGGCAGGGGGGTTAGAACTAGATGATCTCTAAGGTCCCTTCCAACCCAAACTGTTCCATGATTCTGTTACCCTAGTTGAAAGTCTGAGACGTTTGCATCAGTGGTCCATGAGCAGCAGTTATGGCAAAGCCCTCAGACAATCCAACAGAAGAAATGCTCAGCTGTAGCTTTTGTTGTTGAGTCAATCCATTAAGAGGAGCTCTTATCCTGAAGTGAGCATCCAAATTTAACAATGCCAGCATTCCTCCTCCCACTTAGCATGGGACCCAGGGAGGCAGGATACCCAGAGCCCACTGGAAGAGGGGCACTCCAAGCAAGGGTAGATGTTAAGCTGTTTAATGCAACTCAGCAAAAGGAAGAGCCAGAGAACAGCCAAGTGACCTCCAGCTCCTTCTGCTCTGCTTTGGAGGCTGCTGCTGCCACCAGGGAAAGGCAAACACTTCAGCCTGGGTCTTGCCAGCCAGGCAGTGAATAAGCAGTCTCAACTATACTCAAAAGGCATATTGAACCAGGACATCTGTCAGGCCACAGTTTCCAAGCCCAGAACCCAGCGTTTGCTCTGTCCTACCACCCTGCATGGTTCAGAAATGGATATTTTTCTCCTCCTGTCTCCCGCAGTCTGGAGTTGAGACCTGCCTGGAGGTGCAGTGGAGCAGGGGAAAGGCAACCCGCGAGCTTTGAGTAGCATCAGGATCCCGCTATTCAACCCTCGCCTGGAAAGAGCAGCATGGGCTTTAAAACTTCATTTCTTCCCAGCCAAGAGAAAAGAAATCCCACACGTTCCCTGGCATGTTTGAAATTAATTCTGCAGGCGATGGATTCGCATCCCTCCCTGCAAGAGCTGGGACAACTGCCAGCCCCGGAGTCAGCGCAGAGCGCCTTAAAATCTCACAGCTCCACCAACTGCCTTAAATCTCAGCAAATAAGCAAGCCGCTGATTTACAACCAATTTGTTTTACTACCTATTGATTTATAAAATAAGCTCGTCCAGGGTCACTACTGCCCCGGGTCTCTCTTTGGCCAGAGGTAGCTCCTGATGAAGTCAAAGGAAAGACTCTCATCACTCCTGGCCAGAAGCTAAATTAAGGCCTTCATCAATTGTGGCTATAAATTTGCTGGTCTTTTAAATAAATAAGAGGGGAAAAAAAAAGCTGTTTAATCCTACTGGAAGTTCCTTGAAGGGATGTAAAGTCGGTTCTCCAGCAGTATTTTCATAAAATGCTCTCCACTCCGCACTCCACCTCTGGCACGCGGCGGAGCTGAAAGCCGGGAGCACCGTACAGACTTGCAAACCTGATCATTAAATCTGAAGTAAGCCATGCTCTCCATCACAGACTGCTTGTAGGAAAACAGTTTATTCAAAGGCCTTGATCCTCAGCCAGCTCACAACCTAAGGGGGACATCAGCCTCTCCCTTGTATTTACAGCTACAAAGGAAAGAGGAGCATTGAGCCTTTTTATTCTAACATATGCAGTCCAACTACAGAGACCAGGAGCTGGGAACACGCAGCGCCGGTAACCTTTCAGGGATTTCTGTGCACGTCTCTGCTGCAGTCGGTGTCCCCTAAAACAACAGGGAAGCAGAAATAATCGACATCTGCCCGAGATGTGCTGTGCATACAGTGCCCGTGGACCTTAGCCTGCCCTTGGGTGGGGAGGCTGGTAGGGATGTAACATCAGCAGCAGGGCAGGTGTTCCTCCTCGCTTTCCTCCCTCCGGTAAAGGGCACCTGCATGAAATCTCAGCTCCTTCTATCTTGTGCTTTTCAAATAACCCAAACCTTGCAAGGAAGCCAGTTTGAGGAAAGGCACCTGCGGGCCTCAAGCGAATCTCACTGCGGGCAGTACAGACGGGGAACTCTAAATTGTGTTAAAACAGACATCAGGAGATGCAATGCTGCACTTTTTCCCCCCACAATAGGGCAGACTGGACAACACCAGCTCTAACTTGATTCTTATACCAGTTTCCCTCCCATGCAGCCCAGCTCCTGTGGCCCCACCAAACCTGCACCATTCCACCAGCGGCACCTCCCATCTTCACAAAGCATTTTCACAAACCATCAGTCTCTTGTACTCAACCACTTTTAGCTGCAAATTCTTGTGCTGTTGCACTCTTCCTTGGCTTAATTTTTAAAGCCCACTCCTCGTACTTCCCCAACAGTGCTGAGATTCCACTGCTGGGTTTAGGAAACAGCCCGACACGTTTCTTTTGCAAAGCTACCCTGGTCTCTACAAGGCAGGAGGAATTAACTTTAAAGAGGGATCACAACCACATATTTCAGGCTTCTCATTAGCAGGCACACGGCTGCCAGACACAGCAACCCATCAGTGGGCTGCAAAGAGGAGCAAAGCCACCAGCCCTGGGACACGCACCTCCCAGCACCCCATAAGCTTGCATTTTGCTCCCTGTTCCCCAGTAACTTTCCCCAAGATGCTAAAATCCTCATCTCCCAGTCCTAACCGGTGGCGGTGGTGGGTGGAACCGGCCTGATTTCTCTCATCAGCTTAATTCCACCCTTCTCCACTCAGGGGCTGATGAGCAGCCACTGGGAAGTTGAGCCACTGCTGCTGAGGATGAAACCCTCTGATGGAAGATTGCAAAGCACTGGCTTCCAGGGAGGAACCAAGTGAACTGTGAAGGAGAAAACCATACCCTGCAACACCCAGAGAACTTGGTATTCATCACCCTGAGAAAAGCAAACGCATCTTTGGAAAGGGAGCCCTGAGCAGGCAGAAATCTTCCCATCCAAGGTAAGTTTCAGGTCCTGCCAAATTCATCTGGGTTGTTACAGTACAGACCCACAAGAGGTGGTTGTAGGTACATCTTCAGCGATGCTCTTTCCCCCGCCCATCTCCAGCAGCTGAGCCACTTTCCCAGTCACTTCCAGCCTCACCCAGTGTGGCTGAACCTGGGGCAGAGGAGGGAGGAGGAACCTATTCACCTGGCAGAAGCAAAGGCAGCTACTTTTCGTGGTAGAATCGATTTCTTCCCACCAAGGTGCGCCACACGTCTACTCTCCGCAGGAGGAAAATTGTGCTGCAAATTCACCTCGCCTTCCACCAAAGCTGTGGTCCCAACGGCTTTCAGGGGTAGAAGAGCAGGGAATACCAAGGGAAAAGAGGGAACACTGACCTATCGACTTTCCAAAAGAGAAAGCGCAGGCTGTTTCAGACCATTTGCAAAGGTGAAAGAGAGAGGATGCTCAAGGGAAGGCAATTTCTTCTTTCTAAATCACCTCAAGAGCACAGAAGTCAGCTGCGAGGAGCTCGTCCTCCCAGGCTGAGCGATGCCTGGTGCATCCAGGTGCAGCACAGCCTCAGACAGGGACCAACCAGCACTTCCCTCCTGCAAGCTCACCTGGGAGCCCAAGTTTGAGCCTGCACACTTCGCAGAGACAGCAGGATGCCAGCGTGCCACAAGGAGGCACAGGGCCTACGAAGTAGAAACCCAAGGGCATGGGTGTACAGATCTGGTGATGAAAAATGCCTTTTTGGTGAGGCTTTTGTGTAAGAGAAATGTTTTATAAACCAGGATCTGAACCACGGCCCCAAAGCAAGGTTTTGTGCAGAGATGATCCTCCCCATCCCTGCTGCCCTGGGCTGAGGGCAGTTTAAGTCCTGCCTGCCTTATTACAGCACATTCCTTCAAGCTATTTTGTCATTTTAGGTGAGCAAACACAGCCCTCTCTGCTCCTCACCCACAAAAAGGAGCCACTGGAACTTCTGACAGGCAGGGTCAAGTGATGTTGATTGTTCCTTCAAGTGAGTTTTGGCCCACCAGTCCCTCCAGAGTGAGGCAGGACATCCCTCTGGGTGCACACCTACCATCCCATCCCCACCGCCCATCACTCCTTAGGAGCACCTTTGCCCATGGAATGCCACCGCCTATGGACACAGTGGAACAACCACGAAGGGAGGCAAACACAACAGAGGCTGGAAAATAAGCTTCAGCTTCTCCATCCAGGCCAGCTGAATAGCGTCTGGTTGAAGGAATCCTGTGCATGAAATCCTATTAGGGATCCTTTGCATGGTTTCACCCCAAAGCGGGAAGCCACGGTGCTGCCAACAGCCCTTTCTCATGTACGGTGGTTCATCCTATGGGAGAAACCAGGCAAAAACGCTCTGCGAGAGACTCTCTGCCTTGAAACCCAGCATGAATAAGCAAGGTACCAGCTGCACACTCCCGACAGTACAGACAGGGAGAGAAATCCACTGTGCAGAGCCGAGAGCGACAGCAGCTTCCCAACACGAGCGCTATTAAAAAGTGCATCAGCTCTTATTAAAAATAATGGCTGCGAACGGGAGGAGGGGAGAAAGCGAAGAAAGAAATCCCCATTGGATCCCAGACACAAACTTATTCAGCTCCACTAGCAAAGTGCCATTTGACCTGCTGGGAGCAGAGACATCCGTGGGAGCTGGGAGAGATGGGAGAAGGCCAGGATCAGCTTCCAAATTGCTGCGATCCCCCAACCCGCTGCTGCCCTGCTGTACCAGGGAGAGTTCAAATTTGTTCAGCCAGAAACCTACACCGAAGGCACAGTGGGTTTCTTTTGTGCAGAAGCAAAGGCGAGTGCAAACACAGCTTTCTCCCTGAAGGAATATTAGTACAGAGAAAGGGAAAGAGAATAGGGGGGAGGGCAGCGTGGGAGCCCAAGCATCACATCCGAGCTCAGGAAAAAGAAGAGATAAGGACAACCAGAAGCACAGGCACCTCTAAACACAGCATCCCTGCGCAGGGAATAGGGCGAAACGCAGCGTATGGCGAGGGATGCTCAGCAATAATGTCTGGCTGAGCGAAAAACCAGCTGCCCGTTGAGAAGCACTACTCTCTCCAAAAGTTTTATCCTTCATTTAATCAACAGATGGACTGGCTGCGTGGGTTTGGGGTTTGCTTCCCCTCCTTTTTTTTTGTTTTTTAAAGCTACCCCAAGCCCTCCCCTCACAAAAGCCGGCGTTGGGACCAGGGGAGCTGACACAGATGGTGTTTGACAGCGGCGTTGCGAGGGGATGCGCAGCAGAAAGGCGAAGCTTTTGGGGCTGGTGGAGCTCAGCATCCTCCACAGGTGACGGATGGTCCAGGGACCAAACCCACAGCACCACAGCAAAACCAGCTTCCCTCGAACACTCCCAAATCCTTTATTTGATTATTTAAGGTGGGGGAGGCGAGCAGGTACCAAAGTTATGGGGTAGATTCCTCCGGATTCCCACGCTCAGGCAGCGCCGGGGAGGGGAGAGCGGCTGTTGCACCCCAAAACACCACCTCGGGGGCTCCCCAAAACACCACTTCGGGGGCTCCCCCCTTCCGAGGGGCTGTGTGCATTCCCAACAACTCTTCCCCCACCACCCCCGAGGACCAAACCCCTCCTTCCACCCCGGCTCGGCAGCCGCAGGCTCCGCCGGGCTGAAGCATCCTCTGTGTCAGCCGGAGCCCTCTTTTCCCTTCTTCCCCCCCAAAATTAAGCATCCATCGCCTCCCCAGGAGCGGCGAAAGGACCGATGGGGAAGGGGGGAGGCTGTTGCTGAGCCAAGCCGTGTTTACACACAAACACGATCTAATTAACGGAGCTGGAGCTCAGAACTCATTTGCATGCTAAAGATTTTCCCTTTTTTTTTAAATTAAAAAAAAAAAATCAAACCAACCAAACCGAGCTGCCTCGCCAAAAAATGCACGAAAAACTCTGCCATCCTCATTTCCCCCGCGCCCCCTCCTCCAATAAGCAAAAAGCACCCCCAATAAAAAGCTTCTCTCGGAAAGTCAAGTGCAGCGCCGGGTCCTACCGTGGCTGAGGATGAAGAAGCCGAGAAGAAGGAGAAGGAGGTCTGCCTGGAAAGCTCTCATTCCTCAGGGTGGGCTGGGGGGTCTGGGGGCTCCGGGGGTGATGGAAAAGGAGTGTTGAGGGGGGGTTTTCAAGCAACCACCGCCCGGTGGCTCCGCTCTCCCGGCTCCATCGCCGCCCCCCCAGCTCCTCCCCCGGCAGCGCTGCCCTCACTGGCGGAGCGAGCCTCGCCGCGCAGCCTGCCTTTGCCGGGGGGTGGGGGGAAAGGGGAGGGGAGGAAAGTGATGGTGACAGGGGGAGTAACTTGAGAGCAGCCGGGGGGAAGGCTCAGCCCGGGAGGGGAGGCGCGGGGGGGGCGGGTTTTTGCAAAAAAAAGGGGGGATTTTGTGCACCCCCCCCAAGAGCTTGTTTAGGAGGGGGGATGATGCTTCTGCATCAGGTATAGGGGAGGAAGGGATGTACCCCCCCCGGTGATGCTCCCTGCTCCAAAAGGATGTATTTTGCAAGGGGGGAAGAGGGCACGTGTGCACCATCAAACACTTGGAGCGGGGTGTGTGTAAATAAATTGGGGGGGGGGGTGTAAATGAGGGGAGGCGGCTGCTGCTACTTCTGCATCAGGTACAGGAGAGGAAGGGATGTACCCCCGCGGCGATGCTCCCTGCTCCAAAAGGATGTTTTTTGCAAGAGGAGGAGGGGGTATGTGTGCACCGCTGAACGTTTAGTTTGGGGGAAGGGCGGTGCGAATGAAGAGAGGGGTGTAAATAAGGGAGATCCTCAGGTGCAGGAGTAGGATGACCCCAGTGATGGCCCCTGCTCCAAAGGGGAGGGGGTGGGTGTCTCTCAGGGCTGCTCCATGTCCCAAAAGGATGTTTTTTGCAAGAGGAGAGGGGGGCATGTGTGCATTGCTAAACGTTTGCTTGGCAGAGGGAGCGTTGTAAATGAATGAGGGGTGTAAACGAGGGGAGATGGGTGCTGCTACTTCTGCATCGGGTGTAGGGGAGGAAGGGATGTGGCCCCCACCCCTCCCCGTGTTGCTCCCTGCCCCAAAGGGGTGTATTTTGCAAGGGAAGAAGGGGGCCTGTGTGCACCCCCAAACACTTGTTTGGGGGCGGCTATGAAAAATGAATGGGGGGTGTAAACGAGGGGGAGCTCAGGGGCAGGAGAGGATGGAATGCCCCGGGTGCTGCTCCCTGCACCAAAGGGAAGGGAGGGTCAAAAGCGTGGGTGTCTCCCAGGGCTGCTCCATGTCCCAAAGGAATGTATTGGGTAAGGGGGTATGTGTGCACCCCTTAAACGTTTGCTTGGGGGGGGTGTAAATGAATGGAGGCTGTAAATAAGGGGGGGGGGGTGGTGCTACTTCTGCATCAGGTGCAGCAGAGGAAGGGATGTGCCCCCCCTGTGCAGCTCGTGGCCCCAAAGGAAAGACGTGTGTGTGTCCCCCAGCATTTCTGCCTGCAAATAGAGCAGCAGCGCAAGAATTGCGTGGCTTCTCTCCCCCATCACTAGATTTGAGGAGGGTCACTGCCTGCCATCATCCCCCTCCCCTTCCCCAGCACCATCCTCACTCTCCTGCTCCCTCAGATTTGGGGGAAGGGAAGGGATGGGGGAGCAGCCAGAGCCGCACCTCGTGGTCCAGTCTGGGGAAGGAGGACAAAAAAAAACAACCCACCCTCCCCCCTTGGGGTGAGTTACATCCTCTTACAGGTCCTGAGGGAGCTGAGAGGGCATCCAATGCCCCTCAGTTGCAGCCTTATCATCCCCCCCTAACAAAACCCTCCAGGGCCAAGAGGGGAAAAAGCCACTGAAAAGAGGGGGAATAAAGTGTGGAAGGAGAAAAGGGTGGGAAGGGACCTTTCTTGCCTTTATTACCATTTTTTAAATCTTATTTTCACCCATCGAGAGGTTGGGGCCAGAACATAGGGATGCAAAAATCAAAATAAAGAAATAAAAGCGTTTCTTGCCACCAACCAGAGAGTTCCACCCCTCCCCATCTCCCAGTCTAGAGGGGCACGTGTGGCCACTGAGCGCAATTATAAACCCGAACATCAGAAAGTAATTACAGCTGTGGACTCTAATTACTGACTGCTGTGCTGAAAGGTGAACTTCAAAGGGGGCTCTGCCACAGCTCCCCGTGCTGCTCCCTGAGCTTCTGCGAGTGCCTGCTTGCCTCTGCTCCCTGGCTCCTCGTGCTGGGTTAGTTAAGCAGGGATAACTCACCCAAGCGCGTTTGTGCTAACGAGGTAAACTAATGCCAAACAGGTTAAAACTGACTTAGGACTATTGCTGACCTGAGCTTTATTGACTGAAACACAAGTGGCTCAGCCTTGTGCGCTCTTTGCTCTCTGCGCAGGGATGCTCACCCTGGAAATAAAGAGGTTTTAAAGAGATTTCTTAAGAAATAGATCTTATTTGATTTTAACCATTCGTGCTGGTTTTCTCCTCCCTGCTTGCGTGCCTGTCAACCGGTTTGGGTGAGAAAAGTGCAAAAGTGGGGATGCTTGCTTTGCAGCTCTCATATTCCTTCATCTTCTACAGCGGCTGGAAAGGACAGTGCTGCCCCTGGATTGTATTTTTCCTTTGCCACCTGATTTCCTTGGGCAGTCTGTGGTTCCAACACAGGCTGGGGATGATGTGATTGGGAGCAGTCCTGAGGAGAAGGATTTGGGGTGTTGAGGGAGGAGAGGGTCCACAAGAGCCAGCAGTGCATGCTCACAGCCCAGAAACCAACCGTGTCCTGGGCTGCATCCAAAGTAGTGGGACCAGCAGGGAGGGAGGGGATTCTGCCCCTCTGCTCCGATCTGGTGAGACCCAACCTGGAGTCCTGTGTCCAGTTCTGGAGTCCTCAACATGAGAAGGACGCTTTGGAGTGACTTCAGAGGAGGCCACAGAGATGATCTGAGGGCTGGAGCACCTCTGCTACAAGGAGAGGCTGAGGGAGTTGGGGTTGTTCAGCCTGGAGAAGAGAAGCCATCTGGAAGACCTTAGAGCAGCTGCAGGAAAGCTGGGGAGGGGCTCTGGATCGGGGAAGGGGGGGGGGGGTCAGGGAGAGGATGAGAGGGAACGGTTTTGAGCTGCAAGAGGGGAGATTGAGATGAGATCTTGTGAAGAAATGTTCTCCTGTGAGGGTGGGGAGGCCCTGGCCCAGGTTGCCCAGAGCAGTGGTGGTGCCCCATCCCTGGAGGGGTTCCAGGCCAGGTTGGGTGGGGCTTGGAGCCCCTGATCCAGTGGGAGATGTCCCTGCCCATGGTAGGAGTGAGGCTGGATGGGCTTTGAGGTCCCTTCCAACCCAAACCATTCCACGATTCTATGAGATCACTGCAGCTCCAACCCTCGGTTATGACCACAGAGGTGTTTCCATGGGTTCCCTGCTCGGCAACACAGGGAGAGGTTACAGGTAGGGCTCTTTCTTCCCGCAGCAGCACTGATTTAAATGCACGTGGAATAAAATGCTGGGTGACTGCCTTCAGTGGGAATTAGATTTCTAAATAATTCGGAGCCTTTCCCCGTTTTGTTTGAGTTTATTCTGCAAAATGCTGTTTGCTTGCAGACTCGGGATACTAATGTGTGTTAAGGCTGCTACACAAGTAAGACTTTTCCGTGAAGCTTCCAAACACCATTAACATTCTCATGGCATTTTCTACTTTCCTTTCTTTTTTTTTTTTTATTCACAAAAAGGCATTATTTCTGCGTTAAAACCAGCAGAATTTTTAACTTTGAGGAAAAGAGACTATTTTTCTCTTTTTTTTCCCCTTCCCAGTGAAAACATTTCAGCTGGAAAATTCCCATCATTGTAATACTGACCTTTGCAAAAGGCTTTAAATCCTTGAATGAAAGTAGCATGGAAGTGTGAAGTTTTATTAACTGATTACCTCTGCGGCTTCGACTACATTGGGAGTCAAATTTGATTTAGAGGACTGAGCAGTTGTACTGTGCATGTAAAAAAAAAGCAGGTTTCTATCATAATTCTGCCTCGCTGGAGCTGAAAAAGGGCCGCAGCACAGAGCATCGTCCTGCAGGATTCTTTCCTTTTCCTGCACGGCCGTGTTATTACAGGAGACAAAATCAAGTGCAAACTCATTATTAAATGCTCTTCTCGGGTATCTCATTTAAATCTGCTGTGCTTTGTGGAAGGAAATGAATCATTGCAATTAAAGAGCTGAGAAAATCATGGAGCTGGGTGAGAAACAGCCTTTGGGGAGGGATTTTAAGCCCGATGCGGAGTGGACCTACTCTGGTCTGTGGGAGAGTTTGGGTTTGCAGGTGGGAATCCCACACTGGGTCCCTTTGCATCGCTCAGATCCCAGATCTGAGGGACCACAATCGCATCTCCCCGTGTAACCTGGGGTTCACACGCCTGCCCTGTGCCATATCCGATAGCAAAGAGGAATGCTAAAAAGCTGGGCAGACCAGATGATAAATGTCTTCGTCGCTTCAAGAGCCAGGGGGATATCAGCTGAGCTTCTTTCTCTTTTTTTTTCCCCCCTTTTTCCTTCTCTTTTTTGTTTTTTTTTTTTTTTGGAATCCCACATTGACAAGTGCAATAGGTACGAAACATCACAACAATGAAAGCGAATACTTTCTGTGTGCCTTTGACTCTCTTACTTCCAGGCTATTTACCGAGAAGAGCAGGAAACAAAATGTTCTGAAATGCTGCAGCAAAATGGGAGGGGAAAAAAAAAAAAAGAGAGAATAATATAAAACATGTAAGCAACTTGATAAAAATGAAGCAATATTGACAGAAAATGCAGTTTTAAACAGCAGGACAACAACAGCTCAGGTGGATTTCATTCTTGTGTATCACAAAGCTAAGCCAAGCACCTGGAAGAGAGAGAGAGAGGAAAATAATCACACGTTTCCCTGCTTTATAAGATCTTTTCCTTGTCATTTAAAAATACCAATGACAAGTGAAAGCTGTAGGGAGCCTGTGAAAACGCTGAACTGGGACTCAGAGGCTTTCCCTGCTCTTGCTGTAGAGCTTTTCCCATGGCTTCATGGACGTTCGTCCCACGGTGCCTCAGTTTCCCCTTCTGCTGCTCACCTTGGGAAGAGCGGCTGGAAAGATGCCCAACAGAGAAGTACCTGGAGGTGTTGAGTGACAGTGGCTGAACATGAGCCAGCACTGTCCCAGGTGGCCAAGAAGGGCAACAGCCTCCTGGCTTGGATCAGCCATGGGGTGCCCAGCAGGAGCAGGGAAGGGATTGTCCCCCTGGACTTCGTGCTGGTGAGGCCACACCTTGAATCCTGGGTTCAGTTTTGGAACCCTCACTGCAAGATGGACACTGAGGGGCTGGCGTGTGTCTGGAGAAGGGAACAGAGCTCTGAAGGGTCTGGAGCCCCGGGGTTCTGGGAGCGGTGAGGGAACTGGGGCTGTTTAGCCTGGAGAAGAGGAACCTGAGGAGACACCTCATCACTCTCTGCAGCTCTCAGAAAGGAGGTTGTGGTGAGGTGGTGGAGTCCCCATCCCTGGAGATGTTTAAAAGCCGGGCAGATGAGGTGCTCAGGGATCTGGTTTAGTAGTGGGCAGGTGCGGTTGGACTCAATAATCTCAAAGGTATTTTCCAACCAAACGATTCTGTGGTTCTAAGACAAACACTTCAAAGCGTGAGCTGTCTCCTAATTGGAAAGCAAAATAATTTGGATAATGGGATGGAGGAGGGAGCAGTTGTTCCTCCAAGTAACAGCAGTGATGTGCTGCCCTTGTCACACACGAGGGACCTCACTTCAAATTCGGGGCTGAGAGGTGAGGTGGAGATGCCAAGGGACATCCTTGGAGATGGCAGGATGCAGTGAAGCCATCTCAGTGCCTCTGAAATTTTAGGGAGACACTTGGACTCTGTTTTTCCCCCGAGCAAGCCAAGGGCAGGCACCAGGGTGGGAGTCTGTTCTCTTCCAGGTGTTCACCACCTTCCCGGGCTGCTCCTTGCACAGAGATGCAGGGAGACCTTTTCACTTGGCAACAGGTAGGCATGGGGGCTGCTTTTCCATGCAAAAGTGAAGGCAGCTGCCTATAACAAGCCCCTGGCTACTCCACCTGAGACGTGAGAAGGATTTGCAGCCCTCCAGCTCTCACACTGCCTTTGGTTTTCAATGCAACACCAGCCAAAAAGTGCCAGTCCCTTCCCAGGTCTCCCCACGGACCCTCTTTGAAAACAACCCAAGCAGGAGCCGGGGAAACAAATCGGGGGGAGTGCCAGGGCTCTTTTTTCTTCTTGTCTCCTTCTTTTTCTCCTGGCTGTATGGACAGCTGCCAAAACGTCTCAGCTTGTGGCACTCGATAAAGCTCTTGTACAGCAGGTCCGGGAACAATACGGGAAGAGATAAGCAGGGCCTGGAAACAGCCACGAAGCGGGGGGAAAAGCACTGAGGCTTCAAGAGCTAAAGATGAAAAATAAAAGTGCTTTGACCCCATTTTATTTTCAGGTGGGGATAGAGAGGCTTTCTCTCCCAGCCTGGTGTCTCTTTTTGGAAGGGACAAGCCCCAAGGGAAGGCTGGAGCTGGGCGTCAAGCAGGAGGCAGGAGCAGGGATGCAATCGGAACCTCTCTGTGGGGAACCGCTGCTGCCAAGCGATGCCCTCAGAGCTGGAAGGATACTGGTTAATACACAGCTCCTCATGAAGTTACTCCCTGTTTCACAGAGCCACCCTGATGCTCAGAGCCACGTGCGGTTGTAGCAAGAACTGGTTGCGTTGCACCAGTGGACACAGAGGTGGGTTAGAGTTCCAAAGATGGTCAAACTCCATCACCGTCTGGTTTCTCATTAGGCTCTCCTAACCTAATCAAGGCCAGTCCCGCAGCCGCTGCCTGGATGCTTTGATGCAGCCGCTCGTGTGGGTCTGTTAATGCTCAGTTATTTTAATGGTGTGCTTTGCATTCAGCTGCTTCTCTGCTTTTATGTCAGCGGTCCCGGGAAGGCAAGGTTAAAACAGCTGAGCTGAACCTGCTGCGTGGATGGGCTGCATGCAACTCAGTCCATCTCTGGATGCATCTCAGTCCATCTCTGGATGCATCTCAGCCCATCTCTGGATGCATCTCAGCCCATCTCTGGGTGCATCTCAGCCCATCTCTGGGTGCATCTCAGCCCATCTCTGGGTGCATCTCAGCCCATCTCTGGATGCATCTCAGCCCATCTCTGGATGCATCTCAGGCCGTCTCTGGGTGCATCTCAGCCCATCTCTGGGTGCATCTCAGCCCATCTCTGGGTGCATCTCAGCCCATCTCTGGATGCATCTCAGCCCATCACTGGGTGCATCTCAGCCCATCACTGGGTGCATCTCAGCCCATCACTGGATGCATCTCAGCCCGTCTCTGGGTGCATCTCAGCCCATCTCTGGGTGCATCTCAGCCCGTCACTGGGTGCATCTCAGCCCGTCTCTGGGAGCGGGGATTTATCTCCTCATGGAGAGGTGATAGTGAGGAGGGATGGCTTCCAAACCACGGTGTGAAACTCCATGAGGTGTTTCCTGTGGGTGGTGATACATAAACGCAAGTGAATCATAGAATGGTTTGGGTCAGAAGGGACCTCAAAGCCCATTCAATTCCAAGTGTCCGACTTCCACTGAGTCAGGGGGATCCAACCTGGCCTGGAACCCCTCCAGGGATGGGGCAGCCACCACTGCTCTGGGCAACCTGGGCCAGGGCCTCCCCACCCTCACAGCAAAACATTTCTCCCTAAGATCTCATCTCAATCTCCCCTCTTTCAGCTGAAAGCCATTCCCTCTCATCCTCTCCCTGCACTCCCTGATCCAGAGCCCCTCCCCAGCTTTCCTGGAGCCCCTTTCAGGACTGGAAGCTGCTCTGAGCAAATCTGGTCCTGTAAAATATTCAGCTCTTCTCTCACTGCCCAGATGTTCCCAGATGTTTCTGTGGAACCATCTCTCTGCTGAGCTGGTGTGTGTTATGGTAGGACTCGGGCCACATTGCACCTTCCGGGGTCTGCCCTGAGGTGTTCAGGATTATTCAGAGCTGGGTACTTTGTCTCAATCCATGGAAAACCTTTAAATCCTCTGAATTATGATGTTATTCACGCGGCTGAACACAATAAACAAGGGGCTGTGTTAGTGCTTGCTAAGAATTACCACCTGATCCTGACTTTTTCCAGGTCCTATAATACTTCCCAGCTCAAGAGGAATCTTGGAGGACAGGAGGGAGCTCCCCAGCTCCTCCCGTGGGCTGCGAGAGAGGAGCTGGCTGTAGGAAATTGTGAAGGAAGGGATGTGTTGAGACCGCTGGACAGACAGCGCTCCTTACCAGTTACATGGCTTTTAATATCCTTTTTTTTTGTGATTTTTCAGCATTTTTCATCCCATGAGCTCTTTAAGAAATCTGCTTGGATTTTTTTGCTAAGGGAAAAAAAAAAAAAGAAGGCGAATGTATGAAATTATGAACGAGCCAAAAAGGGTTAAATGGAGCATTTATGTAAAAACAATGAATCCCATTTTTGCCTGATTGGCACTTTAATTAGGCCCACGTCCTTTTGCTGCCACTGCAATCAGATTGGAGGAGAATGGGAAGCTTCCACGCTGTTCTATTTATCTCAAGATTACAAGATTTCTATTTTATTTTTCAATGCAAAGGAGGTGGGGGGAGAAGAAAATAAACCCCACCACCTTATAAATGTGGCAAAGGAATGATATCATTTAAGGCTTGGACAAAGCGTAGCTTCCCTGATTGCAGCACAGGAATTAATCTTATTATGTTAACAAGGGATTGTTAAGCTAAGAAGAATAGGGAAGAAAAGTTCTGTCTCTCCTTTTCCCAGGAACAAGACAAGGACTGGGCAGGCTTGAAAGCTAGCCTTGAATTTAAAAGCTCCAGCAAAAAAAAGAAGAAAGCTCAAAGTCCTTGTGTTTTTTATAAGGCAATTTCCCTCTTTTCCTTCTATTTTACTGCGCCGAGGCTGTAACTCCAGCTCGCAGCTCCCAGCCACCTCGTGAATCTCCTGGGATTGGCTTCAGATAAGCGTTCCTGGTAAATAATGTGCCCGGATTGCAATGTCTGTACCTGAGTCCAGCTCCGTCCTAGAACTTAAAATGAGACGAGCAGAGAAATCAGGCTGAGCAGGGTTTTAAGGCAGGTATGAAAGACAACTCTGAGCCCAGCGAAGGGGTGCGAAATGGGATGAAGGAGATTTCCAGTTCTGACCTTCTTGGGGAATTATTTCTGTGTTAGAAATAAGGGTTATTTTATCTGTTAGAAAAGAGAAGTTAGTGAAAGAAATGATTATTCTGCACTGCTTTTGTAAGGTGTAAAAAGGAAAAACTCTGGGTAATCCTGAAGCTCTTTCCTCTTCTTCTCCCATGCCATGGATCCCCACTTTCTGCAGTGTAGGGGAGAAGAAACAATCGTCTGTGGAAGTGACTGGAGAACAAGACTTGTGAGAGGTGGCTGAAGGACCTGGCGTTGTTTAGTGTGGAAGGAAGAGGCTGAGGGGAGACCTCATCGCTGTCTACAACTGCCTGAAAGGAGGTTGTGGGGAGATGGGTGTTGGGCTCCTCTCCCAAGTGACAGGGGACAAGTTGAGAGGAAATGGCCTCAAGCTGCACCGGGGGAGGTTTAGATTGGATATTAGGAAACATTTCTTCACTGAAAGGCACCGGAAGAAGTGGTTGAGTCTCCATCTCTGGAGGAGTCTGAAAGCCGGGCAGATGAGGAGCTCAGGGATGTGGTTCAGTAGAGGACATGGATGGTTGGACTCGATGACCTCAAAGGTCTTTTCCAACTGAACAATTCTATGATTCTATGAACCCTTTCTTCCCACCTCTTTGTGCTGTTTGCTCTTACAGGGCGATGGGCAAGAGCCGGGAGTCAATATTCAGTACTGTTTTCCCTTTTTTCATTCCCAGAAAGCTTCCCAAAGCAGTGGCGAGCTCCCAGTGGCGAGCATGAGCAGCGCCTGCAAGAAAAAGTTCGCTGCTGAGTCTCAGCCCATGCCTGGGATTTACCAAAGTTGAGGAAAAGACATTTATTGTACAGTGGGAGAGTTTGTTCTTTGAGCAAAGAGAGAAATGATGCCATTTGATTGAGGTGGCTAATTACAGAGAGTGAAAAGTAAATTACAGCTATCAGATAACCCAGTGAATATTCACTTACAAACAGAGAGAAATGAAATTTTGGTGGGGGTTTGCTGGCAATTTTGAAATAAAAACATTGTCTCTGTTGGAGAGTGTTAACTAAACCTTTAAAAATTCCTCTGCAACTGCTAAATTCAAATGATATTTCCTTGCAGACTAACGAGATAGTTCACTCCCATAGCCCTGAGCTGCTTTTCTGTCTAATTTGAGGCTTTTACGTTTCCTTGTGGCTTTTGGAAACATTTGCCCTCGCTTTATCTTCTAATTTTTGCAGTGAAAAACATTAATAGCAAGTTTAAAACCAGTTAAAACTACCCAGCTGGAGTCAAAATCTTTGTCATAAAAAAGGGTATTGCTTGCCAGAAGAAGTTCATAGCAAAAAAAAAACCCCACACCATCAATCTCCTCAATTAGTAAATACACAAAAATCTGAATTTCATTCCCACAAGCTGGAAAGATTTATAAACAGTGAATAAATTGAAGGTGCCTGTGGAGAAGAGCATGAAACGGCTGGATTGAAGATAATGGCTGAGCCAATCCATCTCCATCTCACCCTCTTTGACTGGATGAAACACAGCCATGCCAACGCCCTTCGGTTGGTGGAAACACCTTGAAGAAGGGGCTGATGCTCGGTTTGCTGTGGCCAAACACAAACCCAGCCCTTTATTTCACCTGAAGCCATGATAACTTGTATTTCACCTTAAATATCCAGTGCCTGGAGCCAGGCTGCAAAGCTCTGCTTCCCCTAAAACCCGGTGTTCAAGGCCAGGTTGGATGGGGTTTGGAGCCCCTGATCCAGTGGGAGGTGTTCCTGCCCATGGCAGAGGGTGGAACTGGATGGGCTTGGAGGTCCGTTCCAACCTAAACCATTCCTTCATTATATGACCTACAGTGGTGCTTTGGGGCTATAGGACTATAAGCCAAAGTGTTCCGTTCCTCAGTTTCCCCAAGAAAACAACTGGTGCCTTGCCAAGTGATTTAGTAAATTTTTTCCAGGTCCTTTTGCTGCAAAAATGCTGCAGCAATCATTCAAATTGTGCTCCGACGATCTGCCCCTTCCCCTCCCTGCTGTTCCTTCAACCTCCTTCCCTGGGTAATGAAAGGCAAGCATCGCTCTGGATGTCTCTGCGTGCTTGTAAATTGCTGGAGCCTATTAGGATAAAAAAAAAAAAAAAGAGGAAAAGTCAATTTTCTTGTCTTTTCCTCTTCTCTGGGCCTTAGGAACAAACCCAGAGCCCTCAACAATCCCCCACTTCCCGGCCATCTCATTAGCAGCATCCTTGCACATCCCAAAGCACGCTGGTGGCAGGGGCGAACCAGCACTTCTGGGACACTTTGTCATCTCTTAATTTGCCCCATGCCACCCCTTTGTCCCGGGAGGGGAGATGTTTTGTTATGTACCAGCAGCATGTGCGATGCGCAGGGGGACTTGTTATCCCATCCCCGGGGGCCGCCGGTCGTGCCCAGGAGACGTGATGTGGGCTGGGGGTGGGCGCGTGGGGTTTGGAGCCCTAAGGAGTCCGAGTGTCTTTGGGTTCTGCATGGGAGGAGAAGAAACAAGACAACAAAACACCGAGCTGAGTGCAAAATGAATCTCATCCCGGCTGTGTTCGTTGAACATCAGCAGTGTGGGTCAGCATAGCACGGCCTTGGCGGCTCGTGCTGAAACGCACCCCTTGGAAATGGGATGAAGGCAAACACCTTGTAGAAGGTGGTGTTTCTTGGCTTGCTGGGGCCAAACACAGACTGAACTCTTGATTTTACCCAGAGCCCTGATAACTTGAGTTTCATAGATTCATAAAATCATAGAACGGGGTTGACTTGGAAGGGATCTTAAAGCCCATTCAGTTCCACCCCCCTGCCATGGGCAGGGACACCTCCCACTGGATCAGGGGCTCCAAGCCCCATCCAACCTGGCCTGGAACCCCTCCAGGGATGGGTTTATGAAGAGGGACAGATTTAGGCTTGACATAAGGAAGAATATCTTCACCATAAGAGTGGTGAGGCACTGGCCCAGGTTGTCCAGAGAAGCTGTGGCTGCCCCATCCCTGGAGGTGTTCAAGGCCAGGTTGGATGGGCCTTGGGCAGCCTGATTTAGAGGGAAGTCCCTGCCCATGGCAGGGGGTTTGGAACTAGATGATCTTCAAGGTCCCTTCCAACCCAAACTATTGTATGATTCTATGATTCTCTGAGCAACCTGGGCCAGGTCCTCCCCACCTGCAGAGGGAAATATTTCTTCCTAAGACATCATCTCAGTCTCCCCTCTTGCAGGTAAAAACCCTTCTCCCTCATTCTATCCCTGCGCTTTCTGATCAAGAGCCCCTCCCCAGCTTTCCAGGACCCCCTTTCAGGACTAGAAGCTTCTCTAAGGTCTCCATAGAGTCTTTTCTTCTCCAGACTGAACAATCGCATCTCTCTCAGCTTGCCATCATATCAGAGCTCCTCTTAAATATCGAGATTTTGGGGCTAAAAGCTTGGTTCATGGTCTGGCCTGGAGCATCCTCTAACACACCCCTGGACAACGACGCATCACAGACCCACTGGCTCCTCCATCACATCCCACCCCGCTGCAGCCACTCAGGGAACTGAATGGGAAAGGGAAAGTGCTGAGTGTACTCTGTCCCCAAAACATTCACCAGCTGCAATTCCCAAGCGTGTCCGTGGAGTCAGACGGGCTTCGTCACACATGGCATGTCCCAGAGGGGTAATTTTTTCCCTCATGTGTGATAGATTTTGTCCTAGCATGGGTCACAGAAAGCCCAGCATTGATGGCCTTCATCTAATTTCAATTACAGTCATTAAAACTTTTGCTCACATGAGCTGAGCCTTTCCGAAAGCCGCCGAATGACAGCCCATTAAAGAGTGGTTATTTATAGCAGGGCATGTTAATTTTACAGGATCACAGACCACTGATTCAGTGCCTGGTGTTGCTGAAAGGAATCACTCACAGGAATGAGCATGAACTGACATAAAAGCACCTAAATCCACAACCTGCCATCAGCAGAAGCTCCTGAGATGGTCAAAATGCGGACAGGTACCCTTGAGATGGTTGACATGGTCTATAGGTTGAGGAGCATTACGTGTGATGCTGAAGGATTAAATCATCCCTTTTAGCCCTTGTTCTTGGTGTGACCTGATGGATGGATGCAGGCAGGGGGCCAAGGAGATCCGGGAGCATGAGTGACTTGAGATCCAGCGAGAACAGACACAGTGTGGGGTGATGTTATAGGGAAGGGGGGTGCTCCTTTCCTGCAGTACCTTCAGGTTTTTCCAGCCCTGGTTTGGGAGCTCAGAAAGCCGCCTTCCTCACTTGCTTTCTGCTTCACAGCATTTTTCTGAACCACTGGGATGCCCAGCTCTGCAAAAGGGCTTTTCTCAGCCTTTATGTCCCCCGGTGAAGTGCTTGGAGACTGTATGAAAGATGCTGGAGATGAGGGAGGAGGAGGAAAAAATATATATATATATAATAAAACCTCCTGCTTTGTATTGAATCCCCTTGAATTTTAAAGTGCTCTGAGCTTGAAGCTTTCTGGGAGAAAGAATAGGAGTGGGGAGAGGGAGAAAGAGATGCAGCATAAAAGGAGTATTTCTCACGCATGGTGAAGGACAGGCAGAAATCCTTCCAGCAGGGCCTGATCCAGATCCCTTTGGTGCTGAGGGACCTGTCCCACAGGCTTTGACCAGAGCCCTGCTGAGGACAGCCAGTGCAAGGCTGATTCTGAGGTCCATGGTCATGGACCGGTCCATGGTCATCCCAAAAAGAGGAGCCAGCCTGGCAGGACGGGAAGGAACTGTGGGGAGGGCAGGGGCTAAGGTGGGGGGCTGGTGCAGGCATGCTGAGGATGTAGACAGGGACTTTAAGGGTCATCAGCTTTCCACCGCTCTGCTCCCCATGCCCTGGTGTGCAGCAGCACTGGGGACATTGAGGGCGGACCGTGTCCATGTGTGCCTCCCCCCACACCAGCACCTCTCAACCTCACGTCACCTCAGGGCTGGGTCTGTGCCTGGGAGCGACGAGGACATCATAGGGGAGTTGTGGAGGTTTTGACCCAAAATCCATGGGGAGAAGGAATAGCATCCCACCACCCAGAGCCCCATTAGAAAGGGGGATTTTCTAACAGGGGGATCCTTTTTGGTGATCTGGCCTGGTAGCATCTTCCCACCTCAGCAGCACAGCTCCTTCTGCACCCAGAACCAGGCTGTGTGGGGCTGGAGTGCAGGCTAAGGGTGGGCGACACTGTTTTCCAGGAATAGATTTATAAAGAGACCATAACTGCCCTTAAATGTGAGCCCTGGAGTCCTCCAGGCCCATGTCCCTGGGTCACTCATGCCATCTTCACTTGCAGAGAGTGCTTGCACCCACATTTTCTAGCCAATATCACCCATCTGACGGCAGGTGACATCGACCTCTGACAGAATTGGGCACAACTGAATTAAATCTGACCTACTGCTTGCCTTCTCCAGTCCAACCAGGACATCTCACCTCTGCCTGCCAACCTGGCTGCCTAATCACAAACCCGCCTGAACACGATCCTCCCTTTCCTATACATTTCTACGGCACCTCCTGCAGCCTTGACCTTGGCTGAGCCGTCGAGGCAATATCAACTATTATGATAATCATAGTAAAGATGGCAATAATCATAATAATAAGCCGTGTTCTGGCTAGGGTACCTGTCGCCCTGGCGTACCAGTGCCGGTGACAACTAGCTATTACGTACCTAAGCTAAGTGTAGTGGTGCCATATCTGGGTGTAAATAGGAGAGCAAAGAGAACAGGAAAACAAAACCCAACTCTCCGGCTACATTCCTTGTGTCTGAAGGCCAGGCCAGCTCCACGAATGGGTGGACAGACTTGGATATTGCTGGATCAAGGAGTATTTTGGGGACAAGAGTGAGCAGACATCTCCAGGATGCTTGTGCTCCCAGGTCCTGCTGCTCGCGGGAAGTTGTGTTGCAGAGTGGGGAACGGCGAGGGGGGATTGGTGCAATTCGCTGCAGTAAAGTTCTTCCAAGGCAGCGAGGCAGGGGCATTAATAGCCATTAAATCAATGTTATCGGAGCGGTGGTGGGGTTTCCTTTGCTGAGAAGTTGTGCATCAATCTAGAATGATTCCCCCACTGGGCCTCAGTTGTCTCTCTAGAGCAGGAGGAGTTTAATGTCTCTGCTGGATGAACGATGCTTGGAGGGAAGGAGGAAAACAGGAGACCTGCTGCTCACAGGGCTTTTAGAATCATAGAATCATGGAACGGTTTGCATTGGAAGGGACCTCAAAGCCCATCCAGTCACACTCCCTGCCATGGGCAGGGACACCTCCCACGGGATCAGGGGCTCCAAGCCCCATCCAACCTGGCCTGGAACCCCTCCAGGGATGGGGCAGCCACCGCTGCTCTGGGCAACCAGTGGAAGGGGTTTATGGGGGTGGTTCTTCTAGTACTTCAAGCAGAAAGGAAGTTTTCTTGGGTGAGGATGATGAGAGATGAGGGAAGGAGCCGAAGTCAGATCACTTCTTTTATTCAGGTGCATAATACCATCTCGTGGGATTTCCCTCTGCAGCACAGCAGTTTTTAATGATCATTAAGCGACAAAACTTCTGCAGCTCCTAAGATAACACCCTCATCTCTAAACACCTAAATCCCTTAGAGGAGCCTGGCCCTGGGCTCACGCTCTTACACAAAGCATTTCCCCTTGGATAATACCAACAGAAAGACCAGGTTCCCCCTGCAAACCCCACCTCCCCTCAACACTCAGCCCACTCGTCCCCCTCCCTCTTGTTCATCTAACAGCTTCACCACATTAAGCTGCCAGAATAACTCCATTGCACGGGCCACTTCACCTCTTCCCCTCTACCTGCAACGAAACCCATCTCCTGCTCTTCCCTTTGATGACTTCTCTTCAGCTGCTGCAGAGGAGAAATGCTCGTATCAGCAAACAGATGGCGGCTGAGGCATGTAGCATAAAATATATTTATCAAGGCAAACAGCTGTAGCCCATTTCATTCTGAAGATTTCTATTAAAAGTTCTCTGGAGCTACAAGCTGCTTCGGCTCTGCAGCCGGAATAAAGCCGAGGGTACAAATGGCTTTTTTCACTGTTTCTTTTCCCTTCCTTAGCTCTTTTCTTTGCTGTCTGAAGAAAGCCCGACCTAGCTCTGCTTGCGGCGCTGGCTTTGATGAGGCTGGGTACCAAGCTGGGGTTATCAGACATTGATGTGCAGTTTTAGGGGAGCACCATCACGCCTGTCCATGCGCTCGGGGATATTACCCCGAAAGGTCCAAGACTTGGGACAACATCACAGAGTCGGACCTTTGGGTTAGATGGCCTTTGCTTCCAGGAAAAAGTCTGCACTTGTCTGGGTCAGACTTGGACCCTGAAGTTGGGGCAGATGCTCTTTCAATCACAGAATCATGGAATGGTTTGGGTTGGAAGGGACCTCAAATTCCCTCCAGTCCCACCGCCTGCCATGGGCAGGGACACCTCCCACTGGATCAGGGGCTCCAAGCCCCATCCAACCTGGCCTGGAACCCCTCCAGGGATGGGGCAGCGACCACTGCTCTGGGCACCCTGGGCCAGGGGCCCCCACCCTCACAGCAAAACATTTCTTCGTAAGACCTCATCTCAGTCCCCCTTCTTTCAGCTGAAAACCATCCCCTCTCATCCCACACTGTTTGGCAAGGTCTAGTTCTGTTGTCTTTGTTGTCGTCCTGAAGAGACTTTACTACCACATTTGTGATGTATGAGAAGGGCCAATTTTGGAGGGAATATAAAGTTTTGCTCAAGTGTAAATGTATTTTTTTTTGGCAGACGTTCCTTTCACAGCATCAGAAAATTCCCAGCTTTTGCTGCGAATCCAATTGAAACGTTGACAAACATCATGAGATCCTCCACGCAAATGGGAATTTCCATATTTTGCATTAAATTTACGCTCCAATTGCTCAGCTGATGTACTGACTCATATATAACCCACGCCTGCACATCCCCAGTTGGGCAACTGTGTGCCCAAAGCGTTTCTCTCATCTTTTGGAGTCAGTTACCACCAGAACCATGATGGGCTGGAAAAGCCCAGGTGAAAGGTGTATATTGGAGAGGAGATGGCCTGAAGCTTGAATGATCTAGAAAGGTAAAACCATGGAGCTGCCTCTGTTTGATCCATACAGACACAATAACTGTGCCGGTGGTGGAGCACCTCCCATTCCAGGACAGGCTGAGGGAGTTGGGGTTGTTCAGCCTGGAGAAGGCTCCAAGGAGACCTTAGAGCAGCTTCCAGTCCTGAAAGGGGCTCCAGGAAATCTGGGGAGGGGGTCTTGATCAGGAAGGGCAGAGACAAGGGGAATGGTTTTGATCTGCAAGAGGGGAGATTGAGATGAGATCTTAGGGAGAAATGTTTTGCTGTGAGGGTGGGGAGGCCCTGGCCCAGGTTGCCCAGAGCAGTGGTGGCTGCCCCATCCCTGGAGGGGTTCCAGGCCAGGTTGGATGGGGCTTGGAGCCCCTGATCCAGTGGGAGGTGTCCCTGCCCATGGCAGAGGTGGGACTGGAGGGGCTTTGAGGTCCCTTCCAACCCAAATATTTCCATGATTCTATGATCTCTTCACAGCACATGCTGCTGTCCCAAATTCCCCCTTTTCTCCACATCTGCCTGCATTTCCCCGCGAAGCCTTGGCTTAGGCTCCTCACCTGGGCTCCACAAGGAGCTGCAGCTGGAGAGGCGCCCTGCACCCATCTTCCAGCCAGCGGCAGCTCAGCTTTTCTGAGATGATCCTAGCAAGTCAAACCACTAACAGCGGGTTTTTTTTTTCCTTTCTCTTAAAAACAAAAAATCCTTTTTTTTTTCTCTTGCTTTTCTTTTTTTATATATAAGCTATTCCTGGCAGTCCCTCCCTTTTAAACCGCCTGCCACTTCCCTAGCCAACAGCCATGCATTTCATCCCAATTTCAGCTTTCTATTTTCAGTCGAGCGAGGAGTGGGATGAGAAGTTTGCCCTAAAAATGTGCTCAAAGGGGCAGGGATGCCATATGTGCCTAGAGATATTTATCACCAGCCCCCTGAGACGAGGAAATCAGGCTGGCAGGGTCTACGGACCTGATCTGGGGCCCAGGGACTTGGCTGGATCTCGGAACATATGAGATAGAAGAGAGTCAATGGTAGGGTGGTGATGAGGCTACAGCTTGCAAACAAGACCCAAGAGATGTGGGGATTTATACCAGCTCAGCTGTTGGGTGTAAGTTCTTCCCTCTCTGTGCCTCGGTTTCCCCAGTGTTTTGCATTGTTCTGCTGGTGCGTAATTTCATGTAGGGAAATATAGAAGAGGAAAAGGCATAAGGGTATGGCCAAAATGTGATCAACTTGCTTCTTTGCTCTGGGAATGGAGACCTCATCTGGAATACTGTGTCCAGTTCTGGAATCCTCAACTTAAGAAGGAGAAGGAGCTGTTGGAATGGGTCCAGAGGAGGCTATAAAGATGATCCGAGTGCTGGAGCACCTCCCATAGGAGGACAGGCTGAGAGAGTTGGGGTTGTTCAGCCTGGAGAAGAGAAGGCTCTGAGAAGACCTTTATAGTGACCTTCCAGTGCCTGAAGGGGCTACAGGAAAGCTGTGGAGGGACTGCTCACAAAGGCTTGTGGGGATAGGATGAGGGGGAATGGGTATAAACTGGAGAGGGGCAGATTTAGACTGGACATTAGGAAGAGTTTCTTCACCATGAGAGTGGCGAGGGCCTGGCCCAGGTTTCCCAGGGAAGCTGTGGCTGCCCCATCCCTGGAGGTGTTCAAGGCCAGGTTGGATGGGCCTTGGGCAGCCTGAGCCAGTGGGATGTCCCTGCCCATGGCAGGGGTGTTGGAACTAGATGATCTGTAAAGTCCCTTCCAACCCAAACTGTTCCATGTTTCTATGATTCTATGATTCTAAATCTCTGCCCTGGGTGCTGTACTGTGTCTCGCTGGTCACTTGAGATGCCCCTGTAGACCAGGTCCATGCAGAACAGCAGCAAGGAAAAATCTACCAGAGGCGCTTATCCACCTCCGGAGGAGTCTGACTCCTTTGTTATCTCATTGCATCTCCAGTGAGCAGCTCTGCTCCATGAAGGCCTCATCCTGCGACAACATTACTCATGCACCAGCGCCCGGTGGGCACTCAGACTCCATGTGTGTTTGATGAGATCCTGGTTGCTGTTGCTCTTGGAGGATACTTGTGACATTGGGATGGGACCTCGTGCCTCCTCTCTGTCCTGAGCTGAGTTGTGATGGGGAGGCAAAGGGAATGGGAACAAGGCACTTCTTTTCATGTGTGCATTGGTGTTCGTTATCACAAACCACTATCATTGTGCAACCCAATCGAAAGCAATTATTGCCACTCTGCCTTTGCCTTTGCAGGCTGCAAGAGCTTGGCTGCCAGCAAGAGGGGCTAACGTCGGAATAATTCATCCCTCTGCACTGGGCAATCAGTTGGATTTGCAACTGCTTTGCAAACCGCTGGGAAGCAGCCATGGAAATAATGATACCAAAAGGTTTTGGGGCTGAATGAGGGGATTTGGAGGGTGCTGAGTGCACTGGGTATTTGGCCTTCTTGATTCAGGCATCCCAGAGGTTTGCGATGCTCCAGGGAGGATGGTCCATGCTGCCATGCATCTCCTGGATTTTGGCAATGAGATGTGCAAGTGGCCAGGAAAGAAGGGAACCGTGTTTCACCTGTGAAGGAGAGACTTGAAGGCAGAGGGAGACAAGAGAGATCAAAAAAGTGAAGCAGCAGCAGGAGGCAAGAAGAAAGGCAGCAGGAGAACAAGAGCGGTCCCAAAATATCCCTCCCGTTTGCTGTGCTGCAGACCCAAAACTCGCATTTGGAAGCTTTTTAGTGAGGGGAAGAGGCTGCAAGCTTTGCTCAAAGCGCTACCTTGGGGTCCCCAGGGAGCCCTCCCCATGGCTGAGCCAGGTGAAGCTGCTCCTGCTGCACACCCAGAGCGGTCCCTGCAGGGCTCTGTTTGATTGGAAACGCTCCAAATTCCTCCTGAGATCGACTTTGGGGCAGCAAAGCCCCATTTCTCTCATTTTTTTGGTAGTTTCTTTTTTTTTTTTTTTTCCTTCCTGTCTGGTTGGAGTTAAATAGCAAACCCATTTCTAGGGTGGGGGAGCTGCTGCTCTGAGTTAGGACTCTGCTTCACTGATTACCAATGGCTGGTGACGAAGGGGCTGGGAAAGAGAGTGATAAATCCCAAATTTGCTTAGTGACATCCTATATTGGTCCCTTCGAAAAATGACATTAATTCCTTCAGTGAGGCAACAGGCACTGAAGCCCCTAATTTGAAGGAATGATGGCTATTTGGGAGCATCTCTTGTGCTCACTGGCGTTGAGTCATCTGGATGAAGAATGAGGGTGGGATGGTGGGCAGGTCTCGCTGCTCCCTCCTGCTGCTCTGCTGCCAGTTGGGGATATAAGGGTGAAAGAAGGGTCTAATCCACAATGATTTCCAACCCTTTCTCCACATGGCTTTGGACATCCGCTGGTTTGCATGCCGATCTTCCACCCCACAGCAGAGACAACCTGTGATTGTCACCCTGCCCCGTCCTTCCCCCATCACCATAGTGATTAAAATGACACCTGGATAATTAGGCCATTTTGGAGGTAATTGAAACTGGAAGTCATTAAGCAGAAATAGCAACCCACCTGCCAGCCTTGCCCCGTGATGTGCTCCCCCCAAGTTGCCCTAAAAGTGGGCTCTGAGCATCCCAAGGTTGCCATCAAACATGCAGCAGAAATAGAGAGACATTAATATAACAGAGCCCAGGAACTGGGAATAAGATTAAAGACAACACTTCCAAGCTTGGAAGGGATGAAAAATTAAAAATACAAATAAAAAAGCAGATTTCCTTGCCAGCAGAAAGCCGACAGACACCATCCTCTGAGGCTGGGAAAATAAGAGCTATCATCATATTGTGATGCTGATCCAAGAGGAGACTTGATGGGTTCTTTCATTTGGCCTGAACATCTAAATCCTATTTTATTAATGGGGAAAGATCCCCATTTGGCACCCAGCGATTGCTTTGTGTGTCATTGTCGTTCCTTCTGAAGAAACCAGAGGTCATTTTATAGGGAAGAGGTGAGCCATCATCTCACAGGGGGGAAAGCTGGGGAGGGGTTCTTTATCAGGGATTGCAGGGACAGGACAAGGGGGGACGATTTTGAGCTGAAAGAGGGGAGGTTGAGATGAGATCTCGGGAAGAAATGTTTTGCTGGGAGGGTGGGGAGGCCCTGGCCCAGGGTGCCCAGAGCAGTGGTGGCTGCCCCATCCCTGGAGGGGTTCCAGGCCAGGTTGGATGGGGCTTGGAGCCCCTGATCCAGTGGGAGGTGTCCCTGCCCATGGCAGGGGGTGGGACTGGATGGGCTTTGAGGTCCCTTCCAACCCAAACCATTCTGTTATCCTTCGGACTGGCAGGCACTTGCAGTGCTCGTGAGATCTGATGGGAACCTCAGCCCAGCTTTCCCAGCCCTTGGCCAGCGTACGGCCTTGAGGGGCTGTTTGGGGGAGCCCTGTTCTTTGGGGATGATTAAAGCTTGTTCATAGACATCAAGAGGTGGAGTGCTTTCTATTTAGCGTGATAATTTATTCTCAGGGTTAATCATCCTCCCTGTTAAAACAAGTGCCTAATTCCAATGTGACTTGTCTGCCACTAACCTCCTGCAGGAGCACTTTGCTTCCCTTTCCCTCTCAGTATTTTCTTCCTCTGAAGCTGCTTATATGTCCTTATAACTCCTTTTTTTTCCCTGTCTCCTTTAGTGATTTTCCCTCAGCATCTGCAGTTTTGTGCAGGCTCTTTTTTGTGCTCTTTTTTGTGCTCTGAGATCCCCATAGTGGAGTTGCCCAGAGCCACATCGTGCCTTGGGGTGGATCTCAAAGCACCTGAATGCTGTGCCCAAACTCCAGATAACTTCTACAGGATTAATTTTGTACTTCAATGTGGAAAAAACACTTTCCAGTTCCTTATGCAGAATAAACATGAGTTGCTGCCTCTTCCCCAAGCAGCAGGATGGGGCTGATCTTCGTGGAGCTGTATGGGATGCTCACAGACCCATCGCTGCTGCCTCCCTCCCTCGCCTGTCTTTGCTTCCCGTCACACAGTGACGGACCCAGTGCATGAAGAGATTAGGCTGGTGTTGAGCCAGTGTCCGCGCCTCGGAGGAGCGATGATTTCTTTTTATCTCTAGGAAGCAGGCGTGCTGGACGTGAGCCCTGCAGGGATTTATCAGGGTGTCCTGGGGCTGACTTTTCCTTTCCTGCCGGCTCCTTTGCACCCATGGAGCACCAGACTCAGCAGAAGGGCTGTAAAGGAGGGGTATAAAGGGCTGTGTTTTGTTTGTAAAGGGCAATCCCATAGCAATTTTGCAGTGAAATGTCTTGGAGACAGCACCAACGACATCACCTCCTTTGCTTTCTCCTGGTCACTGCTTTGGAAATCCTCAGTGATGCTTTGATTTTTCTGAAAGACACAGAACCTCCGTGGCCTTTGCAGCTCACACCACTGCGATTATGCGACTGAGACCACATGCGGCTCAAAGCAAAGCAAAATCATTGGGAGCTGTGCTGAAGAAAAGGGTACTTGGAAAGGAATGGGGATGTGAAAACACACATGATCCCTATGAGAAGTTGGCCTGGGAGCTTTTGCATAAGGCTGCTGAATCTTGGTAGAACAAGATGATGGTTCAAACCTTTAAATGGATGCAGTGATGTCTTGATCCTTCCTTTGCCTCTCTGGCTGCTCAGGACATAGGGATATGGGCATGGTAAAGCTAGGGCGTGACAGCAACACCATACAGACCCCTCCTTACCTGTTTCTGGCTACTCAGTACTGGATGAGGTTGTTTAGAATCATAGAACCGTGGAGTGGTTTGAGTTGGAAAGGACACCATAGTGCAATCGGTTCCAACCCCTGCCATGGGCAGGGACACCTCCCACTGGATCAGGGGCTCCAAGCCCCATCCAACCTGGCCTGGAACCCCTCCAGGGATGGGGCAGCCACCACTGCTCTGGGCACCCTGGGCCAGGGCCTCCCCACCCTCACAGCAAAACATTTCTTCACAAGATCTCACTTCAATCTCCCCTCTTTCAGCTTCAAACCCTTCCCCCTTATCCTGTCCCGGCACTCTCTGATCAAGAGCTCCTCCTCAGCTTTCCTGGAGCTCCTTTCAGCCCTGGAAGCTGCTTTAAGGTCTTCCTGGAGCCTTCTCTTCTCCAGGTTGAACAACACCAACTCTCTGAGCCTTTTCTTGGATGGGAGGTGCTCCAGCCCTTGTATCATCTTCATGACCTCCTCTGGACTCACTCCAACAGCTCAATGTTCTTTTCTTTGCAGCATCCAATTTCTTATCCTGTTCCCTGGGACATGAGAAGCCTTTTTCGATGACCTCCATGGTTTTCTCCTTTTGGTATCCCCAGCCCCTCCAGGCACTAGGGATCTTCCCCCCCATCTTTGCTATCACATCAGGATGAAACAGGGCTGGGTGGTCTTTTTTATGGGCTCGAGCCGATTTTGCAGGTGGGTACAAACAGCACCTGTGGTGTTTGAGGAATGGTCCAGGGGAGCTGGGTTATCCCCATCTTAAAGACAGGAAAATTGAGAAATGCAGAGACTGCGACAGCACAAAGCTTGTATTTGTAGATGCTTGACTGCGTCTTAAGCCCTGTTTTCCAGCAAGAACAGGCTGCTCTGAGTGCTCCGTAAATCAGGGCCCTGTAAATGCTCTCAGAGAAGCACTTAAAAATCGCTTGGTGCTTTTAAAGATCATGTCCTGTGCTGTGTGTCTGCAACCACCTCCAAATGATGCTGTTTTGCCCATCATCTCACTCAGTGACTGTCTCTTAAGGTGGTGAGAGAGACCAGTCCTTCCCTGGGAGATCCCGATAAGCTTTGCAAAGGAGAGCAGAACCACCAATTCTAGTTTGCAAATAGGAAAACCGAGACACAGTGGGCAATTATCCCTGAACTCACATCATTTTCCCTCATTTCAATCCATGATGGGCGCTCTAACATGGGCTGCGGTTGGAGATGCAGCCCAAGTACAGGGCTGCCTCTGGATACTTGTAGGTGTTGAATCATAAACTCATAGAATCATGGAACAGTTTGGGCTGGAAGGGACCTCAAAGCCCATCCAGTCCCACCCCTGCCATGGGCAGGGACACCTCCCACTGGATCAGGGGCTCTGAGCCCCATCCAACCTGGCCTGGAACCCCTCCAGGGATGGGGCAGCCACCACTGCTCTGGGGAACCTGGGCCAGGGCCTCCCCACCCTCAGCATCAAGAATTTCTTCCTAATGTCTAATTTAAATCTTTCCCCCTCCCATTTAAAGCCATTAAAAGCCATGTTGAGCCACAGCTCTGCTTGACAAGGTTGTAATATGCCAGTCCTGTGGCCAATGCTGAGAAGGGCCATGTCTTCTCAGCCTGCTTTGAGGGATCTGGGGAACAAGAAGACTTTTTCCCTGGGTTTCCCGGGAACATCCCCCCCTGTTCAGGGAGGATGGAACATTGCAGGATCCCCAGACAAACAATTCTGTGTGTGAATATCAATACCCGCTTCCCATTTTTATTTCTTTCCCTCCCCCTTCCTTCTCCATCTCCACGCTAAGGAGAAGTCCTTCCCTCCTTGGCAGAGAAAGGAGAGGCTGAAGTTTACAGGGTGCAGCACAGGTACGATATTTCACAGCCGGTTGCTTCGTAATGGGATTCTTTTATTGAAAGTTGCTTCCCCGGATCCAGCTCTGATTAGCAGATGCAAATCCTGCCGTGCATGCTGATGGATCCACTCTGCTCCTGCAGCAAAGACACCAAGGGCTTCTCAACAAGACGAGTCAAGGAAAAATGTCTTCACCAAAAGGCTTCTCAAGCACTAGAGCAGCTGCCCAGGGAGGTGGTGGAGTCCCTATCCCTGGAGGGGTTTAAAAGAATGTAGTGCTTAGGGATATGGTTCAGTAGTGGACAGGTACGGTTGGGCTTGATGATCTCAAAGGTCTTTTCCAGCCTTGGGATTCTATGAGCAACTCAGCTTCCGCTTGGACACCTTGACCCATGCTCTGTGTGACCCAACAGCTGATCCAGCTCCTCAGCCCTGAAAACCTCCTCTTGATCAAGAGCAGGATGCGGCCTTGGGTGCTTCGGCAGAGGACGAGGGGCTGGCAGGTTGAATTAATACTGGGAGAGCAGATGCACACTTAAACAAACCATCCACTTGCAAGAAGAAAACAATGACTTAGTACTTTCTAATTACCATTCCCAAGTAAAGCAATTACTCCTTATTCACACGTGATTGCTAAGAATAGCTGAAAATGAATAAACATTTTATAAAAAAAGCTACTTTGTAAATTTTCATTACACAACAAAGTGAATAAGATATTTATACTCTGGCGCAGCCCCCATAAATAAAGGCAAGACATTACTCAGTAAATGAGTGAATTAGTATTGTGCTTAATTGCTAGAAATTATTATCAGGTTACTACAATTGCTATAAATTGCCAGCAGGATCAACTCATGTTATTATTTTCCCAAAAAAAAAGAGAAATCTTACTGATGTGCCTGATGCCTTAATAAATAACTGGGGGGGGGAAAGAGGCTGCTCCTCAGTGGAATCGATATACGAGACAAGGAGGGAAGAGAAAGGCTGAATCATGCAGGGCAACTTGTGCTTTGTTTCTGATGCCGTGGCTGAGTGCAGTCACCAGTGGGTCATAGATTCATGTTTAGGTTGGAAGGGACCTCAAAGCCCATCCAGTTCCACCCCCTGCCATGGGCAGGGACACCTCCCACTGGATCAGGGGCTCCAAGCCCCATCCAACCTGGCCTGGAACCCCTGCAGGGATGGGGCAGCCACCACTGCTCTGGGCAACCTGGGCCAGGGCCTCCCCACCCTCACAGGAAAACATTTCTTCCTAAGATCTCATCTCGATCTCTCCTATTTTGGCTGAAAACTGTTCGTCCTCATCCTCTCTCTGCACTCTCTGATCCAGAGCTCCTCCCCAGCTTTCCTGCAGCCCCTTTCAGCACCTGCTCTAAGGCCCTCCTGCAGCCTTCTCTTCTCCAGGCTGAACAACCCCAACACTCTCAGCCTGTCCTCGCACAGGAGGTTCTCCAGCACCTCTTACACCCACTGCACACGTACATTTGGAGCAGGGCTTGGGGTCTTTAGCTGGGAATTGTCATGGATGGAAGGAATGGATCCAAAAATGCCTGAAAGCGCTGCTGGCGGTGGTAGCGAGGACTCAATATGATGAGTTAAGCCTTCTGCATCTCTGTTTCAGACAGTTGTCTTCACTCAAAGACCTGCAAGATCACAGGAAGGTGCACCTTTGGGTGTCACCTCCAGCAGTGCTGCTCATGGCCAGTGTGCGATCCCATGAGCCTGCACGCTCCCATGCTTTGCTCTAATTTCCCTCCTCACTGTTGGCTCATTGCCTGTGGCTCCAGCACCCAAATTGAATGCTACCTCTGTCACCTGCCCTATTGCATTATTTTCTGCAAGGTGGGTTTCCATAGCACGGGATACAGCAGGGGAAAATGGGTTGAGGCTCAGGGGAAAGCAGCAAAAGCCACACGATGGAGATTTGTTGGTGCGCCAGAGACCCAGAAGAAGAAGGATTTAGGCAGAATTTTAGTCTTTGTCAATGTTGGAGCTTTAGGGGTTTTCAGGGAGGCCGTGCTGCTGCTGTTCATTCATCTCCTGCATCCCTGAGGTTTATGGAGATGAAGACAGACTGGGGACAGTGTTACAGGAGCTCTGAAGCTGCCTGCAGACAACCCGAGACCCAAAGATGGGTCTGTGCACCTAAAACCTGTCTGCTGCTTCCAGCTAGATCAGTTGGCCTAATAAAAGATTTTATCTATCCCTATAAAATCTCTTCTCTCCCAGCCTTAGACCCAGCACAGCTGTGGCTGTCCTAGAGCAGACACAGCCGGGTATTTTGCTTCGGGCAACACTTCTACACAACTGGGTGCTATAAATCCTTCTTGTTTCCCCTTGTGTGGAGCGAGGGATAATGAGCAAGACGTGTGAAATCTTGATCAGCTGCTGCTGGTGCAGCACACCAGTGTTTCCAGATGAAAAGCGATGAAGGGGGGGAAAAAAAGTGGTTATTAGAGCAGAAGCACAGTAGAACAAAAAAAAAAAGGCTGACTTTCCATTACTCCCCTGGAGCTTGACATCGCCACAAGCCGTGATATTTCCACTCGTGCTCTTCTTATTATTACATGTTTTGACTTCAGATACCCCACATACGAGCAGCTCAGACTCCAGGGTGCTAAGCCAGGGTCTGAGTGGAGATGGGGATCACTTGCTGATGATGCTAATTTGGGTCTTGGGAGCATCTTGACCCGTGTGAGTCTGAGCAGTATCTGCATCAGGAGGTGATGGTTTTGTCCAACTCTATTGTCTGTTCCTCATCACTCAGGGAAAGAGATCTTTGCATCGTATCAGACATCCTGCAGATGTTGATGGGCTTGTATTAATAAAAGAAGATGGACAAGCTAGTGGATGAGAAGCTCAACATGAGCCAGCTACGGATGCTTGCACCCCAGACGCCCAACTGTGTCCTGGGCTGCATAAAAAGAAGCGTTGTCACCAGTGGGAGGGAGGGGATTCTGCCTCTCTGCTCTACTCTGGTAAGACCTCACCTGGAGCCCTGCGTTCAGTTCTGGAGTCCTCAGCGCAGGAAGGATGGAGCGAGTCTGGAGGAGGCCACCAAAATGATCAAAGCCTTGGAACACCTCCTTTGTGAAGAGAGGCTGAGACAGTTGGGCTTTTTCAGCTTGCAGAAGAGAAGGCAGTGAGGACACCTTATTGCAGCCTTTCAATACTTTAAGGCGGCTTATAAGAAAGGTGGGAAAAAACTTTTCAGCAAGGCCTGTAGCAATAGGACAAGGGGTGATGGTTTTAAACTAAAAGAGGAGAAGGTCAGACTAGACATTAGGAAGAATTTTTTTTTGCTGAGAGTGGTGAGGCACGGGCAGAGGTTATCCAGAGAAGTGGTGGCTGCCCTGTCCCTGAAAACATTCAAAGTGAGGTTTGATGGAGCTCGGAGCAATCTGATCTGGTTGAAGATGTCCCAGCTCACTGCAGGGGCGTTGTACTGGATGTCCTTCCTACTCAAACCATCCTGTGATTCTATGATCAATGCTGCCAAGGCTGCAAAGGAGAATATGGACCCACAATTTTGGTTTCTCAGGCTCATGTGCACACACAGGAACAGGCAGACAATTTGCAGACATTTGCAGATGGGTCAGGTCACAGTGACACAGCTCGATATGGACCCTCCTGCCCCCTCAAACTATGGGCATGAGGCTGGAAATGTCTTGGAAATCAGCCAAGTTTGACAGTACGCTCTTGAAAATAATATGGGAAATTTAAAAGCAAGAAGAGATGCAGTGATTTGACTTCTGCCTTTTGCAAGCTCAGTGGCTTTGCAGTATCCCAGTGTCAACTTCACGTGCTTTTCCTTACCACCACGTGACGGAGAAACTCATTGCCCTATGGAAATCCAAGCCTCCTCCCTCTTGTTCTTCTCCCGCCTTCTTCCTTCCTGCTCTCATCCTTTGTCTAGCTGTCAAAACACAGGCCAGGGTCCTGCTCTCCCAGTCCTGTCCAGGATCTGCTGTTCAATGGAACTGACATGAGATCCCAGAGCCACAAGCTCCCCTTGGATCTCAGCACCGGTTGCAGACTTGACCCTAACGTACCCAAAATGAACTGAAAGGATTCAGAGCTGGGGAACAGCCAGAAGGAGCAAATGGGAAGGGAAAATGAATCATAGAATCATAGAATCACCAGGTTGGAAAGGACCCATTGGATCATCGAGTCCAACCATTCCTAACACTCCCTAAACCATGTCCCTAAGCACTTCATCCACCCATTCCTTAAACACCTCCAGGGAAGGCGACTCCACCCCCTCCCTGGGCAGCCTCTGCCAGTGCACGATGACTCTTTCTGTGAAGAATATTTTTCTGATATCCAGCCTGAACCTCCCCTGGCAGAGCTTCAGGCCATTCCCCCTTGTCCTGTCCCCTGTCACTTGGGAGAAGAGCCCAGCTCCCTCCTCTCCACAACCTCCTTTCAGGCAGTTGTAGAGAGTAATAAGGTCTCCCCTCAGCCTCCTCTTCTCCAGGCTAAACAACCCCAGCTCTCTCAGCCGCTCCTCGTAAGACTTGTTCTCCAGCCCCCTCATGAAGATGCTGCAGGTAGAAATGGGGAGGGATGGCATTTGAAGATCTGCCCTCCCAAATCCACCTCACATTGAGGCTTAAACCCGTGGAGTCCTGTTGCTAAGTCCTCCGCTGTGCAGCATCGCGCTGACCCTGCCTGGTCAGAAGGTCAGCCGACGGCTTTGCAGAGCAAATACTGAGTTGTCGATCCTGTCCACACAGACATTGTTTCATCCGTGTAGTCCACTTGGCCTTTATTGTAGTGATATATGCATCGCTGGGAGGAAGCAGTGCTGAAGAAGAGAGGGCGATGAACAGGGCACGGGAGCAGGTTCTCTCCCCTAATTCCTAAACATGAATCAGCAGGATCCCTGTTTTCAAAGCTGGCTGCTCTCAAAAAGGCATTTGCATTTCAGAGAGATCCTGCTTTGCTCTCCCACTGACAGTGTTTAGCTTTTGTTTAAAAGCAAGGTTCCTCCACGGGGCTGCAAAAGAGACCGGGTGGAGAAGACAAGAGGCAGGAATCACTGGGTTTGATCATCTCATTCTTTGTCTCTACCAGCCAAGTCCCTTGCCGAGAGAGGAGCCTCTTTCAAATTCCAAGGCTCATTAAAAGAAAAAAAGGTCTAAGGAGCAGGGATGCAGCTTGGAGGAACACAGCCGTGTGTTCAAAGGCAAAAGTGTGTTGAGAGAGTTCATGGAGCTGGGGTTAGGCACCTGCATCAGCCCAGGGCTTGGGTTGGTCATCCTAAATGGCTTCTCCTAATCTCATCTGCCGGAGGAGACCTCAAACAGCGTGCAGATAAGCGGCATATAAGGCCTTTCTGCTTCGAGTAGGAGGTTGCTCTGCAGCTCTGTGCTAAAATCCACTGCCTTTCCATGCTTTGCTGTTCACCCCTTTCCTTGCACCCCAACACTTCCCAGTCCTTGCACGCCTGTGGCTGTGTAACATCCCCTCACACGCTGCAGCACTTGCATTTCTGTGCCCTCTTCATACCTTGGGCAGCAGAAAGTGCCTGGTGCTGCCATCGACTTAGTTTTATCATAGAATCAGAGAAGGGTTTGGGTTGGAAGGGACCTCAAAGCCCATCCAGTCCCACCTCCTGCCATGGGCAGGGACACCTCCCACTGGATCAGGGGCTCCAAGACTCATCCAACCTTGAACCCCTCCAGGGATGGGGCAGCCACCACTGCTCTGGGCAACCTGGGACAGTTTTTCCCTTATAAACTATTCCAACTCCATTGGTTTTATTTCCAACAAGTGGGGAATGTTGCCCAGGTGACTCACATGATCTCCCCATGAATCACCCCGTCTGTGCGATTCGGGTGTTTTGTACATTTGCAGCCAACGAATTTCAAGCCCCTGCATGTCTGCAAATTGCTCATTTGCTCTGACGTGCCCAGATTGGTGTGTGGTCTCCTGAAACATCCTGTGTTTTGTGCTTGGAGAATCGCTTTCTGATGCTACAGTGCAGCTTGACCGCATGCCCACAGCACAGAGGACACGATGGCACGAGCAATATCCCTGCTATATCCCCTTAATTGGAAAATAAAGACATGACAATGAAGTTTGAGGTTTCCATTTGGAATATTTCAGCTGAGTAATGATTGATACATGAATTGGGGAAAATTCAAGGAGTTTTGAGATCTTGGGGACCTCCATAGGAAAGAAGGACATGAAGCTGTTGGGGCGAGTCCAAAGGAGGCCGTGGAAATGATCTGAGGGCTGGAGCACCTTCCACACAAGGCCAGGTTGCGAGTTAGGGTTGTTCAGCCTGGAGAAGAGAAGGCTCTGAGGAGACTTTAGAGCAGTGAGACTTTAGAAGGGGCTCCAGGAAAGCTGGGGAGGGGCTCTGGATCAGGGAGTGCAGGGAGAGGATGAGGGGGAATGGTTTTAAGCTGAAAGAGGGGAGTTCGAGAATACATCGAAACATTTGGAAAATGCCATAACGTTTGGAGGATACATTTTTGGTTGAGGGAATGGGGAGACTGTTGAGATGTGAGGTGAGTCCCTGGCCCAGAGCAGTGGTGGCTGCCCCATCCCTGGAGGGGTTCCAGGCCAGGTTGGATGGGGTTTGGAGCCCCTGATCCAGTGGGAGGTGTCCCTGCCCATGGCAGGGGTGGGACTGGATGGGCTTTGAGGTCCCTTCCAACCCAAACCGTTCCATGATTCTGTGATTCTCTAGAATCTCCGTAAGAGAAGCAGCAAAGCCAATGACCTGCACTGTTTGATGGGCAACAATTTGACTTGCTCAGAACAGCAGGTTTTTCCCTTTTGCTTTCCTTTCCTATAGGTCACAAAACAGCAAATCATAACATATTTCCATGAAGACAGGATTTAAGGCTGCAGAGTTTTTCCAGGTCGGAGCAGTCTGAGGACACCACGCAGGACCCACTGCAGGGATGTCCATATCAGGCATTTTGGTTTTATGCTGGGAGGTTTAACCAGAGAGCTCAGATGGTGAGTTTAAGGTGTAGAGATCCCAAACAGACGTTTCTCAAGTGGATTAATTTCCCCCAAAACGCCCTACAAGTGGAAACCAGCTTAGCCCCCAAAATTGTAGTTTAGGATTGTTTGCAACTTGTCTCTATATTAAATTATCAACTTTTGAATTGAATGTTTGAATTTTCCTTTGATTTGTATTCCTTCTCCAATAAAAGCTCAGTTCGCTCATGTTTCTTTTCCTTACTCCATTGCTTCTCAAAGAAAAAACATAAAAAAGAAAAATATCAGAGAAAATATCTCCCCATCACCTTGAAGGAAATCTGTAAAACACTGAAACTTGATTATTTTCCTGCAAGACTGTCTCAAAAAGTCTCCTGGACAGCGAGGTGCCCTCACTCCTTATCCCAGTTTCAGCGAAACAGTTCCAAGCCCCTCATTTCCAGATGGCCACAGCCTGATGTTTCTCCTGGCATCAGCATTCACCTCAAAACCAGCCCTGAAATCAAACACTGCTGCTCTGCTCTGGTATCTTTTTTCCCCTCTCTGAATTCATCATGTTGCTATAAATCAATCCTATCAGCTCCCGAGTAAATAGAATCGGTTCGAAACATTGAAATAACCCTACACGCACCTTTTATTTTTTGCAAAAAAGATGAAAAAACAGAACAAATGAGTAAATCTAAAAAAAAGTGTAGCTGAGTGATCTTTTTTTAACACTTGCTGGCTTTTCCCTCATGCAGGTGTTGGGTAGCTCAATGCTTTCCTCATATTTTGCTGACCCACAGGGAGGGTTTGCAGAACTTTTGCTTCCAGTGGATGGAAACAGTGTGTGGAAATAGGAGCAGGTGGAACGTGGGACCCAAAGGTCCAATGGGAACCCATTGCATCTGCACGGAGCCATTGGGGAAGAGCTTGGGGTAAATGATCATTTGCAACTCCACATTCATATTTGCAAATCTCTGATCTCATGGCATCTCACAGCTCAGCCCACGTCACCCCTGGGCTGGCATCGCCGTCGCCTCTTGGCTGCAGCATTGAGACATTCTCAAACCCAACCCGAGGTCTTTGATTCTAAGCCCAGACCTGCTGGGAAAGAAACTGAAGCTCAAGAACCTTGAAGTGGGCTGTGTGGAGCCTCATCTTTGCAGAAGGATCTCACAGTCCTCTGTGCCAGCCCTAGGGTGTCCCCATCCTCTTTGAATACAGCCAGGATTTACCACCAGCAGTAGTAGCTCCAAGACCATCCCAAGACTCGGGATGATGGTGGGAGAAGCATCACTGTGCAGGGAGGAGACAGGAAATAAAGAGATTAAAAAGAAATCTAAAGCCGTACAGTTGCGTACTCCTAATAACGATATATTTTGGCAACGGCAGAGGCACAGGAAATGTGTTTATAGACTTACCTAACCCTCAGATTCAGGTGCCACATTTTGACTCTGTACCATCTTCTCTGCTGGATTTTGTTTCTGCCTGAGGATTATTGTGGAAAGAGTTATTATTATCCCTGATTTATCGCTCTGCACTAGGGGGAACTCTTACTTTCTGCCTAGACAATTACTGAGCCCTCGCAGAGAGCCACTTCAAGACAGCACAGCCTCTGCTCCGCCGCTGATTGCAGACAGACGGGTGATGTTGCTTTACCAATGGGATGGTTGATTAGGTATCAAGCTTCATCCTCCTGTTACCTGCAGATGGTATTTTCTTCTGTATTAAACAGGCAGTTTAAAGCCTCTTAATTATTAAAAGAGTGGCTTGCAATTTGTTTTGGTGGAGGTTTATTTTTTGTTTTACCCTTTCTGGGAAGTTTTGACTTTGTTTTCTTTCTATTTGCTGTTTCAAACAGCAGACACACGTGCACACGAGCTCATGTCACTTGTTGCTCCTCTCTTTTGCTCTCTTTCATCTCACTCTATCCTCTACATCACTCAGTGTGACCTCCTAACCCACCTTCCCAGGCTGATGCAGGCATATCAAGAATATAATCAGAATAAAGGTAATAAAGGACCAGATTAGTTCGAGAGGAGGTTAATAGGACCATGACAACAAGATGTTTGTTCACAAGTCTCTTCCTTCCCCTCTTTGCTGTCCAAGCCTATTTTCCTGAGGCCCATCAGAAATGAGCTGCATGCTAATGTTTCGTCCAGCACGCTGTGATCTGTACAGAGAAAGCCTTGTTAGAAAACTATAAAACCAACCCAGAAAAAGGGGTATCTGGACCCAAGTACCCACTATTTCCTCAGTAGGAAGGACATTGAGGGGCTGGAGTGTGTCCAAGGAAGGGGAATGGAGCCAGGGAAGGATCTGGAGAACAAGTCTCATGTGGAGCAGCTGAGGAACTTGGGGATGTTTAACCTGGAGAAGAGGAGGCTGAGAGGAGAACTCATCACTCTCTGCAGCTCCTGGAAAGGAGGTTGTGGTGAGGTGGGCGTTGGTCTCTTCTACCAACAAGTAACAAGTGATAGGATGAGAGAAAATGGCCTCAAGTTGCACCAGGGGAGATTCAGATTGGATATTCAGAAAAATTTCTTTACTGACAGAGCGGTGAAGCCCTGGTAGACGTTGCCCAGGGCAGGGGTGGAGTCTCCATCCCTGCAGAGGTTCAGAAACTCTGTGGCTGTGGCACTTCGGGATATGGTTTATTAGGCATGGTGGGGTTGGACTGGATGAGCTTAGAGGTCTTTTCCAACCTTAGCGATTCTGTGATTCTATGAAGAGTTTGAGACTAGCTGGAAGTGGAGAGAGTTGTCTACACAAATTCCAGTTTACTTCTAGTGTGCTTTTCCCCGTCTTGCTGTGGTGGATTGAGAGGCATTAACCGGCTGCATCCTCCAGCTGGGCACACCTCTAAGTCCCATGTGGACCAGCTGCACTTTTTGGCTGTCCAGGTGAGTATCTCAGCACTTCAGCACCCAGTGCCATCGTGATGAACATGGTATAAGCCATGCAAATGAAGGGATGCTGCCAAAATCTACAAATAAGCAATAAATCCAGTGTAGAGCCTGGGAGATGTCCCAGCCTTAACAAGAAATAACTGTTTTTTTGTAAGAGTGATGTTTGGACCATGAGACTTTTAACAGACCTGAACAATTTCAGATCATCTTTAGAGATGTCTTTGCCATCTCTAAATTCAGTTATCCAGATGTGTGTGTGTGTATATATATATATATATATATATATATATTTGTATCCTTGGGCTACTGATTCATGTTCCCCTGTGGGTTTGTCAAAGGGAAAAGGTCTGACCTTAGCGATTACAAGCAAGGAGAACAAAAAATGGAGAATGTACATACAAAACTATTCTGAGTAAAGCACTCCTGTAAGTAGTCCTCAAGAAATACCTCACTTGCATCAGCATCTGCATATTTAATACTGAAATGGTTAATTTTAGCTGGATTTTCCTGTCGAGGCCAGGTTGGATGGAGCTTTAAGCAACCTCATCCAGCTGGACGTATCCCTGCCCATGGCGAGGGGGTGGAACTGGATGGGTTTTAAGGTCCCTTCTGACCTAAACCTTTTCTAATCCTTTCCTTCCACCTCATCTACAGTTTGGATTTCCACAAAATCCTTTGGAAGTGAGTTCCACAGTTTAACCCATTATTTTCTTCAAACTTGCCTCTTGCTGGGTTTGTCCACTGCCACTTCAATCTTACAGTACTTGCAGAAATGAAGGTTTCCATTTCACTCTCTCCACACCATCCATAATTTGTAAACCTCCATCAAATCCCCTTTTGCCCACCTCCTTTCCAAGGTAAGAAACCCGAGTTATTTAATCTCCTTTGGTATGAAAGCTTCTGTACCTTTCCTAGTTGTACCCATGAGGAATGTATTTCATTAAGCAATAAAAACTCGTTTGTCTGGTTTAGCTTAATTCGCTTCCTGAGACACAGGAAGACAAGTACCGAGGTGGGTTGAGAGCCACAATAACTCCTCCTTAGTTGCTTTGAATTCCCTCATTTTATACTGCAATATAAAGTTGATATCCCAAGCACTAGGGTGTAGTTTTTGCAGAGGGGCAGCAAATTCCCAAGATTTGATGATCTTACAGGTTTTTCTGTGGACTTGGCTGCAGATCCAATGTTGATTAGGATTGGAATCATAGAATCATGGAATGGTTTAGGCTGGAAGGGACCTCAAAGCCCATCCAGTCCCACCCCCTGCCATGGGCAGGGACACCTCCCACTGGATCAGGAGCTCCAAGCCCCATCCAACCTGGCCTGGAACCCCTCCAGGGATGGGGCAGCCACCACTGCTCTGGGCAACCTGGGCCAGGGCCTCCCCACCCTCACAGCAAAACATTTCTTCCTAAGATCTAAGCAACACCCAAAGCAGTCCCTGGGTCTGCAGGTGGTCCTGGATGTGGAGATGTTAATTCAGTCCAGAAATGCTTGGTTGAAGGGAGCTAAGAGTTAAAGAAATGATGCTCGGACGTGCAGGGGCTGGGGAACCACTCTACAAACACACACGTTATTTTCAGTGCTGCGGTTGAAGAGCGTTTTATCTCGTTTCTGTGCTCATGTTCATGGTTGGGAGAGAGATGCCTACAGAGAGCAAACGCTGCAAAAAAACCCACAGCCACTTTCCTGAAACCTTTTGTCGACTTATATTTTGGAAAAAAAATAATCCCATTATTTTCACATTTCTTTCATCCCTCGTGTGCTCAAAACAACCCCAAATTGATGACGACCTTAGCTGGGTTTCAGGGATGGATTCCTACTACCTCTGTGCTAGGAAAAGAGCAAGAAAATCCATCAAAACCCACTTCAAAACTTCACAAAGCCTCAATTCATTTGTCCCCATCATCATCCCAGGAGCCGAGTAATCCTCCTGCAGCCAAGAGCTCGCTGCCGGCTTCACCTCTCGGGGGAGAGCCTCACCCTCTCCCAGACCTTTTGTGAGAAGTGGCACCGTTATCCAATTTCCTCCTAATTGCACTAACAAGGATGAATTAGGACTTTCATCAAGAGGGGCGAGCGATCGGCTTGGAGTCAGCCATGGGCGACGGAGCCAGAGATTAAACAAAACTATCATGTTAATGTCTAATAATACAACAGCAAGTGGAAATTAAGCACAAGACAAATATGCTGTGCCGGCGACATTGGAGAGTTTGTTCTTTAAACACAACGTTATTTTAAAGGCAATGCTATTATTAGGGCCATCTAACTTAATTTCGTAGGCATAATAGAAAAGTAAATGTGCCGCAGTTGCACTTTATGTGCAATTTCGAAAACAAACCCAAACTGGGGGAGAATGCTGCATGTTACTGAAATAGCCACTCCAGCTAAATTCCTTTCTGACATACGTTAATTATCTCCAGCAGGGAATGGGCGATTTCATTTGGAGCCACGGCAGACAGCTGGATGCTCCCCATAGTGGGAGCGAGCCCAGTGACACGCTGAAAGGACATGAGAGCAGCCACGGGGACCCCCATAACACGGTAAAATCCAGGGTGGGCGGTTATTTTAAATCCTAGTTGGCCTTCACCCTGACATAAGGCAAGTGGATTTATTCCTTGGTATGGGACCACATTGATCACCGGATGCTCATTAAATGCATCACTGATAACTTTCCTACAGCAGCAGGTTTATTGGGCAGGCTGGAATTTTTTGCTGCTTTGTCCAGTGGGAAAATGGGGAGTGCAGGGAGAGGATGAGAGGGAAGGGGCTGAAGCTGAAAGAGGAGAGATTGAGATGAGATCTTAGGCAGAAATGTTTTGCTGTGAGGGTGGGGAGGCCCTGGCCCAGGGTGCCCAGAGCAGTGGTGGCTGCCCCATCCCTGGAGGTGTTCAAGGCCAGGTTGGATGGGGCTGGGAGCCCCTGATCCAATGGGAGGTGTCCCTGCCCATGGCAGGGCGTGGAATTGGATGGGCTTTGAGGTCCCTCCAACCCAAACCATTCTGTGACTCTATGATAATATTTCCATCTGAGATGGTGGGGTTTCTCCCCCTAAAAATGCGCAAGCAAAAGCTTTCCTTGAGCCCGTTAGCATAAGCAGTGGGAGGTGGCAAACTCCCCATTTGCTTGTGCAACACTATCTCAGGATTGATCTCAGTGTAAAGCGATGCAATCCGATTCCCCTGCACGCATTTTGTTTTTTTTCCAGTGGTGATATCATTTTTCCCTTTTATTAAGTTGCATAAAACCCATGCCATAGTGCTCGAGCATCTCATCCTGCACTTAAGGGAATGTTTTAGATGAGCAGCAGCATTGAAAGCCCTCTATCTTTATTAATACCCTGCTCTTCTTACCCCTTATTTTATGAGGAACAGGGAAGTAGATCGAGTCGTAATGGTTGTGTAGCAGTACTTAGAGCTCATTGTTTTGGGATTATCTGCTTTTTGCTGCATGCCACCTCCCCTGAACCCCAAGGACAGGTTCACAGTGGTGTGAATCTGTCATCAGAGTGGGATTGTAGCTGGTGATACTCAAGAAGGGGCTGATTTGTGCCTCCATGAGCAGCAGGAGAGCAGGGCATCATGAGTGCTTTTATAAAATCCCACTGAGAGCCATCTCCTCCTTGGCCCCTTCCTGAGCCAACTCACGAGGGTCTCATGGAGCCTAAAATAGCAAAGGAGAAAGGTTGCAAAGTGCTTCCCATCCCATCCTTAATGTCTCATCGACGCTGAAATGCTTTCTCCCCCAGCCGGTGCATTCAGCGCATAATAAACGCAATATGAAATTCCGTCTCAGAAAACCCCAGAGATGGCTCTATCGACTGTCCTTTAAATAGAATTAAAATTGACCCGAGACAGATCTGCAGGCCTATTGAATTACACTGTCCACCACAGAGGTAAGGATGGCCTTGCAGGAAGAAATAAAGCAGCCCCAAGCAGAAATGAGATGGACATGATGACATTACGACAAGAACCTCTCAAGATGGACTTGCTCAAATAAGTGACATGAACTGGGCAGGGAATGGAAAAAAAAATCCCTGTGGTGTGTCTTGCATGAGCTTTTGGGAGCAACGGGTGAAGGACAAGAAGAGGGTGCAAGACACATCATGGCAAAAAAATGACTTGAAGAAATGTGCTGAGCCTGTTCATTCCCATGTTCTTCCTTCCTAGCATGATGCTTTGAGCTCCACGCTAAAATAATTAATGCGGCATAAGAAGAAAAAGATCTAGGAGGCAATCATAGAATCATAGAATCACAGACTAGTTTGGGTTGGAAGGGACCTCAAAGTACATCCATTCCACCCCCTGCCATGGGCAGGGACACCTCCCACTGGATCAGGGTCTCCAAGCCTCATCCAACCTGGCCTTGAACACCTCCAGGGATGGGGCAGCCACCACTGCTCTGGGCAACCTGGGCCAGGGCCTCCCCACCCTCACAGGAAAACATTTCTCCCTAAGATCTCATCTCAATCTCCCCTCTTTCAGCTGAAAACCTTTCCCCCTCATTGATCAAGAGCCCCTCTCCAGCTTTTCTGGAACCGCTTTAAGTACTGGAAGGATCTCTAAGGTCTCCCTGCAGTCTTCTCCAGGCTGAACGACCTCAATTGTCTCAGCCTGTCCTTGTATGGGAGGTTCTCCAGCCCTCGGATCATCTTTGTGGTCTCCTCTGGACTCGCTCCAACAGCTCGATGACTTTCCTGTGCTGAGGACTACAAAACTGGACACAAGGCTCCAGGTTGGGTCTCACCAGAGCAGAGCAGATGGGCAGAATCCCCTCCCTCCCTGCTGGTTCCACTGCTTTGGATGCAGCCCAGGACATGGTTGATTTCTGGGCTGCGAGCGCACGTTGCCGGCTCATGTCGAGATCCCCATCCCCCAGCACCCTGAGTCCTTCTCCTCAGGGCTGCTCCCAATCCATTCTCCACTCAACCTGTGTTTGTGCTTGGGGTTGCCCCAACCTTACACTTGGCCTTCTTGAACCTCATGACCTTCGCCACCTTCCTAATATCCTGCTTTGAGATCCACGCTAATTAACATGGCATAAAGACAAAAAAGACAGGAGCTAATTTGCTATGGTTTCAAGAAACCTGTCACCCCCCGCTCCCCAGACACACAAATTGGCCTTCTTGTAGATGATGGGAAAAATCCGGGATTGCTTAGTAATGCTTTTCAACTTTTGAGTGGCACCTATGCACATTGCGCTGTGCACCCAGCTGCCTATCTATAGGCCATCTAATGGGCTCCGGTGGGAGCTTGCCCTGCGGTCGGCAAATCAGCAAACCTGGAAACTCATCAGTGCTTCAGGCATCAGTGGCATTTTAAAAGACCTTTATCATGAGTGGAATTAACAGGCTACATCCCTCTGGAACCTGTTAGCTATTTTATTCACTCCCCCGCCCGCCATGGACAATCAAAAGATAATATGCATCTATTTTGTTTGAAAAAAAGGTGTCTTTAAGGCATTTGTACTATATTCAAGGCTGTGTGATGCCAGGGGACAATGGAAGGCTTTTTTATCAACTTTGCTTGCTGGTTGAGGCCAAAGATATATAGGTCGTTTGGCAGGGTAATAATGAATTACTGTGAGCATGGAGAGTCTTTCCTTGCTGGGGTATCTCTGTCTTGGAAAGCAACAGCAGGTCTACAAGAAGATCGCAGTGCTCCAGGTGGTTTGGGGCTGGAATGCATGGCAGGGAAGGGTAAGGACAGCCCTGCAATGTATATAAAGACATCATGTCTTGGTAACCTAGCTGGAATATTTCCTTATCCTTCTCTGATGCAAACATTTGCACACGATGTTATCTCCTTGGTCTCCAGATGGGAGAAAATGATGGTACGGCTTGAGGGCTCGCCCTGATTTATACCTGCGTGAGAGCCCGGCTCAACCCAGCCCCGGCTGCGGCTATTATTAGCTGACAGGTTTTAAAGAAAAACTCTATAAATCTCTCCTTGTGCCGTAAATACATTTCTGCCTTGGGAGACCACGAAGCAGCTCATTATACCACATCCTGAGAGAGAGGCATGTGTCATCTGCGGTGACAAGCCATGCATCCTCAAGTTACCTCGCCGGCCAGGCCTGGGGAGCATTTGTTGAAGCTAAAGGGAGTTTGATGTTTACTCAGGGCAGGGGAAGAGAAGATGCTCTGTTTTGGCAAAGCTGAGGCACAGGAAACAGGATTCCTGGGTTTCATCCCCCCTGCTTGGCCCCAGAAGGGAAAAATAAATCAGAAGAAAAAGCGGTGGGAGATTGGATTTGAGGGCTGTTAGGTGGGTCATTTTTTAAAAGGGAATTTTGCTCCCAAGGCTTTTCTGCAGGTGAATGAACTGCTTATACCAGAAAAGAAGATAAAAAAAAAAAAAAGGAGGGGGAGTTTTGTGTCTGTGGGTCCAATGCAGTGTCTGGTGATGTTTCCCAGCCCTGGGACCAGAAGCCATAGCTAAGGAATTTCATGCATCTCTGGTGCAATCGCCTCTTCCTTTATCTTGTGGATGGAAAGAGCTGGATGAAAAGTAGCTATGCTGCTCAATAGTTCCAGGTAAACCAGAGTACCTGATGTGAGTCTCCTGATTCAGTCTGACCACAAAGTTTTCCAATGGGCAGGAAAACATAAGGGTATGGAACTGTGCAAACAGGTTCGGAGGAGGCAAGGAGACGATCCGAGTGCTGGAGCACCTCTGCTGTGAGGACAGGCTGAGAGTGTTGGGAGAGGAGAGGAGAGGAGAGGAGAGGAGAGGAGAGGAGAGGAGAGGAGAGGAGAGGAGAGGAGAGGAGAGGAGAGGAGAGGAGAGGAGAGGAGAGGAGAGGAGAGGAGAGGAGAGGAGAGGAGAAGAGAGGAGAAGAGAAAAGAGAAGAGAAGAGAAGAGAAGAGAAGAGAAGAGAAGAGAAGAGAAGAGAAGAGAAGAGAAGAGAAGAGAAGAGAAGAGAAGAGAAGAGAAGAGAAGAGAAGAGAAGAGAAGGCTCTGGGGAGATATTAAAGAGCTTCCAGTATGGAAAGGGGCTTCAGAAAAGCCAGGACTGGAATCTTTACAAGGGCCTGGAATGATAGGATGAGAGTTAATGGCTTTAAATTGGAAGGGGAAAGAATTAGTTTAGCCATTAGGAAGAAATCCTTCATGCTGAGGGTGGGGAGGCCCTGGCCCAGGTTGCCCAGAGCAGTGGTGGCTGCCCCATCCCTGGAGGGGTTCAAGGCCAGGCTGGATGGGGCTTGGAGCCCCTGATCCAGTGGGAGGTGTCCCTGCCCATGGCAGGCGGTGGAACTAGATGGGTTTTTAGGGGCCTTTCAAATCAAACCGTTCTATAATTTCATGATTCTATGCTGTTTCACTACCGTCGGGTTTGAAACCTCCCCTCTATGTCAACGGCGCAGCCATAGATCTCCATTAGCATGCAACGCAGAGCGGCAATCTGGGTAATACAAACCAGTTCTCCAGATTGAGAACTTGCCAAGTGTTGGATAAGCTGTAATAAAGTCTCTTGTTGTAAGAGCACCCCGCTGACACAGGCTCTGATCTGAAAGGAGTGGGAGCAGAATTAAATTCCCTCGGCTGAAGCCTGTCCATTATTCTCGGGCATTGGGTTGCAGGAGCTGAAAATATCCACTCTGGAAGCAATAAAATGCTCACTGCAGAGAGCCCTGAAGTGTCATGTGTGGTTGGTGTTGGGTGAAATCGCAGAAGGCAGCTTCAAAATCACAGTGGCTGTGGCTACCCGAGGCTTGCAAGCGGTTTTTTTTAGGGGAAAGACGTAATTCTGGGAAAAAGGATGGGAACTGGAGAGCAAGAAGGCGTCGCTGAGCTTGGCTGCACATTGCCTAAAGCTCACCCTATGCAGAGATCTGCTGAGCAGCATCAATCCCGTGGTGCCTGGCTTCAGGCAAGTCACTTCAGGCCACATTTTTAATATAGTTCGAAGGCAAAAGGCTCAGCCAGGTGCCTCGTGGGATTTGCAAGGAAGTCTGAGCACTGCAAGTCCTTGAAATCCTATAAAGTATGTGAGGAATGAGTTGAATTCAAGTGAGCATCGTGGACCTAGTGCACACAGAGGATGGGTGCTGCATGGCTTTCCCAGGAGAGAACAAAAATAGGTTTGTACCAAAATACCCTAACTTTTCATATCAAAAGGCCTGAAAAGATGCTTCCGAGCCTGAAAAGCATTGCATTTTATCCTCCAAATCTTGTCCATCTGCCTATCAGCCCCATCTCCCATCTCCACTGCCAAGGGAAAAGCCCTCTTTCTCTGGCGCTGGCTGAATACCTTTATTAAGATGCATCTTGTGTTGATGCCTTTTCCTCTTCGTCCCATGCCATTCCCCTGATCTTTGTCAGCTGCAAACTTTATCAGGGGTGACATGCTGTTTTCTTCCAGGTCATTGATAAAAATGTCAAACAGCAGCAATCCGGCCCTTGCAGGCAGCAGGGAGCAGAAGACCCTCTCCAAGAGGTGCCTTTTGAAACTTGTCAAGCAGCCCGTTTTTAATCCATCTGATTTCTGCCATGGTGATTTCCTACCCTCCCAGTTTCTTAATCAAGATGTCACACAGGACCCAACCTTGCAGGAGCCTGAGTACATTACGCTGACAACGTCACCTTTATCGGCTCAAATTTATAACCTCATCAAAAAAAGATATCAACTTAGTTGGGCAAGATTTATTTTCCATAAATCCCTGTTGATTGGCATCCTTTGTGTTATTCCCTTTAATTTCTTATTAAACAAGTCCCGTACCAGACATCCCATTATTTTGCCCAAAATCAATGTCAAGCCGACAGGGCTGTAATTACACAGGTCATCTCATTTATCCTTCCTACATATTGGCACGATGTTCGTTTTCTTTCAGCTGCCTGGATCTCTCCCAGTGCTCAAGGGTTTATTGAAGATCAGTATCGCAGGCTGACCTATATCTGACTGGATGGCACAGGCAGGGATCGGATTATTATGCATCCCATATGGAGATCTCATTATTAATCAAAATTCAAAGATATTTCAACTCTACCCCTATGAGGTTGGAACCAATTTCTTCTTAAGCAGTGGAGAAAATGGGCAGAAACCAGCTAAAACCCCCAAATATGCTCACCACAGAAGTACGAACACCCCAAAATCTCAACAGTTTTGACATAAAGTTGTGTGTATGGGTGTGTATAGTGAGGACTTCCTTTAAATGCTTTCATTTTTCACTACAATCCTGGTTTTCTGGCCCAGGAATTTGCCTGTGCCTGGGTGAGATCTTGCCTCCTCTGATAAAAAGGCTTTTGCATTGCAATCTTTATTTCTTATTTGGGTTAGAGACGCTTTCCGGCATCCACTGCCTTTGAACCTATAAATTGAAACTTCCACATACCCTATCGTCGCTCCCAGTTCAGCAGAGGACAGAATCTCTATCCGGGCATGTTTTTTCTTGCTGCTACCTTAGGTGAAAGCCGTGCTATCTACTCGACACCTAATGCTGTTTGGACAGGAGCAGCAAAAGCAAAGGCAAGCATTTTTCATCAAAGCCGCTCCATTTCTCAACCAATTCTAAGCGTCTGGTGGCTCAGGAAGAGCATTCTGGCTCAGCTCTGCTCCTTTGCCCTGGGGATTTTCAAAGCAGCCTCTGGCTCTGATCCACACGCAGAGCATCCCCTGCCCTTCCAGGGCAGCTTTTTCTGCTGTGCTTCCCAACAGAAAGCGGCTCAACCTGAACGGAAGAGAGTGATCCAGGGAGAGAGGGAGGCATGAAAGGCTTAAAACAAAATTCCCTGGAAGGATTGGATCCAAGCTGCTGCTTTGCACATAGCACTGTAAAATAGTTAGAAAGAAGAATTTTATTTTTGTATGTTTCATTATTAGGATGTTTTTCTCCCAAGGCCTCACTGCACCTCTTTGATCCTGAGAGGTTTTCTCCTGTATTTTTTTGTGCAGATATTGACACTTACCTCTCTTTTGTCCTGAAATTCAGCTGCCTCCTCTCTGTTACCCCAGGATAATGTTTTTTACTTGCAGTATGAGGGAAACTGAGGCAAAAAGAGTGAGCCAAGATGACTGCAGCAAAAAAGGAGCGCTTTTGGACGCATTGCAGACGTCTGCTTCCTCCCCTGGGGCTGAGTAACTTGGGGCTTGGTGTCACTTTGCTCCTAAACCTGCCAAAAATCATTGCAGTTTTCCAGGACCGACAAGGTTACCGACTCCATGGGTTCCTGGGGAACCGACTGAATTTTGAGCCACTCGTTGGCTAAGGCCAACATCCTCCTGGCCACCAAACCAGCTGAAATCCTGACCTGATTCCTCACCCATCCCTGGCAGCTCCAGGGAAGCCGTGGTTGAGTCTGGCCAAGTAGAAAAAGGCTCCCTGGTGACATCAGCCTCACTGGATATTGCTTTTCCCAATCCCCCCCACCTTGTTCAAGGAGTTTCATGTCTGTGAGCATCACGCTGGGTGCTTGTCTCTCTGGCTCCAGGCCTCCCTGAGGATATGACAAGCCAGAACACATTGCAGAAGGAGTTTAAAATTATCTATCGCCAACATCCACTTAATCCATCGTGAGGAGAAGCGAAAAGCTCTCGAGGCCTGCAGGAGCTCAGAACGAGTCGCCGTTTCTTATGCTGAGCCTGTGTTCCCACTTGTCAGTTTGATTTCTCAATGCTTTACAATCTCTGGTATTCTCGATGAGGATACAGCATCACGTCCATCACCCGTTATCACTCAGTCCCTGTGTTCCCTTTCTTCTCTCTCAGCCTCTTTGCAATCTTGAACCAAGGGGAAAAAAAGAAGAAAAGAAAAAGGGAAAGACGAAGAAGCAGCGGCGGCTTTTCAGCTCCTGATCCGCTGCAGCCTGGATTACATCCAGGCCTCTTGCTATGATCCTTCAAGTTCCTGCTAAACATGCCCTGCGTCACCCGATAACATTAAATCTGCATCTCGGTTGGGTTTATCAGTGCTTCTGGGGATGAGCGGGTTGGTGTGCGAGGAAGGAGTAGCATTGCAACAGGTTATGGTGTGGGAGGAGATGGGGTGGAGGAACACGGATATCACCTTGTGGCTGATTTGCTCCCAGCTGGGTCGGGGTGCGGATAAGACTACAGGAAGCAGGACCTCCACAGGATGCCTGCCGACCAAGCTGAGTTACCCAGAAGATGACGCATTTTCAGGGCCAATGAGGCCTCCAGGCTGCAAAAGGCTGAGGCAGTGCAGGACAACATTTCTAGGGTTAAAGAACTTGATTTTTCTATCCCAGTATTCAGGGTGCAATTAGGAAACCCCAGTATCCCATCATAGCACTGCAGTCACTGGTAAGCGAGGGTTGTTGGTGAAATGAAATGAAACCCCAAAGACACACAGGAAGTTAATGAAGAAAAGGAAAGTCTCATTTTGGACTCGTTACAGTCAGCAATAGTGTCCAATTAAAAGGAATCCTCTGCACATCCCCAGAAGTGATTTAAAAATAGGAGATATAGGCTTCGAGTCATCTGGGGCTCCAAAGGAAGGGAAAGGGGTTTTTAACCCTTTCAGTGCATGTTCTCCTTCATAAGGGTAAGACATGACTTGAAGTCAGCTTCCACAAGTACTGATGAACAACGTCCCCAGGTTATGTTGCAAACCCTGTCCTGTGGGTCACTGGGTCTGTTATCATAGGATCATAGAATTATAGCTTAGTTTGGGTTGGAAAGGACCTTAAAGATCACCTAGTTTCACCCCTTCCTGCAGTGGGCACAGATACCTCCCACGTTATTGTCCATTGGAACTGTTGGTTGTTAGCCATTGGATCTGTGCTATTGGCCATCTGGGCTGTTGGCTCTCACGTGTGTTGGCTTTTTGGTCTGTTGGTTATCAGGACAGTTGGCCATTGGATCTATTGGCTTTTGGGTCTGCTGGTTATCATGATTCTTGACCTTTGGATCTGCTTGGCATTGGATCTGCTGTTTATCAAGACTCTAGGTCATTGGATCTGTTGGCCATTGGATCTGTTGGCTCTTGGGTCTGTTGGTTATCATCAGGACTATTGGCCATTGGTACTGCTGCCTGCTGAGATTGTTGACCACCTGTTGACAGTGGCTCTTGGCCATGGGGGGTGTTGGTGTAGACTGTTGGCCATGGCCATTTTTCCCCTAACCTGGTCTCTACGGGACCAGTGAAGCCATAGCTAAAAACCACTAGAGTTTAGCTGTTTGAGCCTCCTAACTGAAAGGCTGTGTTTCCCCTTTATTATTTCATGAAATCATTGTGGAGGTGTGGGGGAATTAAGATGCCTGGACTTTAACACAGATGATTTCTAAGGTGCAACTGAATTAAGCATTCACAAGACTTATGGCTTGTTTAGGTCATAACCCCAGTGCAGCCGCTCTTGTGCGCTGATGTTATTGATACAGCCAGTAATTACATTTTCACACAGGCGTTTTTTCAGCGTGTCTACACAGTGTTTATCACAGACTTTCAATTATTCATTTTTTCCCCTCTCTTGTCATTCCTCCCTCTTCTCCTTTACCTATTTTTTTCCTCGTCTTATTTTTCATCTCTCCTTTGTCTTTTTCTCCACTTCTATTTCCTCTGTTTCCAAACCATCTCCCTGACCTAGACAAGGACCCTGAAGACCAAAACTTGTCCCCATCCCCAGAGAAAATTGGCTGGGAGCAGGATCTCTCCTCTCCAATCAATTTTCTCCCCACCCTTTGCCCCAGCCGATTTTTCCATACCGCCGAGCTCCTGCCACAAAACATCCCTGGTGCCTTTTCTGTTACAGAATGAGAAATAAAAATGTGGTGCCGTGGTTGCTGTTCATCTATCTGCTGTGCCGAGGTGAATAATGCAAGGAAACATGTATGTATTTATACAGCAAATGGGAAAATACATTTCTTAAGATGAATAGAGTTGTTTTCAGCCTTGATGCACCCAATAAAATAACCCGGTATCAAGAGGGAGGTTTATTTTGAAGTCTGGACGTGTCATAATATCAGCTCCCAACTAGGACATCAAATTACATAAATCAAAGAGAGGAAGAGAGGGGAAAGGCCAGGAGAGCAGCGAGTGCAGGGGGAATATGGGTATATAAAAAGCCGGGCACAGGAAGCAAACATAAAGGCACATCAGTGGGACCTGGATGAGCTGAGCTGCGCTGAGCTTTGACACCAGCTTTTGTGTCTCCTTTTTCATTTGGTTCATGCTTGGATCCAGATCAAATTCTCTTGGAGAATCTTTGGGCATCTGGGACATCACAGTGTTTGGCAACTTTGGTTCTGCCTGGGGGAGACACAGCAACCATGAGGTGTCCCCAAGCCTCCAGAGAGAGCCAGCCTACATAAGCTAGATCAGCTTCAAATCCACCTTCAAAATCCCTTGAATTTCCATGCTTCCACAACCAACCATGCTAAGGGCCTCGTGCTGTCCACGAACAGGCGTGGCCCCTCTCTGGGCACTGAGCGCAGCTTGGGCACCACTGAAGAAAACAGATCTAAAGCTACAGGAGAGCATCCAGAGGAGGATGCGGCGTTGGTGAAGGGTTTGGAGGGGAAGTGTGTGAGGAGCGGCTGAAGTCCCTCGGTCTGCTCAGCCTGGAGGAGACTGAGAAGAGACCTCATTGTGCTCTGCACCTTCCTCACACGGGGAGGAGGAGGAGAAGGCTCTGAGCTCTTCTCTCTGGACCTGAGGGAATGGCAGGAAGATGCTGGGGGTGGGGGGGGGTGTTAGGTTGGACATTAGGAAAATGTTCTTCCCCAGAGGGTGGTGGAGCGCTGGAACAGCTCCCAGGGAAGCAGTGCCAAGCCTGACAGCGCTTCAGAAGCCCTTGGCCAACACCCTCAGCCCCACAGTGTGAGTGTTCGGGTTGTCATTTGTAGGGACAGGAATTGGACTTAATGATCCTGGTGGGTCCCTTCCAACTGAGGACATTCTACGATTCTATGAAACTGCTGCAAATGAGCAAAGACACCACAATAGGTTTACAAGGAAGAACAAAGTTGATTTTCGGTTGGAAACAGTATTCTCTCTACAGAAACCATTGGCTCTTTAATATTCCCACCTCCCATAAGGCAGATCTGCCAAGTTGTAGAGCGTTGATGTGCAGATTTCTGCTTTCCCAGGGAAAATTTGGGGGTGTGCTTGGCATGGCACACTCTCTTCCCGGCTGAAAACTCAGTTTCTTGCCAAAGCAAAGTGGGGGAGATGTGGAAAAAAACCCCAAACCAACATACAACAAGCCGTAGGCTTTATGTCACAGCTTTGCCTGGCACAAAGGAAAATAAATAATCCCATGCTGCCTTCCTACAGCCTGGGGAGAGCTTTCCCTGCCTGCAGTGCAACGGAGAAGTGTAAAGCATGTTGTGATCTCAATTTAGGATTGCTGCTGTTATTTATCTGTGCAGTGTCATCGAGACAAGGAGCAAGAGGAGCCTGAGGGTAAAAATAATGCTGGTGTTCAGGAGTCACCAGGCTGAAGAGATGCCCCACCGTGGTACAGCACTGGTCCCTCTAGGGAGGGTTTAGTGGCTTCGGGAAGAGTTTATCAACTGGTTTTTTTCTTGGGAAAAAGCTGTAGAAGGAAATATTTCTACTAAAAACCTTTGGCAAAAAGGGTTGACTCCATTTGCATGGTTGAACGCTGCTTCAGAGAATGAAGCTGCAGTCTAGGCATGCTTTTCCTCAATAGAATGTGGCGGCTTTGGGAGAAATGAAGAAGTTCTGATGGTTTGGAGGCACACATTCTGGTGCAAAAAAAAACCCCAAACCCTGCTCAGTGTGCGGTTTTCCTCCCCCAAAGCTTGCTTTTTGGAGCCGGGATGGATGGGGCTCTGAGAACCCTGATCCACTGGCAGGTGATCCTGCCCATGGCAGGGTGTTGGCACTGGATGATGTTTAAAGTCCCTTCCAACCCAAACCATTCTATGATTCTATGGAAGAGCTTCCAAAAGCCCAAACCACCTGGGGATGCAGCTGTCCGGAAAACCCTTTAGAACAAGTGGACAAGTGGTCACCAGATAGATTTGCCTACCCTGCTCCAGCTTTGTCCTTGTGGCTGTATTTGCTGCTCGCGGCAGATCTCTCTTTCAGGTGATATCTCACTTACTGAGAAGGCTTCATTCCCAATGATTTTCAGACATTGCTGCCCTTTTGATTTATCCCCCTTCGGTTTAGGTCTCATTTTTCCCAATTTTACCTTTGTCTCCAGGAAACCTTGTCTATTTGAGTGCAATTTCCTCTCTCTCTCTGGCTCACCCGCTCCCTGTAGCCGAAATTTGTCTTCTTTTCATATTTATTTCAGTGTTTGTCTCTTCCTCCCCATGCAGGCTGTATTCTCAGGATTTATCTCCTCTCTTGCCATGATCTGTCTCGGAGTCCAGTGACTTTGTTTATCCTTCTTCAGCCTTTTCCTTGAGAGGTATTTAACAGTAGTATTTTCTGAGGGGTGAAGGATGGGGAAAAGGAGAGAAAAGGGGTGGAAGAGGATGATATAGAGATAAAGATGGGGAGAGCATTTTTGGAGTCTCGAACCTCTTTCGGCACATGATGCCCAGGAAGTAGTAGTTGGTTGGACAAAATGTTGTCCAGTGTTTAATTCATAGATCCATGGCTCTTCTTGCCGCTATACGGATATTATATCCTGAAAACCGTGTCCTGGGCTGCATCCAAAGCAGTGGGACCAGCAGGGCCAGGGAGGGGATTCTGCCCCTCTGCTCTGCTCTGGTGAGACCTAACCTGGAGCCCTGTGTCCAGTTCTGGAGTCCTCAGCACAGGAAGGACATGGAGCTGTTGGAGCGAGTCCAGAGGTCACAGAGATGGTCCGAGGGCTGGAGAACCTCCTGGATGAGGACAGGCTGAGAGAGTTGGGGTCTTTCCACCGGGAGAAGAGAAAGCTTTGCGGAGACCTTAGAGCAGATTCCAGTACTGAAAGGGGCTCCAGAAAAACTGGGGAGGGGCTCTTGATCAGGGAGGGCAGGGACAGGGTGAGGAGTAATGTTTTTCAGCTGAAAGAGGTGAGATTGAGAAGAGATCTTGGGAAGAAATGTTTTGCTGTGAGGGTGGGGAGGCCCTGGCCCAGGTTGCCCAGAGCAGTGGTGGCTGCCCCATCCCTGGAGGGGTTCCAGGCCAGGTTGGATGGGGCTTGGAGCCCCTGATCCAGTGGGAGGTGTCCCTGCCCATGGCAGGGGGTGGCACTGGATGGGCTTTGAGGTTTCTTCCAACCCAAACCATTCAATTGTTCAATGAAAAGGAGCACTTTGTGTTGCTCTGGAACTGCTTTACCATCACGTGCTTCTCACGGTGTTGAGGAGATGTGACCTGTGGTACAGCACTGGCTCTTCATCTGCTGCACAATTCAGAGGAGAAAGGTCTCTTTGCCTCAGTATCCCCTTTCTTTGGGAATAATAATAGTGTCTATGTTCACATTTCACAAGGAACTGAAACTTTTTCCAGCAGAGACTTTAATTCAACTGTGAAGAAAGACAAGCTTTTTTAGAAAAATAAACACTTTTCTTTTCCAATAAGAAAATGTAAATATAAAACGAAATATTTTTTGTTTTAAAAAATATTTGTGGTTCTTTTTGATTTTATGGTAGTGAAAAGAAAAAAGGGAATAAAAACAAATATGTAGTTTCAACAAGTTCTACTTGAAAAGATGAATTTGCCTCCTCCATCTCTGGCCCCAGGTGATTTTCAATGGAGACCGATCAGCTTTGGTTTGTGATCGAAATTTTCAATATCTGACAACAATGAAGGATGAAGCCCCAGGGGAGAGTGTTTTTGTGGGAAAAGCTTCTCAGGTTTATTTGCTTTCAGCGCTTTATGCTATTTTATTAATCAAAGGAGTCTGGGGAGCAGCATCCATATGACTCCGGCTGCTTCCCACCTTCTGTTTCCCATCTGCCAACGCCAATGCCAGCACTTACCCTCTGCCATTGCCTGAGAACCATGACATGATGTCTGGTGCAATTTCCAAAAAAGATCTTTGTTTCTTCCTCCTTGCAAGCTCTCAGGGGGATGGGAAGAAAAGTGATACAAAAAAAGTGAAGACAAAATCATATCTGCACTTCATGTGCAGGAACCTTCTCTGCCACAAGCCCTGTGCCCTGCAGAAAGGCCCTACACCCCTGGTTTCCTATCAGCATCTCACACTTTCTCAATGCTATTCAAAGCTGCCCTCTGGGTACACAGAATCATGGAATGGTTTGGGTTGGAAGAGACCTCAAAGCCCACCCAGTTCCACCCCTGCCACGGGCAGGGACACCTCCCACTGGATCAGGGGCTCCAAGACCCATCCAACCTGGCCTTGAACCCCTCCAGGGATGGGGCAGTCACCACTGCTCTGGGCAACCTGGGCCAGGGATTCACCCCTCCTCTCAACAGGCTCCCCATTCCCTCAACCCAAAATCCATCCTCCACACATCTCCACAGGAAGGGCAGGGATAGGATGAGGGGGAATGGTTTTCAACTGCAAGAGGGGAGATTGAGATGAGATTTTAGGAAGCAATGTTTTGCTGTGAGGGTAGGGAGGCCCTGGCCCAGGGTGCCCAGAGCAGTGGTGGCTGCCCCATCCCTGGAGGGGTTCCAGGCCAGGTTGGATGGGGTTTGGAGCCCCTGATCCGGAGGGAGGTGTCCCTGCCCATGGCAGGGGGTGGGACTGGATGGGCTTTGAGGTCCCTTTCAACCCAACCCGTTCTATGATTCTATAAGACATGTTGTTTTTCCCCTCCATGGAGGCTCCCCCCAGCACTAGTGACCAGACTGAAGCTGTCAGGCTCTGTACACCCTTTACACCCAGTAAGAGCCTAAGGCTTCCCCTGCAGCAGTCCCTAACTGTCCCAGCTCCCTGTTGATATCCCCCAACCCTTGAAGGGCCTTTTTCAGAGCTTCCCTTTTAATTCTATCCTTAAGCTTTGTGCTTCCATTAAATAAAAATTCAGCCTGTCTCTCTTTCCCTAGAGATTGGGGTTGTTGGTGACCAATTATATTTATTCTTGCATGTTTTCCTCTTCGGGAAAGAAGGAAATCTCCTCCTAAAATACCGAAATGTCTATGTATTCATAGAATCATAGAATAGTTTGGGTTGGAAGGGACTTTAAAGATCATCTAGTTCCAACACTCCTGCCATGGGCAGGGACATCCCACTGGATCAGACTGGTCAAGGCCCATCCAACCTGGCCTTGAACACCTCCAGGGATGGGGCAGCCACAACTTCCCTGGGCAACCTGGGCCAGTGTCTCACCACCATCATGGTGAAGAAATTCCTCCTAATGTCCAGTCTAAATCTGCCCCTCTCCAGTTTGTACCCGTTCCCGCTCATCCTATCCCCATAAGCCTTTATGAACAGCCCCTCTCCAGCTTTCCTGTAGCCCCTTCACGTACTGGAAGGTAATTATAAAGTCTCCCTGCAACTTTCTCTTCTCCAGGCTGAACAACCCCAACTCTCTCAGCCTGTCCTCATATGTTCTCCAGCCCTCTGACCATCTTTGTAGCCTCCTCTGGACCCATTCCAACAGCTCCATCTCCTTCTTACACTGAGGACTACAGAACTGGACACGACACTCCAGATGAGGTCTCCCAAGAGAGGAATAGAGGGGCAGAATCCCCTCCCTCTCCCTGCTGTCCACGCTGCTTTGGATGCAGCCCAGGACACATTTGGCTTTCTGGGCTGTGAGCGCATATTGCCGGCTCGTGTCGAGCTTCTCATCGACCAGCACCCCAAGTCCTTCTCTGCAGGGCTGCTCTCCATCACATCATCCTCTGTCGTGTACTGAAAACAGGTATTCACCCATCAGCTTGGGATTCCAGGAGTTTCTCCTGGCTGGCCGGAGCAGCCTTTTCTCCTTCCAGTGAGCTGCTGACAACCACGATCCTCAGCAAAAGCTCAGTTCTGGATTCACCCCAGGAACACCTTCCAGGGATGTGACGATTTAAGCCTTTAAATGAAAATTAACTCTCCAAATCCTGCCAGCACCGCAGCATCACCTTCATCAGGAGAAGCAACCTCTCAGCACATCCCCTTTCTGGGGCTGAAGAGAACTGGAATAAAACAGGTATCAGAGGGCTCCTTTATCAAAATACTTGAAAGCAGCTGATGCGCAGATGCCATGCACCCAATTTATTGCTAAAACAAAGCCAGGTGATATTAATGAAAAGGCAATTTGGGGAAACACAAGGGGCTGTTTACAAGCACGCTGCTGCCTGTGCCGCGAGGGTCTTTCCCCTCCCTACTTATTAGAGAGGAAGCGAAGGAGGAGGTGAGGAGAGCTTGTAATTTTGAAGAGAGTAGGAAGAGGTCTGGCAGAGGAAGAGTGGGTTTCTCCAGGTCTCAAGAATTTATTGAGCATCAGGAGATGACAGGAATGACTTCTTCTAAAGGCTGAAGAGCAGATGGAGTTTTAAGAATTGATAGATGGCTTTCCAGGCTCCTAGGATGATTTTTGCTTCTTTCAGGATAATCTTCTGGTGGATTGCAAAGGGTTTGAAGCAGCAAGGACCTCCAGCCACACAGGCTGATGTTCTTCTTCATCACATCCCACCAATGAAGCAGCGGTGCTCCTGCCACCAATGCTGCCTGTCTGTGGAGGCTGTTGAGGAATCAGTAACTATTATTCTAGCCAGCCTCTCTCTGAGTCGCTCCTTTTCAAGCAGGAATTTAATTAGGGCTACTGAGAGCACTTATCATCATAATCAGTCACTCATGCAACCAGCGGTGCTTGCACAGAGGTGCTTCTTCAACAGAGGAGACGCGGAGACCTTGTGCAAACCTCAGGGTGCTCATCTGAGACGAGCCTTCCTATGGTTTTTGGCTCATCAAGCCTAGTCTGTGCTTTTTGGACTTAAGGAATCAGCCATCAAAAGGGTTCAGCCCATTGTATGCCCAAGGTACCTCCAACCATCCTATTTCCCTTCTCCTCCAGCGGAGCAGAATTTCTCTTGCAAGCCTTCCCTCTGACGTGCGAGCGTAGGTGAGTAGAACATCTCATCCCTCTTCCCCGGTCTCTTCTTCAGGAACAAACCCAGCTCAGACGTGGGATTTATTGGGCAGAGAGCATATGCCCATGTTTCAATCGCATATGATCCACGAGATGTTTTTACAGATCTAATTGTCACATATGTTTGTTGTGAATCCGTAATGAGGGGCCAGAGCAGATGGCAAAGGCTGGCTGCCAGTCACGCTTCCATAGTACTGTATTTCTCTAAGGAGCAGGCGATGGGATGGGTTTGGATGGATATAGCAAAGGATAAAGACCCCACAGATCAGTTTTTTTGGTTGGGAAACCTTTTCTTCATTGTACAAAAGCCCCTCACCCATGACGGGCAATTAGACTTAAAAAAACCCCAAACCTGATACTTAAAGCTGATGGTTTCTCTGCCTGACACCAATGTGGAGACCTGATTTCCAACACAAAGCTGGGATGTGAAGACCATATCCCATCCTACATCCAAAATCATCCCATCAAGGCAGTGCATAGAAGGTTCAGTGCACAGATCCATAGCCAGGTTGGAGGGAAAGTAAGGAAAATCCGCTGCTGAAGGGCACGACTGCATCCTTGTTGCCTCCGCAAGCTAAATTTAAATCACCGTGCTACCTGAACTTTATGCAGGCGTCGTGCTGGTGCAGTGCTTTAAATATGGCTGAGAAGACACTTCTGTTCTAAGTTATCGCTTTCGAGGACTTGGAACCAGAACTGGGCAAATTAAAAAAGAAAACAAAAAATAATTAAAGGAGAGAGGAGAGGGAGGAGGAGGAGCAATATCAGGGGTTTGCAGAAATTTGGTTATTCCTGCTTGGGAGACAATCTTGGGGACGACTCAGGAAAAATGCTGACCCAAAGAGGTGCCTGGAGAAGGTGCTTGCATGCATGAACAACAGCAAACCCAGCAGCAGAGCGGAAAGCGTATTGAGCTGCCACATTTTGAAGTTAATTAGCGCTGGGCAGATCATTAGCTACAACGGCCCTTTTAATTAGAGCTGCAGGGCTCCTTTTCGCTTGGGATTGGCACTGGAATGTCGTCCTCACAACGGTGAGGCTTTTGTGGGCTGCGATTCCTCCTGGGCAACTCCTGCCGAGGCGATGTTGCCGTGACCAAAAGGTTTGTTAGCATCCTTATTTCTGCTTCCCTGAATGGTTTTAGGATGTGGAGATCTCTCCCTCGGTCTTGAAGCTAAACGCAGCTCCAGAGGCCAAATTCCAAGCATCAAACTGCTTTTACAATTAAGCTTAACGTGGCTTTGCTTTGCTTTGACCTCATTCAGACTCAGCTGGGCTCTCCCATAAGTGAAATGGCCCCTTAATTGTTCAAACAAAGGCAGGCATAATTAATAGCCATTTTATCAAATTGCTTCTTTGAAATGCTTTATCAAAAAAACCCAACCCTCGAACGAAGTAAGGGGCTTTCCTCCAGCTTTAGGGAGTCACCGCTGCTGGGTTCAGCTGTTCCTTGGCCACCCCGTGTGCTCCTTGGGTCCCTGGGTCTCGGATGCAATTCTCTTCTACCTCTCCTTAAAGCCCGATCTCTCTTACCAAGCAATTACTTTCTCCGTTCCCTTGGGTGATCACTTTGGACCGGTTTTACGATCATTGAAGGGAGAGAAAATGGGAAAGGATGAGGCTGCTCTTGGTGCATGATGGGAATACACCAGCGAATTTATTTTATTAAGATCTGATAAGAGAAGGGTTCCTCCCCTCCTTTCTACCTCACCTTGAAATCATCGTCTCCCTCCATCACGTGCGACCTTGGAGGTGGTTATTGGGCTGGACAAGAAAAACCTCCTATTTTCTTGCAATGTCATCCATTACTCAGCTGAACACACACGCGACAGGAGAAGATGAACACACACAAAAACCCGAGAATGCCTCAAAGAGAGCACAAATTAAAATGACTGAGATCAGATAACAAGGAAATACAGTTAAATTGTTTCCTTCCTTTCTCCCTCTGGTCTGGCCCCGGGGAAATCCATCTCATTAACCATTCCTGGCCACTCAATGCTATTTTTCTGCAGGTTTGCAGAGAGTGAGGATGGAGCTGGAGGTGCTGAAACTTTTTTCCCTCCTTTCTTCTCTTTCCCCATCTGTTCCTTGACCTCTGCAGTTATCTCTGGAGTTATCAGCAACATGAGATGGCTTTTTTCACATCAGTAAGCACCATCCGAAATATAACAATCAGAAAGAATGAGAAAAATAAATCAATGCCTACAAACAACGAGCAAAATATATATATATATATATGTAGGCTGGTCTTGATGAGTACAATTTATCCATAAACAAGCCCCAGTCTGTGAATTTTTCCAGCATTAATTGTTTATTTTTCCCCTGGGGAGAATACGTTCACATTCTGAACCAAAGGTGGTTCATTTTCGCCTCTTGTTTTCTTTTTTCTTTTTACCTCTTCTCCTGGTTTAAATGAGCTTTCACTTTAATAAATGAGATTGTTTTCTTTCCTTGGGGTGCTGAGCCCATGTTGAGGCCACTTTGGGATGCAGGACACTCCTGGGTGCCTGGGACACAGATCCTGCTGCCAAGAGCACCAAAATCTCCATCAGTCCATCCTTCCATGCACGTGTAATTAATGCTCCTCTTTAGCAATAGGGTAATTTGGCCACGACTTGACCCGGTACTCTGTGAGGTGCGATGGGACCTGGATTGGGGCTTTTTACCCAATATGCTTCATTTTTAAGGATGGGACGAGCTGAACAAGAGACAGAGGCAGACGTGAAGCCTGTGTCTGGCCTTACTTCAGCCCCTCACTGACTGCAGTATCTGAGGATGAATTCGCTGGAAGCAATAATTAAAAATAATATTAAAACAATTAAAAAAATTTATTCCTTTCTTTCCGCAGGCCAGAGAGGAGAGGAGGAGGGATGCTTTGGGTAAGAGGAGCTCCAGTTCAGCACTGAGATAAAACAGCAGGAGCTTGGCTTGCTGGGAAGAACCACATCCCTGTGTGCAGTTTGGCACATCAGAGCTGAATTAACTCCATCCTCTCCCCGGCACGGCTGCCACTCTCACCCAGCACCCCGTCCTCCAGCCGCCTCTCTTCCATCCTCCTTTTGAAGATGCGTTGGGTCTGGAGTTCAGCTTAATCCAACTGCTAGATGTATTATTCATTTCTACGCTTTAATGATGTGATAAAGTTGCTGGAAATAGGGAAAGGCTCATTAAACTGCCATTTGAATATAGAGCACAACGAAGTTTTAAGAGAGAGGGAACCTCTGCCAGTCCATCACCTTCTCGCCTCCCTTCACCACAGCCCGGAAAGAGCCCCAAAGTCAGTGTCGTGATTTCTTTTCTTACCAGATGGTTGATGAGGGTGATGCATCCTCGAGCATCCGCCTCGGCTGTGGTGCCTGCAGGGTTAGGGTCTAATTGGGGGGTCTTTCTCTCCTCTCTTGTTAAAAGTGCTAAAATCAAAGGAGAAGCGAAATGTTGGAGTTCACTTTGGCTTTTCTGCCAGAGGCAGCAACATCTATAAAAGATGATCTCAATCCTCTTGCTCCTTTGCATTTCCAAAAAAAAAAAAAAAGGGCCCTTGGAGCCTTAGTTGCCCCATCAGCAAATCTGAGCTGAGAAGAGCGAGGGATGCTGGAGGACACGGGGCTGGCCAGCCTGACCTTGCCCACCCACAGCCATCGGCTTTGAGCAGTGCCTTGGTGGGCTGTGAAAGCCTCTTCATGCTGTGACGGAGTTGTTAGAGGTGAGAGATTAACCACAGTGAGGTGTGTTTGGGGTTTAGCCAGCCTCTTGCTCCAAACCATCCCCCTTTTCTTTGTATGTTTTTTCTCTCCTCCCTGTACTGTGAAGGGATCTTGCTCAGCTCTCCTGATCAGAGGTTGGCTTTGATCTTCCCCAGAGAAGACGGCTTGGTGGAAATGCTTGGCAGCCCTTAGAAAGTAATTATACCTCACTGCAGCCAAGGGGAGAGATGCCTCCCTTCTCCTCCCCATGCCCAGCAGCACTGGGTTTAACCTGTCGGCTGGGACGCTGAGCAGGGATGCTCACCTGCCACCTGCCCTGGTTAATCATGCACCACGGATGGGCAGGTGTCATCCCATTGTGGTGTGAAGATGTCAGTGAAGTGTATGAGAAAAATGCTTTTGTTGGTAAGCCTGCAGGTGTTGCGAATGTCTTTTCTCTGAAAAAAATGCTGATATTTCGCCCAACAAGCTGGTAGCAGGTGTCCTCTGGCTGTTGGTGGGGGCTGGGTGCAGTGGTGGGGATGCTCAGAGCAGAGCGAACGTAGGATACAGAGATTCAGCAACTCTGCCATTGTTTCAACTACAAACACTCACGTGTCGGAGGCAGATTCTTTGTTAGGGCATGGGATTATTTTGCAAGGAGTAATTGGCCTTTTGATCAACAGCTTCTGTTCTCACTCCATAGTTGGATTTGGGATGCAGATTGCTTTATGGCGTCTTTGCAGGAGAGTCATGGAATCATGGAATGGTTTGGGTTGGAAGGGACCTCAAAGCCCATCCAGTTCCACCCCCTGCCATGGGCAGGGACACCTCCCACTGGATCAGGGGCTCCAAGCCCCATCCAACCTGGCCTTGAACCCCTCCAGGGATGGGGCAGCCACCACTGCTCTGGGCAACCTGGGCCAGGGCCTCCCCACCCTCACAGCAAAACATTTCTCCCTAAGATCTCTCTCTCAATTTCTCCTCTTGCAGCTCACAACCCTTCCCCTCATCCTCCCCCTGCACTCCCCGATCAAGAGCCTCTGCCAGGTTTTCTGGAGCTCTTTTCAGCACTGGAAGTTGCTCTAAGGTCTTCCCAGAGCCTTTTCTTGGATGAACAACCCCAACTCTCTCAGCCTGTCCTCATACAGGAGGTGCTCCAATCCTTGGATCATCTCCATGGTCTCCTCTGGACTCGCTCCAACAGCTCCATGTCCTTCCTGTGCTGAGGACTCCAGAACTAAACACAGGGCTTCAGGTTGGGTCTCATGATTCAGAGTAGAGGGGCAGAATATCCTCCCTTGCCCTGCTGGTCACACAAGTCAGCAAATTCCTAACCTTTAACTATTCCATGATGTTGTTGTTCGAATGGTAGAACCCAGTGTTGTTGGGATCTGAACAAGGACCTCGGCAAGAAGTGGAATAGTCACCGCACCCTGAATTCTGTTATTATGGTGCTTTATCACTCTCAGTTTGTACTTTCTGGGCTTCTCCATGCCCGTTTGAGATTTGGAGACCCTCCAAGCTTCTGCGTCTCAATTTTCTTAAACCCACCAGGGCCCTGGGGGGAGAAAGTTCATTAAGAGTCCCGCTGTGCTGACCATCACCAGCTAATTACATGCTGCCTCCTTAAATTTCCCTTGGCTTGTTTCTATTGGAGACAGGATTTGTCTCCGGTTAAGCCTGTCATTGCATTTCAATTTTCATCTCTACATGCACTGGGGTTTTGGTAGCAGTTTGCATATCCCACCCACCCCCACCTCTTTTTTTTCAATTTTTTTTTTTTATTTTTCTAAGTGCTTTGAGATAAAAGTGCCATGAAAATATGGTGTCATTGTTATGATGATGAGGGGACTATTTGTGAAGTGCCAGCACCCTTCTCGCTGGTATTGAACCACTTGGGAGCATCTTGACATCCCCCAGGTGGCATTTTGCTTCCACAAAGCCAACCACTTATGCTAATATATACACATAGAGAGTGCTCTGTGTGTGTGTGTGCTCGCGCGTGTGGATACATATATCATGTGGGCGTGATTGGAAAGCAAATTCTATAAATAAATCTCATTATCTTATTACACTGTAATTTTCTATCATTATCTGCAGTGTGGATCAGATGCATCTGCAGGCTGCGATGAGAGCGAAGGGCTGGGAAGTGGCAAACTTTGCTGGCTAGCAGAGGGCTCCGAGCGTGGAGGAGTTGGGTTGGGCTTGGAAGCATCTGCAACTCTCCTCTGCTTTGCAAATCCACACAATCCCAGCTGCCGAAGCCCAGCACCCCCAAAAGCAATGCAATAACCCCCACTATTCCTTCTTTGCTGATCCCCGCTGAGCCTGGAGCAGCTGCTGCTGCGCTGGAGCAGGATGCGCCGTTTCTCTGCTGAGTTGGTTTGGAGGTTAAATCATTTGTGCTGATAGGAACAAAAAATGAAAAGTCAGTGCCTAATTTTTGATTTGAATGGATTTGGCTTCTGCTTCCAGCTTTTGCTTCTCATTGTATTGATGGATTAAAAAGGTTTGGCTGTACCCAGGGTTTTCTCTCTGAGAAGGTGCAGGTGTGCTGTAATTAAGTCACTCTCATTCTTTTTCTTGATAAGATGAAGAGGCAAAGCCCTTTAAGTCTCCCACTGTAAGGCATTTTCCCTGGCCCTGGCGTTATTGCTGGGCCTTTCTTTGCACTCCTGCCAACTTTTCAGCATCCTTTCTTTTTACCAGGTGCATTCCCTGGGACTGAGGGAGCAGCTCAGTGTTGTCACCAAAACCTGTTGTGCTCCAACTTCCTCCCCAGACCATGAGATGCTTCCCTTGCAGCCCTGGGTACTAAGATTGAAAGTTGTCAATTTTTCTGACCCAAATCCTTCACTTTTTCTAAGCAATCTGGCTCAGAGATGCCAACGACCCCCCAAAGTGGTCTGGGACTCTGACTTGGAGTCAGAGAAGGACCATAGAATTGTAGAGTGATTTAGGTTGGAAGGAACATTAAAGCTCATCCAGACCCAACTCCTGCCGTGGGCAGGGACACCTCCCACTGGATCAGGGGCTCCAAGACCCATCCAAAGTTGCTTTGAACCCCTTCAGGGATGGGGCAGCCACCACTGCTCTGGGCAACCTGGGCCAGGGCCTCCTCACCCTCACAGCAAAACGTTTCTTCACAAGATGTCATCTCAATCTCCCCTCTTTCAGCTCAAACTGTTCCCCCTCATCCTCTCCCTGCACACCCTGATCAAGAGCCCCTCCCCAGCTTTCCTGGAGCCCCTTTCAGTGCTGGAATCTGCTCTAAGCTCTCCCCAGAGCCTTCTCTTCTCCAGGCTGAAGAACCTCAAGTCTCACAGCCTGTCCTCATACAGGAGGTTCTCCAGATCTCGGATCATCTTCATGGCCTCTTCTGGCCTTACTCCGAAAGACCAGGAAGAAATACAACAGAAAGTCTCAGCCTCATGGGAAAAACAAAAAGAAGCTTGGGATTTTTATTTTAAGAAGTCTTGATTACTCTTAATAACCAGGAGAGAAAACAGGACTCCTTAAATGATGGATTTATACTTTTTTCCCCTGAACTTCAGGTCTGCAGCAGATCACACGCACCAGATGAGGTGGATCCTCTTCATCGTGCCTCTTGTGAGTATGGGTATTTTATAGAGGTGTATGGGAGGTGGATTTCTGCCGTTCTCTCATTCAGGACCCGGGACTAATATGAGAGCTGTTTCCCAGGTACTCTGCACTGGGCTGATGCTTTGAAGAAGTATCAATAACCAGAGAAAATGGCTTTTTTCTATAACCAGAGTGACTCTGAGATCCTGGGTCTTGGAAAACAGATCCTAGGATCCTTGACTTGTGTGTCACTTGGGTCATCATTCCACCAACTTTGTAATATTTTGGAGCTGTATCCACATGGGAATGGAGATTTCTTTGCCTGCCTTTTGCTACTAAATGAGTGAAATTATATTGGACATTCCCCACAAAATGAATTTTCCAGGATGAGAGAGGAAACAGCTCCATGACATGAGAACATTTTGTATTCAGAAGATCAAGGTTTTGTTCTATGACTCCTGAAAATGAACATTTGAAGAGTAGCAAATGCTTTTTCTCAAATGGCTGAGGTTCAGTCCCAGGTCAATGACTGCATTTTCTCTCCATGAAATGGTCATTAATTTCAAGCTTACAGTTTATTGCTGGGAAGGACTTAAAAACCAAAGGGATTGTGGCATCTGTTGGGCTGGGGCACGTGCCGATCCTCATATGGTGAGCAGCTCGCTCCCGGCAAGCCGTAAGTCCGACCAATCTCTTTCTGAGGTCTAGAAAATCTATTCCAGGTCAGCCTAAAAGATTTTTTTATCACTCCAGCCACATTTATTGCATTTGGACTCTGATGATGGAAGTGCCTGATTTTACAGGTGAAGGGATACAAAAAAATAGCCCAAATAAAACTGTTCAAAGCACCCCTAAATGTGCTTAAAATGTTTCCCTGCTGCTGTACGCGTGGTGTTTAAGCTCCCAGCAATGATGCTAGTGTTGCCGGAAAGCTTGTTTGTGGCTTCGGTGGAGTCATGAGTGGCTCAGGCAGAGCTCTTGGGAACATACGAAGTGTGAAACTCTGTCTGACTCTTATTTTCCTGACATCCATGATTCCTACGTGGCAAACACAACTATTTTTAACACTGAATGAAGCAGAAGATAACATAGATGCAGCAGGCAGAGTATGGGAATGATGCTACCTGTCAGTCTCACCGAGGTGACCTCGGAAATGAAGGTGAAAACGTAATTTCCGTGTTCCTTTGAGCAAGTTCAAGGTGCATCAGAGAGGCAGAGCTGAAAAGGCACTCGGTCCATCAACTCACTCATAACAGTTTTTTTCCCCCCGAAAGTTGGGACCTGTGGATGGGGTGGGAAATGAATGCTGGCTCCATGCTACTCAACCCTCTGGTTTTGCCAAACCACATGAATTTGGTCGTGGAAGCCCAAATGCCTGGATAACTCTTTACTGTGAGGGTGGGGAGACCCTGCCCTAGGTTGCCTAGAGAAGTTGTGGATTTTCCATGGATTTCCTGGAGGCGTTCAAGACCAGGTTGGATGGGGCTTTGAGCAACCTGATCCAGTGGAAGGTGTCCCTGTGTCCCTGCCCATGGAACTGGATGTGGTTTAATGTCTCTTCCAACCCAAACCATCCTATCATTCTATGATAAAGCACTAAACCCTTTTCCTTTCTCATTGCCCTGTGCTCCTTGCAGGCAGGTGTGGGTCCACAGAGCTCAAGAGAGGCATCACCATCAGGTGGCATCAAGTTGGGCTTGTTCAGGGTGTAGTCTCCCCAAAACCCAGAGTTTCACCTGTGGCAACTTGATGAATGGCCACAAATCCAGCGACTCTTCTCTTCCTGGCGCTGCCGGTGGAGTGATGAGTGGCAATGATGCTCCTTAGCATCAATCACGTGCCCTGTCCCCTCACGTTGCCAACAGCTTTGTAACGCACCTGACAGAAAAGGTTTCTAGGTTTGGCAGAGCCATTTGCTGTTATCGGAAAGCAGGTTGTAAATTAAAAGCTCTTTTTTTTTTTTTTCCCTCTGGGGAAAAAAAAAATCTGGATAATAACAATCTATCCTAAATCATCAGCCGCCCCCCCCCCACATCTCCAAGGGAAAGAAGCCAAGCAGCGGTGCTGTCTTATAACATGGGATGCGATGCTGTAGCAGGCTTTGACTGTGAATTTTTACAGCAAACCCAAACTTGTCTTGATTCCCCTCAACTCCTGCTCATCACTTGCCACTCAGGAATCTGCTCCGGTGAAGCTAAAAGCCATCAAAACAAGCCACATATTTGTTGTTTCTATGATAGAGCTGCAAAAGATGCAGTGTCAGAAGATCCTACAAACTGCATGTTGTTAGCTGTACGTATTGATTTAAAGTACCTGTCGGTCTTGATTTTTAAAAGTGTGTTTGATTGCTGGCAGGTTTATAGGATTATGGGTTTAATTGGATGCCTGTGTTTTACTGGATATAAGTGAAATTTATGGCTGTGCTGAGTGTGGCGAGGAAAGCATCCTTCCGTCATCCTCCTCTCTGTGGGGAAGCAGAGGGCGACGCAACCGGTGGGTGGCAGTGAGGGGCTGGGGCAGGAACATAAAGAGGGAGGGGAAGAGAAAATTCATCTTAACAGGGAGTTAAAATGATATTATTAAGGTCGTGGACCCGGGCAATCCAAAATTAGGAGTTGCAGGAATTGAGACTACCTGGGAGTTAAAGACAAGGTGGTTGTTAATTGCCTGATTGCATATTATTTTTGGAAGGGCTGATCTGCATATGCCAGATTTGCATAATGCAAATGTGGCGGCTGGCTTTGCGAGAATCGTGACGGGACACAAACCACAAGGAATGTTGGGGCTGGATGAGGCTGAGCTGTGCCCTAACAGGGACCCTCGGAGGGTCCCCCCACTGCTGGGTCGGTGGGACTGAAGCCAATTAGTGCCGGGGACTGATTAAACCAGAGAAAGCACAGAAACGAAATAAGAGAGCAATGGAAAGGATTGGTAACAAATCTCATTGTCCTTGCAGGGTATATCCTTGCCTTCAAACTCGGCCTCACTCCATCAACTTTTCTATGGTTTCCTGCCTTGCTACAAATTCTGCAAGGTCTCCTCTGGGATCCTGGGAAAAAATCTTCTTTTCCATCCCTGCTGGGCCGTGTCGGCTCTTTGCAGTGGTTTCTACAGTGCCACAGCTCTCCTCATCCAAACTGCTCCAATTCCCTTCCTTGATAGGATTTTGCAATAAAGAATTGCTCCGAGTCCCCCTGTTTCGGGTTTTCCTGCAGCCAAACCCCATCCTGAAGCCAAAATGAAGCTATTCCCATTGCAGTCCTCCAAGCTGCCTGTTTCCCGGGTCCACGCAGACCCACCGAGCCGACAGCGTCGTTTTCCAAGCTCTGAGCGAAGAGGCAAATCTTCAAAGAGCCACTGAGTGAGACGTATCCCCCTCCCTCACAGCGCGCCCCCCCCCTCGGGCACAGCGCTGACATCCCTCGCTTTCATCCCACGTGAAGAACATCTCCCTTCCCCAAACTCTCCAGGGGGTCCTCTTTTCTACCCTCCTCCCTCACCCGTTTCATCTCTTCTTATAACACTTGATTTCTGATTGCCTTCCCCACCTGCTTTGCCTTAGTCCATCCCCAAAACCCTTTGTCGACCTCCGAGGAGAGTTTGCAGCTCTGAACGCGGCTGCTCTCCTTGCAGGCTTCTTGCTTTCTCCCAGCTGCTATTTTTCTTGCTCACTTTTTGATGGAAAGTCTTTTCCTGATGGATAGAGCTAAGTCAATCCTGCCCCAATTCCTGCTGTCTTCAGCAGGGCAGAAGAAAAAAAAAAACCTTTTCCTTTCACTCTCCCTCTTCCATCACCTGAGTTTCCCAATCACTCATGTCAGGATTTCTCCCTTTACCAAGATCTTTTAAGAGCACAGCCAATAAAGACAAACCTATCTCTCCGGAGGAGATGAAAACTGCACATTCTTTTCATTATTTTCCTTTGTCCCCACAAAGAAGTCACTAGAACCGAACAAGAGTTTTTTCGCCGTGGGAGCAGCTCTGCAAATTGCTGCTCAACCCCATCCTCCTGCATCGTCGGGGATTCTGTCCCTCTACTCTGCTGTCGTGAGACCTCATGTGGAGCCCTGCTTTCAGTTCTCCATCCCCAGCACAGGAAGGATGTGGAGCCGTTGGAGCGAGTCCAGAGGAGGCCATAGAGATGATCTGAGGGTTGGAGCACCTCTTGGACGAGGACAGGCTGAGAGAGTTGGGGTTATTCAGCCTGGAGAAGAGAAGGCTGCGGAGGGACTTTAGAGCAGCTTCCAGTGCTGAAAGGGGCTCCAGGAAAGCTGGGGAGGGGCTCAGGGACTGCAGGGAGAGGACGAGAGGGGATGGTTTTCAGCTGAAAGAGGGGAGATTGAGATGAGATTTTAGGAAGAAATGTTTTGCTGTGAGGGTGGGGAGGCCCTGGCCCAGGTTGCCCAGAGCAGTGGTGGCTGCCCCATCCCTGGAGGGGTTCCAGGCCAGGTTGGATGGGGCTTGGAGCCCCTGATCGAGTGGGAGGTGTCCCTGCCCATGGCAGGGGGTGGAACTGGATGGGCTTTGAGGTCCGTTCTAACCCAAATTATTCTATGATTCTATGTTCATCCAAGTTTTGGACATCACCATCCCCTGCCCTCCTTGCTTTCTGGCTTCAGCACGAGGTCCAATCCTTAATCCAGAAGATGCAGTTTGCCAGGTGTCAAACCCAAACCAGATCATTAGAAGGTGGTGAAAAAATTGGTGAAGTGGTCAGGGCATCATCTCTTGCCTTCAGCACTTTCATCCTATTGTGGCCTCAAAGGGGTGCAGCACCCCTTGCAGTCACATAAATCAGAGAGGAGCTTTACATCACCTTCTGCTGGATGTAAAGATGAATTATAGAATCATGGAATGCTTCTGATCTTTAACACCCCCAGGGATGGGGCAGCCACCACTGCTCTGGGCAACCTGGGCCAGAGCCTCCCCACCCTCACAGGAAAATACTTCTCCCTAAGATCTCATCTCCATCTCCACTGTTTCAGCCAGAAACCTTTCCTAGGAGGTAGGAAAACCATCCTAGGAGGTAAACTGGGATTAAATGATGGAGAAAACATCTGTGAAAAGGGGGAAACAATATTTTGGGCTGGTAGGTTGGCTTTAATTGAGCTCAGCTTTTCTCTGAGATTCCTTATGGCCAGCAAAGGAGCTGCGTGGTATAGTGGTCACTGGGCAGATGGCTCCTGGGGCTCATTTACCCCATTTTGAAGCCATCATCTTCAACTGCGAGCTTATTTATGTGTGTTTTAAACACTTCCCCCCCCTTCCTCCGGGGATTTGCTTGTCTTTTAATGAAAGGCTATAAAAAGTTTCTCTAAATACCCATCAAAAGAGCCGCAAATCAAATCACCCTCATTCTGCTGCATTTTTATAACATGCACGTAGTTTTTTTGGTAGTAATAATTAGTCATAAAATCTGAGGGACAAAAGAGATTTTTAAATACAAGATAGGCCAAATCACCAGCTGGCAGAAGCTGGCAGAGCTCTGCATGGAACTAAGCCCCATTCACACCAGATCTGGTTCGCTGTCGTTGTCAGGAAGAAAGCACAGCAGAGAGATGGAGCAGGGACACAGCATGAGAATGGCTGCAGCTCTCCTCCCACCGGGTGGACACCTATGAGTTTAAAAAGGCTTTAAATTAGGTGGATACCTACACACAGCTGCTTGCACAGGAGGGAGCTGGCTTCTGAGCTTTGCCATTTGAGCTAATCTATTGATTTAGTGACAAATATGCAGGGAGAGGTGTTGCTTTGGGATCTGGGAGAGGAAGATGCTACTCAAAATGTGTCTTCATCCAAACCGAATCCAGCTGCTGCAGCTCCACTGCTGCCCATCAGCTTGTCCTGGAATTAATCCAGCCCGTCCCAAACCAGTGGCATGTTTGGAGGTTGTACCCATCCTGTATTTGGGGTGATTGAGGAGCAATTACAGGGAGAGGCGTGTGAATACTCTTGCACACGCACATATGGGCTCATTAAACAGAACAAAATTACAAATCGGAGTGCACCATCTCCCTAATTATTGCATTTTTCAGCCAAGAAAGGCTGGGATTTAGCAGCCGCCAGGGTCCGTAAAGCTGCAGTGTCTCAGTGCTTCATGAGCATCACAGTCAATATTTAGGTCGCCTTCAGCTTTCGCATCCAGACTGTATTGGTAAACTGGCCTCCTGCTCCTCTGCTATTGATCTCCTCCGAGACGGAGCCGAGAAGGGGAGGATGGATCCTGCTGAGACCCGGGCTGCTTTGTGCTGGATGAGACCCTGACCTGCAGCTGCAGCAAAGCTGTGTTTCTTCATGCTGGGTTTTTTTTGTCCTTGCCTGCTTTGCTCCAAGAAAACGAGAGGGGATGGATGAGCAGCTGCTGCCCTCTTCCTCCTGGAATTCAGCATCCTTCCGACCCAGGGCAGCATTTGCAGAAGGGGCTTATCAGGGATGTAGAAAGCAGGACAATAAGGAAGGAATCTGTGAATCGTGATGGGATGTGGTCAGATAAGAGTGGGGTGGGATGGGATGGGGTGGGATAGAATGGGGTGGGATGGAGTGAGATGGAGTGGAATGGGTTTGAATGGCATGGGAAGAGATGAGATGCTGTGGGATTGGATAGGATGGGATGGGCTTGGTGAGATGGGCTGGGATGGGCTGGGGTGGGATTGGTTTGAATGGCACAGGAAGAGATGGGGTGGAGTAGGATCAGATAGGATGGGATGGGCTTGCATGAGATGGCATGGACTGGGATGAGATAGGGTGGGTTGGGATGAAATGGGGTGGATAACTGCCCAGAGAGATGCTGGAAGGAATCAAGAGGGATTTTCTCATGTCAAATCCTGTAGACCCACTTTGAAAGAGCTGTCAGGGCTACTGAACAGAAGTGCCATCATTCACATGTTTCCCTCACCCTTCAAAACTCTTTTCCGGCAGCACCTCATCACTAAGCCCTGCTCGCTGGTTCCCCACCCACTTGCTGGCACCCCCAGGGATATAAACTGTGGGCACAACTCCCATGTGCTCAAACACTACAACAGCGTAACACCAGCAAGTGCAAAGTGAAGCGGAGAAAAGGCTGCAGTTTATTCTTTCATAAAGGTCAAGAGACAGTAGGTGACACCCGAAGGGTGATCTACGCATCTTTGAATTTATCAGCTAGCAAGGAGGATGTCCTGGAGATTATAAATATATATTTATGTCTGTGATATAAACTCAATGTGTAGCAGCAATTTAGGATCAAGAGGAGGCTGACAGGATATTTTAAAGCGGGGAGAGGGAACTGTATAGACGCGCAGGTTCTGGAATGTATTTATGTGTGTACTTTCGTGTTGATCTCCCCGAGATATAACAAATTGTTCCCTGCAGTTTAAGAAATGCGATACCCAAATTACAGACGCAAATTTAAGTCTTTTCAATCTGCCGTACCTGTCCTTGGCTCGGGGAGGTGGAGGAAGGCTTGCTGACTCCATAAAGTTACAAGAGCTGATATGCCGCGTCGGAGCCCAGCTCTGAGCAGCCTCATCTGTCTCGATGGCAGCAAAGAGCCTGCAGGACCTCAGATTTATCCTCTTTTCTTTGGCAGGCACAGAGCCTATTTAATCAGACCATGGGCAATCCCACCTCAATGCAACAGGGACCGCAGTCTTCTGGGTGCCCTGGGACGGCTCCTTCCAGAGATGAACAGGGGAAGAGTCCAACCCCTCCCCAGATTTGCCCATCTGAACAATAGCATAGCATTAAAACTTTCCATCCCTGTCTTAATGCAGCTTAATGACTTGTTTCCCCTACTAATTGCTGCTTGGCTAACAGCAGATCCTTCCATCAGGTTATCCAGCAGGATGCCTGGGTGTTTTCCTGCCAGGCTACAATTAATTCAGAAACCACTGCAGTGCATGAATAGTTTAAACGGTCTTCCCACGTCGCATTACTTTGCACTTCTCTTCGCTGAATAATGTCTCCCAGGTCATTGCCAAGGGATCGTACCCTCCTGAGCTGGTTCCTCTGGTTTTCTTTCAAGCCCCTTTTCACTTGAATAATGTAAATATTTGGATCAGGTCAGAAAAGCCTGTTGCCCCAAAGCTTCTTGTCTTTCTTGCATGAAAGTTGTTGAGCAACCATCATTTTCTTGCTTCTTCCAGTTTATTGTGAGAAATATAAGTACTGGTTGGTGGGTACCAAATTCAGGTGACCTTGCAGGACCCTATAAGTCATGATCCCAAAGGGAATTCAGCTTACTAAGTGAAGCTCAAAGCCTGAAATGGGGAGAGGTGAGGTGGCCCAAAGGTGTGGGGGGTTTTGAGCACTGGTAATGCAGCTGGACAGATTTGCTCAGAGCAATTAGTGTCCAGACCCTTCCTTAGAGGCTGAAGTCCCCTCGACCCCAACTCTCCTGTGTCAAATGCAAAGTTTTCCAGGCTGCTCAAATCAAGAGATCTCTTTAAAAATAAGAGTGTTGTTAAAACTATGGTGACTGCCCTTGATTTGCTGCTCTGTGTGACGCTTCCAGCCTGGTTCCTGATGTCTATGCAGCTCTGATAACTGCCTGTTGGAATCAAATGTACATAGCACTGTGATGCTCAGGTGTCTGTTGGTCAACACATCCATCTTCAACACATCTGGAGAGGAGGCACATGGACCCACATCTGGGGTTTTATGGATGCAACTCTCACTCATGGGTCAGACACCCGCTTAGCATCTCACAGCGAGTGCCAGCAACCAAAAGCTTGGTCTAGAAAATCAAATAAACCCAAGGGTTTGAGCTTCAACAGAGCTCCCAGATCCTGGCCAACACAGGGGGAAGTGGGCAGCATCCTCATTTCTTCCTCAAAGCCTCCTCCAGCCACATCACACCTTCTGTGGCACAGGTAAGCAAAGCAGAAAGGAGCAAACCACTAGGAAAGCTCAGCTGCATCCACCTCATGTCCAACCCAAGCTCTCCCACCGGGTTTTCCTCCCTGCTCAGCTCTCTCTGTCCCTTCTGCCAAAGATGTTGAGTGATCAGCATGAGTTTAGGCACCTCCGTATATGCTCCTAGGCATTTTAAGTGATGGTTTTCCAGTGGGCCAGGAGTGGGACCTGACTCTCTGCTAAAACAACCCTCTCAAAGCGCCCAGTTGCACACACAAAGGCAATCCTCAGCAGGCATCGCGGGAGCTGTCTGCCAGAGCGTCTGGAAGCTCTTACTAATCAAAGCAACATTGATTACACAGAGTTTTGCAAAGGTTTCTTTGCAGGGATGATGCAGGGAGACTTTCAAAGGGGCAGGCTGTCACTCAGCGTATGGGGGATGTTATATTGAGGCCATAGATCCTGCAATATTTTCCTAGATTAGAGATTAATGGGCTTCTAATTAATTTTGATGCTGTGTAATACGATAAAGTTGTGTCTTTTTTGTGATGCTGGGCTAGCTCATAATCCAATCTTTAATTATTATCTCCTGCTTTAAATAAAAAAAAGGAAAAGAAAAGGCTATTACGTTATAATGTCGGTTGGGCAGCGGCTGTCAGGAAGCTGAGGGCTTTATACATTGATGGAGGCAGTAAATTTAAAGTCTTTCTTTTCATTTAATGAGCTGCATTGTCTGAAGTGTCTGACTGGCAAGAGGTCTGAAACGATAAAACCTCACTGAGGCTGATCACAGCTCTCTGACCCTGATACCCGGAGAGCGGACACCGGTGGGATGGAGATGGGGAGAGGCGGTGGCTGTGCCCTCCTTGAGCTCTGCCAGTAAAGCACCATGGATTGAAAGCTGGGGCTGAGAAAGAGCCACGAAAAATAACTCAAGGGCTGGCAAAAAAAAAAAAAAAAAATGCTTTAAAGTGCTCCATCTGCTTAATTTATTAAAAAGGAGACAGAGAGGTGACTTGATTACCATGTCTAAGTAGCTTCACAGGGAGAAAATACCAGATACTAAAGGGCTCTTTAAACCCTCAGAGAAAGGCAGAATGGGAACAAATAGTTTGAAGGCAGAGACAGACCAAAGTTAAGTGAGAAACTGCTTTTTTTCCCAAAAACATTGAGGATGTGAAATCATTAGGATCGGCTACCGAGGGGATCAAAGGTCTCTGAGGCTCTTAAAATCTGCCGTGTCTCCTGAGAGGATGCTTGCCAGTGCCTGATGCGCGACGCCGAGAGCTGCAGCTTCTGTCAGGTCCCCCCGGGATGTGGGATGCAAGAGCTCATCTTTGGAAAATAAGCCTGAGGACCCTGAAAGCCTCGTTCAGACGCTTTCTAAAATGATGCGATTGGTGTTTTTCCCATTCCGGCGGGGGGGAAATTTATCTTCATTTACCACTAAAGGCATCAGCAATCCATTCGCTTTGTTTTCTCCCTGCAAAGAAACAAACAAACAAAAAGCATTGGCTCCTCAGGATACTTTTAACAGTCATGAGATGTCCAAGAGCTGCTTCAGATGGTTGCTGAATAGTCTGTCGCTCTCTTTCAACGCTCAGTCTTCTGGGTATGCATTTGTTTGCTTTTGTTTGCACTCAAATAAAGTTGTAGCTTTGTTCTCGCCTTTCCAAATGCCCTTAGTATTCTCGGGGAGAAGCCTGGAAATAATGCTGCTGGCTTCCGCGAGCCTGATGGGAGCGGACACTGATCAAACATGTGATTCCCCAGCTTTTTTATTTACCAACAACAGGCTCTTATCTCCAGTTCAGGAAAAACTCCCCTTCAACCCTGCCGTTCCTCGACCTGAGTCAGAGCTGTGATTTGTGCAACCGGCTCTGCCGTAATCTCTCGCCTTGATCAGAGCTTCATCCCAGTTAGCTCCCACCCGGCTGCATTTTTGACTTGATAAATTGGATGGGGATTTCTATGGGATCTCAGGGCCTTCCAGGCTGCTCGTTGCTTGACTGAACTTTGTCAAACATGAGCCGCTGGGCGATTGGCAAGGGAGATTTGGATGCGGCGAGTCGGAGGGAGCTGAAAAGGCGTAACACGGCTCTGGCCCTAGGTTTTGTGGAAGGGCGGTGGGACGGGGAGGCATCAGGGCTCCTTAAACAGTGAAAAAAAGCCTTCACTGACCTTCACTTCTTTACTTTCTTCTCTTCTAGAAGCTGCTTTTAGAAACCTGACGCCAGGTTTGATGGACCATGGGGCTGATCTGATAGCGTTGCTGGGATGCTCTTATGCTGCTGAGTTATAGATGTGCTGCTAATGGTACGGCCTTGCCTCCCTAGAAGAGTGCTCCATCTAAATTCTAATCTCCTCCATATAGCCTGCACATACTTATGTGCATCTGTAATATCTAAATATTTATTTGTAACATACCAGCAAAGGTCCTTTACCTCTCTCTATTTACTCTGCTTTGAAGTATTGATCTATAATTACCCGTGAGTATCTTGCCTGTAAACATTTCCCTGCATATGTACTTATAAATACCACTTACCTCTAAATATCACCCGGTATTTTCACCTGTAAATATTACTCACCAGGAAAAGGCCATGGCAAACTTCTTAAATCAGAGAAACGAACATTTTGTACAAGGCAGAGCAGAAGCTCTGGGCCAACCACAGGGCTGCCTGGTGCAAATTTTAGATTTATTTTGTGGTTTCTATCTGCCCATTTCAGAAGATGCTGTGATTTTTTTTCCATGGTTGACCTTAGATTTCGCTTCTGTCATTCAGCAACTCATCCATCCCCTGTATTCAGAGTTGGTGAGGCTGCATTTTGAGTCCCGGGTTCAGTTTTGGCCTCTCAGCACGAGAAGGACATTGAGGGTCTGGAGTGTGTCCAGAGAAGAGAAAGGAGCTGGGGAAGGGGTTGGAGAACAAGGGTTATGAGGAGCAGCTGAGGGACCTGGGAATGTTTAATCTGGAGAAGAGGAGCCTGAGGGGAGACTTCATCACTGCCTACAACTGCCTGAAAGGACTTTGTGGTAAGATAGGTGTTGATCTCTTCTCCCAATTAACAAGTGATAGGAGAGGAAATGACCTCAAGTGGTGCCAGGGGAGGTTTAGAGTGGATGTCAGGAAAAATTCCTTCACTGAAAGGGTTCTCAGAGGCTGCCCGGTGAGATGTTGGAGTCCCCATCCCTGGAGGTGTTTAAAAGACAGGTGGATGAGGTGCTCAGGGATGGTTTAGACAGGGAAGGTTGGACTCGATAATCTCAAAGGTCTTTTCCAAACAAATAATTCTATGAGTCTATGTCATCAGATGTAATTAGGAAGTCCAGCGATACTCAAGACCTGTTGATAATGGTATGAATATACAGGAACTTTTATTCCACAGAACCAACATGGGCTTTAGAAACCAGACATATGCGTGTGTGTAAATTAAAGTCATACATGGCTGAGTAAGCACCCCTGACAAACCGGTTCCTGAGGGCAGGAGAAAGCATCTCGTATGTGCAATGGAAATAGATGTCTGTCTGAGAGCAGCAGACAAAGCCTCAAAAGACGACAGGCACTGGAGTGTCCTTAATAATGACCTGCAGGATCTAGAGAAGAGATAAGTTCAATTTTCACCCAAAGAGGCGCATGACCGTGACCATATTCACTACTGTAAAATCCTACTTTTCGTCACCAGATGAAAATCCAGTAGCTTTTGCAGAAGAGGTGTCCAGTGCCAAATGCTTTGAGGAAAACACGAGGTACTGGATGAGATGAATGACCTTGAGAAAGGATGGTGGTGTCAGAGGGTGCTGTTGACACCAGCCACAACTTATTTATCAGCACTTTGCTCCAGATTTGAGGTGGGTTGGAAGTGAAATTTGGATTTTGCCTTTTGGAAAGATTTTTAGCTCTAGAAACTAAAAATAGTGGGAGGGTGAGTATTGTCTTCATTCTTATGAGCATGATATTTTCAGATCTGCCCAAGTCCATGGGGAGATTCACCTTAAGAGCTGCTCTAAGAGTGTGAAGAAACCTTCATTGGGTTCATGATGTTACAATAAGGGTCAATCCAGTGGAAGCTGTCCCTGCCCATGGCAGGGTGGTTAGAACTGGAGGATATCCAAGATCCCTTCCAACCCAAACCATTCCATGACTCTATTATTCTCTGCCCACCCTTGGCAGTGGAGCTGGCCTCTCTCTAAGGCAATTCAAGCAAAAAGCCTGAATGGAGTCAGTCTGGAGGCAGAGAGCTGGATTTCAAGCATGCACCAGGCTGACTTGCATGAACCGAGCCACGATTTGTGTTCTGGGAGCCCACGTCCACTGCATCCAAGATACTATGGCACAAGCCTTTACTTTAAGGAAACTGAGATCTTCTGCTTGGAAAAAGCATGGGGGAATATCCCATAGAAACATATCTTCTCCAGAAAAATGAGATGTATCCCTTCTGCAATGCTGGTACCTAAAATGGATATTCTCACCTCATCCATGGATTCCCCCATGGATGATGTTCTGGTTTCTGAAATGAAAAAAAAGGGGGAAAAAAACCCTGAAAAAAAACCCTAAAAAAATATTATCAAAACTGTGGGTTTCCATGGAGACAACTGTTCTGTTCTAAAATCTGAGGGCAGGCAAGCTCTGTGTCTTGTGTTTTGATGCAGATGCTTGGGTTTAACTTTAGGGGAAGGGTTGGCTAAAGTTGGTGCAGAGCTATTGGAAGATTTTTGTTGTGGGTGTGTATTTTGAAGGATTGTGGGGATTTCAGTCAAAAAAAGGGGAAGAAAATCCTTTTCAATCATCTACAAAGAGATTTTCTGAAGGGAAAAATAAAATCACATACGAAAGACAAAATCATCTTGAGTGTAACCCACATCTCAATGTGTCTATAGTGGAAGATCCAACCTACACCTAATATTTCCCTTTGCCAATGGGGAGAAGACAAGTGTCATCTCCTGGTCACAAAGCATTTGAGAAGTTAGAGATGACGTGATACAGCCAGGAGATGAAGGCAGTGGTGAAGAAAAAGGACCTTAGGCCACAACATGCTTTTGCTTTCCACGCATCTGCTCTTTAAGCAGAAATTTCACAACCACAGTAATGATGTGTTGGGTTCTTCACAGTGGCTCAGGAGCTCTTGATACATTGGGGCTTAATTGATTAGCTTTTCATGGTGTTGATTGCAGCAGCTTTAAGGAATTGCAGGAGTGAGGAGCAGGAGGTGACAGGAAATGTTAGCACTTCATTTGGAGAGCCGGGCTAATGATTTGTGTGCGGGCAAAAAAAATTAGAATTAATTCTCAAGGAAGAAATCCCTCTCTGAGGAAAGTGAGATATCAAATCTGCTAAGGATGTGTCAAACCAGGTGGTGAGGAGCTGCTGCCCAAGGCTTAACCTCTTGCAGGATTTGAAGCAGTGTGGTGGTGAGATAGAATGCCAGCCCTTGAAGCTCCTTTCAAAACATGTCCTCTGGGCTTTCCAAGGCCCAGGGTGAGCCCTGGGTGCAGTTTTGGACACCGAAGTATGAAAAGGATCTAAAGCTGCTGGAGAGTGTCCAGAGGAGGGCACGAAGTGAAGTGTTTGGATGGGAGACCGTATGAAGAGCGGCTGAAATCACTGGGTCTGTTCAGCCTGGAGAAGTAGAGACTGAGGGGAGACCTCATCACGCTCTGCAGCTTCCTCACATGGAGAAGAGGAGGAGCAGGCGCTGAGCTATTCTCTCTGGACTGGGAATGGCAGGAAGATGCCAGGGGAGAGTTAGGTTGGACATTGGGAAAGGTTCTTCCCCCAGAGGGTGGTGGAGCACTGGAACAGCTCCCAGGGAAGCAGTCACGGCACCAAGCCGGACAATATTCCAGAAGCGTTTGGCCAACACCCTCAGCCCCACGGTGTGAACTGGGGGGGTGTCCTGTGCAGGAACAGGAGTTGGACTCAATGATTCTTGTGGATCCCTTCCCACTCAGGACATTCTGTGAATCTATGATTCTATGAAAATTAAGTGGAATCACCAAACACCAGCAGAGCCATGGACCACTAGGTTAATTAAATATACATATATATATTTAAGATGATCTTATATTGGATAGGGAGACAATGGAGAGCGAAAGCAGATGGAGAATTTGTCAGGAGAGCTGGAGAAGGGAAGCCTTTCTTGGTTCATCAGAGATGGACGAGGACAGCACGCTCTGCTTCTGTACAGCCCCATTACATACAACACATTGCAGAAGCCCCGTCTATAAGCGTTACTCCCTGCCCCACAGATGCCTTCTGCATGGGGCTGTTGCTTTTCCCCCAGCATATTTGTTGCTTTATGCTGGAAACCCAGGTGTCCTCAAAGCCATCCCTGACCCAGAGAGAGAGGGCTCCTGCAAACAGCAGCTTTGAATTCCCTCTTTATCTGGGGATCCCTTGCCTCCCCTCTCTGGGGAAAAATCCTAACAGGAAGATTCCCTGAGCACAGACTGGAGAACAGCAGCTCCTCGAAACCACCCCTATGGTGGGAATATGAATGCTTTGTTTCGATAGCATTTAACAGCGATTACCTCGGCAACCTCTGGCCTGCTCTGATTAAATATTAATATTCTTCTGCTCTGTGTTTTTTTTTTTTCCTCTGGTTTCTAAATGAAGCGGTCCAGTCCCAGCCTTCCTTTGGAGAACAGAAATGGAACGGCGGAAGAAACGCTGGGTTCGACCACCCCAAATAAGCTTTGCTCTGAGCCCTGTAGAGAAAAAAAAACCCCGAGCCATGCCACAAAGTTGCTGAACTCAGGAGAATTTAATAACACTCAGCCACCAGCAAAGCGATTAAATGCTGGGTCCTAATTCTGTAAGTGCCTCGTTGATGGTTTCACCGAGTGAATATGACTAATCTGCTAACGGGCTACGCGCGTTATCACACCTCTGCCTGGGAGAAGCAGGGATGCCAAACGGAATTGCTGTGATTTTTTAACATCGATAGAGGGGATGAGGGAAGAGGGCGGCAGGCTGGTGGCTCGGTTGTAGTGTGATGCAGTTGAGGGTTATCAGGGCCCTGGTTGCCTTTTGAGTATCGGATGCAGGGAGAGGAGATGTGGGGCTGGAAGTAGAATGATCACAGGGGAGGAGGGGGAGGAAGTCAGAGGAAGGGGTGAGGCTGGTCGAAGTAGGGCTGTGCTCTCTCTCCTTTCAGATTTTGAACCAAAATAAGCCCTATTTCCCCAGAAATTTCATATACATGAGAAAAGAAATTCCATTTAACAAAGGCTTTTTGCTCTGGACAGTTTGACTTTTCTGTTGCTCAGCATCACCTACATTTCAGAGAGATTTTTTTTCCTGGAAAACTCCAGATGTGTTGAGTTTTGGGGGTGCCTCAGGGGTCTGAATGATCCTTTCCATCTCTGAGGTTGACCAATGTGAGGAAACAGCTCCCAAAACTCACAGCCCAGGACGGTCCATAGCTGGCGGCGCCATCCCTTGCTCCCTCTGTGCTGTTGGCAGCTTCCCTACTGTCCCCTCTCTCTGCCTCTACAGCAGATGATTTGCTCGACCTTTAGATGGGAGATCTTCAAAGCTCAGCCAGGCTGATCGGGAATTTAATGCTGATTGAGGAGGTAATGTGGCTCTCCCCGATGCGCCCCAACAGGCTCGGGGCAGTTCAACGCTCCTGACGGCGACAGCTTTCAAATGAACTTCACAGCCTCGGTCCCGTTTAATCCAAGGAGATCATTTATTTCAGTTTTAAGGGGCTAAAGTGTGTGAACATCAGCGTCTCACTGCTGCAGCTGCTGAAAACCTGAGTGACTTGGCAGCTGCGCACTCAGCTAAGGTGCTCCATCCCAAAGGAGGCTGCATCCAATGGGTGGGAGAAGCATCTCTGGGCTGCTTTGGGTACCATATCTTGCTTTTTCCAGCTTCCAGCATCCCTACATCTCCGTTTTACAGAGATTAACCAAACCTAATAGTGGGGTGAGAGCTAAACCTGCAATTCCTTGGGGGAAACTGGGGCATGAAGGCAAATTTAGTAGAATCATGGAATCAGAATGATTTGGATTGGAAGGGACTTAAAGCCCATCTGGTTCCACGTGCTGCCATGGGCAGGGACACCTCCCACTGGATCAGGGGCTCCAAGCCCCATCCAACCTGGCCTGGAACCCCTCCAGGGATGGGGCAGCCACCACTGCTCTGGGCAACCTGGGCCAGGGCCTCCCCACCCTCACAGCAAAACATTTCTTCCTAAAATTTCATCTAAATTTCCCCTCTTTCAGCTTAAAACCCTATGGAAAGCCATGGCTGAATCACCAGGAGGCAGCTAATCCTTTTAAAACAGCCTCAGGGCACTTTGCAAAACAAGAACAGTGCTGAAAAGGCAGAAGGATGTGGTGCCTTTGGTATTAAAAGCTCTGCTCCACCCAGCAGTGTTTTGGAGGGGGAGGTGGGACGTTCCTGTTGGTCTGGGATGACCCCTAGGAAGCATCACTCTTACAACCATTTGGCACCGATTGTGTTGTTCTAACTCCAAAAAATAAAGAAGTTAAAAAAGCAAAGGACAACAAAATATATCCAATCCCAAACAAACATGCCAATTAGTGTAATCAGCTCTAATGAGGAAAGGGAAGCCAAATTCAACACTTTACAATGCTGTTTGGGTTGGCTCATTGCAGGGAAGCCCCAGCTCCTCTGCCCCACGTGTTGTTGGGGGGCAGTTGGGGCATCACAGGCGCACGTGGCCACGCCAGCCCCACGGGCTCTGCGGTCAGTATTGGTGTCTGTTTGCCTTCTGCACGTCACCCTGTTTATGGGAAGGCGACAGAGTGTAAGTCCCTGCTTTGTGGCGTTCAATCCCAAACAAAAGACGATGATTTATAATTCGCTGTTATTGTGCTGCTTTATAGAGCTCTGTCATTGTGAGCCAGGCCTGGCAATTGGGGCCTTTGGACCAGGAGAAAGAATTGCTTTCCCTTCCATTTGCCCAATAAATAATAATAATAATAATTGTCATAATGGCATTAATAAGATCCATCCATCTCTCCCACTCCCTCCCGATGCGAGGCCAACTTTTGGTGTCAGTTTATTTATATTGGGTGGATTCGGGCTGGTTGACTTTAACATAAGCTGTCCCCAAACAAATATCCCTATGGCATAGTGGGTATTAAAACAATTTTTCACAGATTCAAATCTTGCAGTAGGGGCCATTAGAGAAGTAAGGACCAGGACTGGAGCATTCCTTTCCCCCTACGTCAATGAATTGCTATGGACTTCGCATCCTCACTTGGTCCCCAAACCCCAGGCAGGGGTTGCAAGGCTACTCCAAGCCCTGAACTGGAGGAGCTGGATGCTGCAGCCACCTTTGCAGCAGAAAAATCCATCACAATTAACTGCCGTCCTTTGTACACCCCGAGTTTTAAGGGCTTCTTTTCCCATTTATTAGTGGTGCTGAGTCAGTTCTTACGGGCTGGGAAATAATTATGGTGTCTGTGGAGGGTAATGGATGTTGGCTGAGGATAGTCCGACACCTGCGTGCTGCAAAGGTAGTTCCACCCTGGGACTTGCTGCTTTTTGTCATCCTTTTCTGGGCACCTGGGATAAGGGGAGAGGGGGAAAGGAAGGAAAGCTGCTGGCAAAATGGCATTAGCCATGGAGTAAACCCTCACAGCAGGACTTGAGGGGGACTGTAGCTGCTTGTAACCCATCTGGGAGGTGGAAAAATGGGACAGGTGAGGAGGACACGGTGCTATCCCAGAGGCCAGAATAGGGAGGGTATTTCTCATCCTCAGCCTGGCCTTGGGAGCATCCTTTCAGCCTTTGGACCAAATCACATCAATGAAAGTCTGTCCTGGGCACGATATCTGCCTGTCGAACAGAACCGAAGGCAGGTCCTTAGTGTAAATCCTACATTTCAAAGCACTGGACCCAACGCAGAGTCCCTTCCCATGTTTATTTTGGCAGGACCTGTGTTAACAACCTCAAGACCATCCCAAGCCCTCCCAGAGTCCAGACATCTTGCAGTCAGGCTTCCTGTGAATAAAGAGGTTGGAAACAAACCAAAACAAATCCCCTTTCTTAAGAAACCCACTGGAATTTCTGGCCTCTTGCCTTCGCCACTGTGGAAATTTTTTTTTATTTTTTTTTAATTTTGTATTTCTCTCTCTTTTTCTTCCCCTGGAGAAATAATTTGAGGGACGGCTGCTGTCTCTCCTGCTGCTTCGCTGCTCCTGCAAACAGCCAGACAGCTATCACACAGCTCTCTTAATGGCCCAGCAACACACACAGCGAATAAACCTAATGGGGAGCAGCGGTGCCGGCTTCCCAGCTGATACCATGCTCCTGAACGGAGCCGGGATGAGTTGCTCTATAGATCCAGCTGCCTGGGGGAGCAATTGCCAGAAACCACTGGCAAAACTACTTATTTATTATAGAGATGAACATAGGTGCTTCTGCCCCTGGTCCTTGTGTGGTCCCTAGAGGGGTATTAGAGGCGATGGGTGTTGAGAGGCTGGAGGATGCTTAGCCAGGAGTGGAGAGAAGGTTCGGTGCAGAGCGTGAGGGACACGTGTGTCAAGTCATTTGGGATCCTGGTGGGACTTTGCTGCAAGCAGGGTTTAATCAGAGCCTGGCAAACCGTTTTCCTAAGGGTTGGTGGGACAAGCTGTGGGGAAAAGGGCCAGAACAGTGTAGTTTCAAAGAGAGCGGGCAAAACATAATCATATACTAGAAGGACTAATCCTGGATTATCATCGGGGGTTGGAAGGGATAAACCATATCTAAGCACACAGCTTTCATCCCACAGGGTTTTGCAGAGCAATTGCCGGCGCCCCCACTGAATTGCAGCCACTTCTGGGGTGCAGAGACCACAAGTGAGTGCAGGGAGGGGGGGACACAGGTTCCAAGGACACGGTGGAAAGCTTGAGTCCAGCTGGAGACACTCAGCAGGGGGAAAATACTTTCTGCGGGGTCCAGTGCTGGTCCATCCCCATCTCGGGTCCTTGGCAGTTTTTGAGTACTCTGACAGCAGGTGCATCCACCCCTGTCTCCTGGTCGGCATTGTGACCGTGGGCTGGCAGACGCCACTTCTCTCCTCCAGTTTTTCCTTCTTATCTTTTTGGCTTCTCTCCTGAAGTACAAATTGACCTCTCAGAATTTTCTCCTTTAATGCCCTTGTTCTAAAATGTTAATAACTGGTCAGTGACAGGCTGATTAAGCCTTCCTTCCTCCCTTATTTAGATTGGTGTCACTGCACCAGCTCTAACGGAGCCGTAAAGAACATTAACACCCGCTCGGCACTGACAGGGCAAACTATTCCCTGGGAATTGATAAGGGCTTTTTCTGGAAACGAATTTGGCGCTGGCAAAACAAACGGATGTCTTGAGCTCTATCCGTCTCCCTTCCTTTAATAACTTTCATTTGTTTGGTGCTATCTCCAGCACCGATTAATGTAACAAATGCTTTTTTGTCCCAGCAGGGGCTTTTGCAGGAGCTTCAAGTGGTATAGTTCAAATTCTCTCCCCTCTTTTTTACCTCTTGGCTTGTGGGTGAGGTTTTCCTCCCCACGTAGCACTGAGTGGGGTCTGAGTGGTCTAAACTCTGTGCTAATATCCCTAGATAACTTGCTTTTCTCATTTTGCCTGAATCTATGTCTATATCTAGTTTGAGGTCTTTATGGTTATCTTTATCTTCATCTTTAATCTATTTTTAGCTAAAACTACACCTACATCTACACCTGCACCTACATCTATATCTATATCATCTATATCATCTATATCATCTATATCATCTATATCATCTATATCATCTATATCATCTATATCATCTATATCTATATCTATATCTATATCTATATCTATATCTCTATATCTATATCTCTATATCTCTATCTCTATCTATATCTATATCTATATCTATATCTATATCTATCTATATCTCCACATCCATATTCATGTCAATAACATCTCTATCAATAGCTACATTCATATCCGTATCCATATCGGTATCCACATCCATCTCTTCTCTATTGATATTGACACGAATATTTACATTCTTATCTTCTAAATCCATATCCATATCACCCATATCCGCATCTTCCATATCTGTATCTGCATCTATAGCTACATCCCATACACATACAATATATACCCACACCCATATAATCTATATCTATATCCATATCCATACAATCTGTACCTTTGTCTATATGCATATCATCCATGTCCATAAAATGCACATATAGCTCCTTGCTATGCATACCCATGGAATCATAGAATCACCAGGTTGGAAAAGACCTCTTAGATCATTGAGTCAAATCATTCCTATCTGCCACTAAACCATGTCCCTGAGGACCTCGTCTATCCATCTTTTAAACCCCTCCAGGGATGGTGACTCCACCCCCTCCCTGGGCAACTGTTCCGGTGCCCGATGACCCTTTCTGTGAATTTTTTTTTCTGATATCCAGCCTGAACCTCCCCTGGCAGAGCTTGAGGCCATTCCCTCTTGTCCTGTCCTCTGTCACTTGGGAGAAGAGCCCAGCTCCCTCCTCTCCACAACCTCCTTTCAGGTGGTTGTAGAGAGCAATAAGGTCTCCCCTCAGCCTCCTCTTCTCCAGGTTAAACAACCCCAGCTCTCTCAGCCGCTCCTCGTCAGACGTTCTCCAGCCCCTTCACCAGCTTTGTTGCTCTTCTCTGGACACGCTCCAGAGCCTCAACATCCTTCTTGTGGTGAGGGGCCCAGAGCTGAACACAGTACTCAACGTGTGGTCTCACCAGTGCCGAGTCCAGGGGTGGAATCTGTTCCCTGGACCTGCTGGCCACGCCAAGATGCCCAAGCCAAAATGCCATTGGCCTTCTTGGCCCCCTGGGCCACTGCTGGCTCATAGTCAGTTGCTGTCAACCAACACCCCCAGGTCCTTCTCCTCCGGGCAGCTTTCCAGCCACTCTTTGCCTGGTCTGTATCAACAAAGGGTTGTTGTGCCTCAAGTGCCGGACCCATGACCATGTCCCTATCCATGTCGTCCCTAACGATAGCATTTACACCTGTATTTATCCAAGCTGAGAAAGAGCTAAGGGGATGCTGTGGGGCAGAGCGGAGAAGGGATTTGCATGGGAGAATGCAGCCACTGCCCAAGGAAGGACCCAGGCGCCCAGCTGTGAGCCAGCTTCTGGCCATGAGGTTATGCTGCTGAGAAACAGCTGGTCACTGCTCGCGGCTGTGACAGGAATGACAAGAGACAAAGCTGGTAAACCTGGTCTTTTGGAGGAGATACACCCTGAAACCGAGCAAAATCTTTGCAATTGCTTTTGCCCTGGAGAGTAGATTGTCTCTGACTGCTCAGTTTGGGCAGCTCAGACACTCTGGGCTGCTGCACGGGGAGGTGAGGCAGGAGACACCCAGCAGGAGATGTCCCCAGTCTGGTCTTCATGGAGACCCATATCCATTTCCACATTTCTTGCTCAAATGTTGGCTCTGACAATCAGAAAAAGCTTCTTTTTCCCCTTTGTTGACTGAGAAGGTTTGTTCTGGGAACGATGCTGCCGAGATAAACCCAAAGCTCCTATTGATTGATGCTGGGAACCCTAATTCAGGTCCTGCACCCCACTTTTGTCACATCAAGGGGGTATGAACACACTTTTATCACCCTCTATAGGTGGGAGTGCTGCAAAGGGAAGAGGCTGGAGAAGGGGTGAGGCTGCCAGGGCTTTGTCGGGGTGCAAGGATGAGCATACAAAGCCCCGCTCTGATCTCAAACATGTCAAACTCCCTCTTCACCCCAACCCTTGCAGGGCACAGCCTGAGCTGGGCTTTGAAACATGAAGCCGATGATTTTAATTACCAGCAGAGAGAAGAAAAAAGAGAGATTTCTTTTACAGCTGGGTAAGTACTGCATGGGGCAAGCCAGGAGTTTTCCTTTTATAGGCTCTATCCCACTGTTCAGATATAATCTCTTAGAGCGAGAAAGACGTGTCCCCTGTAAGCAGTCGTGTGCAGCTTCAGGGCTGCTGTGCCCTGACCCTGGCTCTACTAAACCTCCCCCTGTAAAGCCCTCAGGCGATACCTGTGAGGTTTATTCCTGCTAACCAGTTTGCAACACCGCTGCGGTGATTTAAAACGTGCATTTTTTTTCTTGCCGAGCAATGCAAAAAACCTGGAAGAATGAGAAAGTGCAAACAGGAGAGGATAAAGTCGATGCTACAGCAGCTGGAAAAAAGGAGATATATATATGTATACATGTTTTTTCAAGAGTGAGAAAGAATAAGCCTTAGGCTGCGGTCAGCTGTCACCAGGCTGTGATAAGGATGGGGGAGTTTAAATCCCATTTAGACACAGTCCTCGGGGAAGCGCTGGAGTAGGGAAGGCGGTGGGGGGTAGCATGGATCCGGATGGTGGAAATCCCTCCTCTGAGCAGGGATCAAACCCATCCACTAGTGCCTCTGGTTCTCCAGCAAGAAGAAGCTGGATGCTTGATCTCTCTCCACCACTTTTGAACCACTTTTCTTTTTTTTTGGCAGCGAAAAGGCTTTTCTAAGCCTTTGCTGATGCTTTGGCACTTAGTTGTGTACAGAAACAAATGTGAAATTGAGGCCAGGACAGAGGGACAGCTTCAAGCTTGTTTGGATTTTGCTATATGTCATGAGGCATCCAGCTCCCTCCCTGTCGCTTTATTAAAATGGTATAAAATCAAATCCATCCTCCCATTTGCTTTCTGTGGAGCCGACTGCCTTTTGGAGCAGCAAGAAGGAGGGGGCTGTGAGCCCAGGCATCACTGCCTCCTCTGCCAAGCAAAGCACTAGGGGAATGGGACAAAGTACACTAGAAAAAAACCCATCATACAAAATAAAGCCTTGAATCGTCACCTGCAAATGAAGAAAACAGCATTTTCTGGTGCAGCTGAATAATTTAAAGGGAGGTTGAAATGGTGCAACATTCACTGCCCTCTCCCCAACATCAGCCTCTGCAAAAACATTTGATTTCTCCGGAGGAGTAGGTTTTGAGCCAATAAATCCTAGAAGAAGGTGCAAGTGCTGTTTTGAGCCCCCGGATTCCCCTGTCTCTACGAGGAGTCCAATTACTGGAGACAGCGACTTGGGATCGACCCCGACGTGAAGCAGTGTAGGAGATGGTGCTGCTCTGCTCCTCAGGGCTCTTCATCCCCAGAAACGGCGCTCTGCTGGGCAGAGGGGCTCACAGGCAGGGAAAAAACAAAGCTGTTCTTAGAAGATATGGGCAAGGGGACTTAAAGCTCAAGGAAAACTGAAATCAGTGAAGAGATGTGGAGCTCTTATCTACTGAGGGTAAATTTTCAGTTGTCCACACCAAAACCAATGTGCAAAATGGGGCTCATGGTGACTCCTGTCACCTAGGTGTAGGGCTTCATCAGGATATGAATCCATAGGAGGCCACAGAGGTGATCCGAGGGTTGGAGCACCTCCTGTACGAGGACAGGCTGAGAGAGAGTTGGGGTTGTTCAGCCTGGAGAAGAGAAAGCTGATGGTAGAGCAACTTCCAGTGCTGAAAGGGGCTCCAGGAAAGCTGGGGAGGGGCCCTGGAAAAGGAAGTGCACACACGGGATAAGGGGGAATGGTTTTCAGCTGAAAGAGGGGAGATTGAGATGAGATCTTAGGGAGAAATGTTTTGCTGTGAGGGTGGGGAGGCCCTGGCCCAGGTTGCCCAGAGCAGTGGTGGCTGCCCCATCCCTGGAGGGGTTCAAGGCCAGGTTGGATGGGGTTTGGAGCCCCTGATCCAGTGGGAGGTGCCCCTGCCCATGGCAGGGGGTGGGACTGGATGGGCTTGGAGGTCCCTTCCTACTGAAATCATTCCATGATTCTATGATTCTATGATACGTTTTGCAAACCATAGATCACTTCTTGGCACAAATTCTGACTCCAAAACCTTTTTGTCCAGATTTAAGAGTAACCTAAGGAGCTGCCTTCCTGCTCCATCCTTGCTCACTCTACTTGCCCTGCTCTCTGTGCTCCTTTTCTATTTTGTGTCAGTAACCAGTGAAACTCCTTGACCCAAGATCTAGTGGCTGAGACATCAGCTGTAAGACCCAGACCTCAAATATCTAGAAATGTAAGAGCAATAATTGGCTGAACAATGCCTATGAGACAGCTCCATACCTTTGTAGTTTAGATCTAAGTAGAAGAAGTCTTTCCTATGCATTTCTTCTTTCCCCTGCAGAGACTCTTGCCTTTTCACCTTCTGGTACCAATAACTCATCCCAGGGAGCTGGAGATGGGATCTGGATTTAATTACTGATCGAATTTAGCCTGTCAGCCCAGGTGTCTCTCTGCAGAGATTGCAAGTGTTTCATGGACAATTTGCAGTGAAGGAGAGAATCTTAAGGAACGATTTATTCCATAACAATAGCAATGATAATAACTGAAGGACTGGATGTGGGTAACATCCAGCACATGTGGTGCCAGTTCCACCAGGCTCTGCAAGCTGCTGTAACACAAGAATAGCAGCAGATATGACTCAAAAGGGAATTTTAGATTCCTCTAGCACCTTCTCCTTGGTGTAAAGGAAGAATATGGAGGTCAGAGCTCTTCTTTGATGATTTAAGTTAGCGATTGTGTGATTTCTATTGGGAAATCAGAAGTAGATCCGTTGCAACCCCTGCCAGGACACTTAGCTTCTCGCTATGCAGTCCCCGTAGTGAGGAGGCCCCTGTCTCACCTTGCAAGGATCATTGGGTGAGACTAGAGGCTGCTCAGGCTTCAGCGAATTGAGAGCAGTGGAAAGACAGTAACTAGATAGTGCACCAAAGCTGACATCACCTCTTCATGCATCTGTCGTGGGAATAAGCTGCAATCAGATGTTAAGAGTTGTGGTGTCAAAAAAAATCTTGTCTTTCTCCACCTATACGTTAGCTTGCTTTTTTTATTCAGCGAAGGACACGTCTCACCTGAGAAGTCCTTAAGATGCCAGAGACAATCTCTTCTCTGATTAAGTGCTAAGGGAAGCTCGTAAGAGGGTTGTTCGACGTCGCCAGGAGAGGCAATGAATCAGCAAGAACGTCTCAGCCCATTGCTCCATCAGGGCAGAGTGACAGGAGCAGCGATGGCAGGGTCGGGCTGCTTTGGTGTCCTCAGCCCCAGAGCAGGTATTTGGCATCACACGGTGCTGGGACACCTCCAGGAGGGGAAGAGGAACACTCTGCGGAAAGGGGTGTCCTGATTGCTGTCGTCAGTAGGGTCAGAGTGACCTTGCCAATAGTTTCTGAAGATCCCAGGGAGTCTTGATAGCTCCGTCTCTGAAATCCTGTTTCTCAGGCATCAACTCATCCCCATCACCTCATCTGAACACATTCCAGCCCCAGATACTAATTTGGTACAGCCTCATTACCCACTCTGTGGAAGATGAACATCTTTGTGTGTATCGCTGTCAAATCACTCTTTCCTCCCTTTCTTTTTTGCACTAATTAATACCATCCCCAGATATTTATGCTACAGATGGGTCCATGTCCTTTTCACCACTGTGGTTACTAGAAACCTTATCATCCCCATCGTCGGGAGATGCAGCCTATGCAGCTACCGGTGCATCCAGATTTATTTCACTAAGTTCAAAACACTGTGTCCTCTTTTAGAGCAATGGAACACAAAATGCAGGAGGATTATTGCAGCAAACCCCGCTGTCTGCTGGGTATGTTCTTGCAATGTAATTTCTCTGTGTGTGAAGTCTAGAAAAGCTCCTTGACCTTGACCCTTACCTGCTCATCTGCTTCAGAGAGGACACCTCTGCTCAGAGGGAATCTGGGACAACACTTTTGCTCTAATATTGACATGATGGGGCAAACATTTTCTCTCTTCCACAGATGCCTCAGTTTGCAAACTACCATTGCCTCAGAAAGGAGCTTAAACATTTCCACTCTCAAGTGAAGGACAGCCATCACCCACCATGGTGTTGAGGAGATTTAAGTCAATCCCAAACCATCTTGACCCACTTCACTCCCTGTAGTCAAGGAGACTTTTTTCTCATTGGGAGAAAAGAAATGGCACTGGAGGGCCTGATTCTCATTTACACTTGAGCTGCTCTGAACATAAAAGGGTTCCGGGAGCTGCATTTGCAGCCCTCACTACGCAGCCTGGAGAGGTTGGAGTGTAAATGAAAATCCAGCCCTTCAGCTAATGAGATGCCTTAAGCTTTGCTTCATAACGGGCACCAAGTTGTCACATCCTCTTTTCCCTAACGCCTCGGGTGCCAGGGCAGGGTGATCCCAAAGGACCCAGCCGAGACCCATAAATAGTGCAAGGTGACCCATTGCACTATTTAACACCTCAATAGTCCAGAAAGAAGAGTGGTGTGCATTAACCCTCACCCCAAAAAAACCCTACACCGGTGACCTACCTACCCCACTGAGAACTCCTGTGGCACCAAGCAAAAATCATTGAATAATAGAATGGTTTGCATTGGAAGGGACCTCAAAGACCATCCAGTCCCACCCCCTGCCATGGGCAGGGACACCTCCCACTGGATCAGGGGCTCCAAGCCCCATCCAACCTGGCCTGGAACCCCTCCAGGGATGGGGCAGCCACCACTGCTCTGGGCAACCTGGGCCAGGGCCTCCCCACCCTCACAGCAAAACATTTCTCCCTAGGATCTCATCTCAATATCCCCTCTTTCAGCTTAAAACCATTCCCCCTCATCCTGTCCCTGCATTCCCTGATCAAAAGCCTCTCCCCAGCTTTCCTATAGCCCCCCTTTAATTTCCTGAAGGCTCCTATAAGATCTTCCCAGAGCATCATCCTGTGCCATCTCCAAATGCCTCATCCCCATACCAGTGTGCATCAGTCCTTTTGCGACACAAGACTCTTTCCCCTGCTGGAAAGGCTTCTTCAGCTCATTTCTGATGGAATGCAGGGAATTAGACTGTCAGGAAAGTGGCTTTAACCAAATGAGGGGTAAAGAAATATCCCCTGACCCTCTCTGACTACAGCACTTCATTAAGCTCCTGGATTTGGGTGCATGCGTGCACAAACCTGCCTTTCCACTTGGGCTACAAAGATGATCCGAGGGCTGGAGCACCTCCCATCCGAGGACAGGCTGAGAGAGTTGGGGCTGTTCAGCCTGGAGAAGAGAAGGCTCCAAGGAGACCTTAGAGCAGCTTCCAGTACCTGAAAAAGGTGTATAAGAAAGCTGAGGAGGGACTTTTTACAAAGGCACGGAGTGACAGGATGAAGGGGAATGCCTATAAACTGGAGAAAGGCAGATTTAGACTAGACATAAGGAGGAAATTCTTTACAATGAGCATGGAGAGGCACTGGAACAGGTTGTCAAGGGAAGCTGTGGCTGCCCCATCCCTGGAGATGTTCAAGGCCAGGTTGGATGGGGCTCGGAGCAACCTGATCCAGTGGGATGTCCCTGCCCATGGCAGAGGTGGGCGGGGTGGGGGGGGAATGGAATTAGATTATCTTCCAATTCAAACCATTCCATGATTCTGCGATTCTATGAAATGGAGATTCATGGTGACCCACAAGTTTTTCGAGGCAGACCGATCTTTCCAGAGGCTCATCCAAATGCAAAGGGATGTGAATATGATATTTGTAGGAACGCACCCGGCTGTGGGTATAGACATTCGTCTGGGGCGTAAAGACATTTTGAGGGATGCACAGTTTATAAGAATGCATACGTAATGATGAGGATGTGCCCAAACCAAGATGGAACGTATCTATATGGATTTAGATCAGTGACAGATAGAAGTAAACACGCATCGCATTAATGTTTTTATATATAAGCCACCAGAACACCGTCCAGATTTATCTCAGTAAACCAAGTGCCACAAACCCATATTTCTATTTGTAGCATCGTAGCGGAACGCACATTCCCACCTCAGCCCCATCCTTCCCAGGGCTTTAAGCTGCCTGGAGGCTCCTAAAACCTCTCCTGGGCATCTTGGGAAGCCAAGATGGGTTTCTTTTCGGGCTACATTGCTCACTACAGGTTGATAGGTGTATTTACTGATCATTATTAGGAGTTAGACATAAGGTGTGAATATGGGTAAAATACGGTGTGAAGTCAATCCACTGCAAAGGGTTTTTTGATCAGTTTGTGCATCTGCTGGAAACAGTGTTTGAGGAGGACCAGAGCAGTGTGAATTCAGGATTATGTTAATGAGATGAATAATTTCAGGTTAAAAAAGAATTAAAGAGGAGAAAATCTTTGAAAAATGCTGAGATGTTTCATCCTGGTAGCTCTGAAGTGAAAGGCTTTGTTGCAGAAGTGCCAAAACATTTTGCTGCGATGCTTTTGAAAGCTCCTAAGAAGCCTTTTTTCCCTCTTTTCCTTTTCTTTAAAAGGTGAACCAGAAGTTTAATTAATTGACAAAACCAACCCAAAATGCTCAGTTTCCCCAACTGCAAAAGGCAATTGGCACTTTGGGTGAAGACACGGTGGATTTTGCTTCTTTGCTTGGAACGATAGTGATTCTCTCTTGCAGCATTCCCAGCCGGCACCTCTCTCGGAACCTGCCAGGCACAACTCCTGCTGCTCCAGCCGCAGCCTCAGCTGCAAATCCTTCAGCTGGTCCTTGTCTCAGTATGAATAATCAATTTTTCTCACTATATGGGGGGGGGGGGGGGGAAACAGCAGTGTGAGATTTATTTTCCAAAAAGACGCATGCTTTCTTTTGTCTCTGTCTGAATAGCAATCATTCCATCAACAAAATACATTTAAATGTCCCATTGTAAATAGGAACCGTGAGCTTATTTTTTGTTCAATTGTCCCACCTGTATTTAAAGCCAGTGCCTGAGCTGTTACTGGGATACAGCATTGAGTGACTGTCACAGGGAATGAATCTACCCCCGAAGCTAAGGAAGAAGGGGAAAGCAGGGCTGAAGGGGATGCTTCTACCTCTCTGCTGGCTTCTTTGAAGCCACTCGAATAAAAACCCTTCACAAATGGCTTCCCAGCTAATTCCACTCCAGGAGAATAAATTGGAGTGAGGGACAAGCTGGCTGGGAGAGGTAATTATTCTGACACACCACCTTAATTATGCTGTAATCCCCGGCTGAAGGAAGAAAAGGCCCTTACGGTCGCCTCTCTACAAACTCACTTTGCAGATCTCTTGCCTACTGAGGGCAACTTTTCAGTTCTCTGGGCGATGCAAATGGCTTTTCCCCGCTCCGGTTCCAGTTCTGGCTTGCCAGGGTGGAGAACAAGCTTGTCAGATCCTCCCATGTCTCCTTCACTCCTCTGAGGGGTTTTGCACATCTGTAAAATGGGCCAGCAATGGCCCCATTGTGTATTCTTTCCATGTTTCATCAAACTCATTGCATTGCATCTTTATTTTTCCCCTTCCCAGAGCTGAAATAGCCCCAACCAGCTGCTGAGCACCCCAGCTCATGGCAGGCAAAACCCTAATTGTTGTCCCCAATGCAAAAAAAAATTGAAGCCCCAAACCCAATCAAAAAAACCAAACCCAAAATACTTTTCCCCTGAATGAAATAAAACCACTTTCTGTATCTTTATGTATCATAAAGGGGCAGTGAAATGCACAAACACCATTTTTATTTTTTAGGTTTGCAATTCACATTTAACCTGGAGTCATTTGTTTCGCTCGCAGCTTGATAGTTAGAGGGGGCTTGAGATGTTCATCTGCAGACATGTCTCTCTGCTGAGCTCACTCAATTTTCCTGTTGCTTTAAGGCAGGAAAGGTTTCTGCCAGTGCTTGATGAACCCATGGAACTCCTGGACTTGAGTATTCCCCTCCCTAGGTGCCACCAGCCCCCAAATGCCTCTCCCACCATATGGTCCTTGGGAACAACTAGCCGTGAACCTCTGGGCATTACTCCCTGCTGTTGATACCCACGGAGTCCCCCGATTTTGGATTTACTTGGGTTCATGGTTCTTTAAGGAGTTTATGGTTCTTCAAGGAGGTTTGAGTTCCTCTAGGAGCAACCTTAGGGCCAAGGCACTCCCACCTCTTGGTGGGGAGTCTCTAGTGTCTAGTTACAGGTTGGACTTGTGATTACAGCCTTCCTCTCCACGCAGGCACTATAGGATCTTCTCCGTTCCTTTTGTAACTAAATAGATATTTGAGGCTGGTGTGCGTCTTTAGAAATCTGGTTGGGATTGGTTACCAGATCTAAAAGCCTTGAACAAAGAGTTATATTCCACCAGATGGTACGTCTCCTTTCTTATCCAGGGGCACTGCAGTGTCCAAAAGTTTTATTTGAGGCAGCTCCTTAGCACTCAAAATGCCCCATAATGAGACATCCTGTCATTTCCCTCCCTCATCTCTGTGATAGAATCTAATAGTCGTAGAATGGTCTGGGTTGAAAGGAAGTTCAAAGCCCATCCAGTTCCACCCCCTGCCATGGGCAGGGACACCTCCCACTGGATCAGGGGCTCCAAGCCCCATCCAACCTGGCCTTGAACCCCTCCAGGGATGGGGCAGCCCCCACTGCTCTGGGCACCCTGGGCCAGGGCCTCCCCACCCTCACACCCATTAAAGAGGTCAGTGGTCCTTCCCTACTCTTCACTGAAGTATGAAGCCACCACCATGACTTTGTTCCCTTCCAATACAAGGCTGCCCTCAATGGGTCCAAAAATATCTTGACCATGGAGAGGGATAATCCCATTTTCCCAAAGGCTCTGACCACCTCCATGTCAGCCTTGACCCTGACACAATGCCTGAAGGTGTATGTGGAGAGAAGAAGGCCTGGGCAAGTCCCCATAATCAGGGGCAGACACATCCCTGTCCCATGGAGACCCATGAACTGCCTCCTTAGAGCTTATTTATCCATTGCATGCTGGCAGCGTGCTTGGCACGGCACAAAGTCGTGGAAGATGCAGTCCCCACCATTAATGGCATCGCTTGTTATTAGCTAATAAAGAATGGATTAGTCAGCATCTGGGAAGCAGCTGAGCACGCAGGGAAGGGGAGAGCTGGGAAGAGACCCCGGTAGTGGCTTTGCCTCTCCTGGCTCCGTCTGCAGGACTGAACCTGATATTTTATTTATCCAAAGGCAGGCAGCATTGAAAGGACATTGAGGGACCCCGGAGGGGGTCATTTTCTTTTTAATGTCCATTAATATCCATTAATGGATATCCATTAATGGAGAATTGCTTTCAGCCCCTCGCTCCTTCTCCTTGCTGCCTTCCTGCAAAGATCCATGCCCATTCCTTCTGCCTCAGATATAAACCCAGGCTCAGGATTGTTTCCAAGCAGTGAAAGTCTTTAGCAACCCTTAATTAAAGGGCATTTGGGGAGAAAGGGCTGACAAAAGGTGACAGCAGTAGTGGGTTACTCTGTTGCCTGGATGTGACCTTATTACACTGCTCCAGCGGCTGCAGGTTGTTGCCACCGTGATTAATGCCAGGGAGGTTTTCTCTTCCACTGGCTGCCCTTTAATTGGGATGATGGGTAAACCAGCAGAAAGCAGGGCCAGGGAGGGGGGGTTGCCTTTGGCTAGCAGAGAAAAACAGGCTCCGTTTCCAGCACGGCGCTGAGGGAGCTTCCTTGGTGGGTGTTCGATCCCAAATCCCAACAGTCGCATCCTGGAAACTTGGGGCAGAAGTTTCTGAATCCGGAGCATCCTTTTGTGTTTGGGAGCAAGATGAAAGGACTAGGAGGGTCAGGAATAAGATTTGTGCACCAGAGGTGACAGGCAAGCATCAACAGTGAGAGGCAAACCCCAGGGCTGAGGTGCAAGCATCAATGGGGATATGAAATCATCAGGAGGGAGATGCAAGAAACAGAAGGTTTCCATCTCCTTGGAGAAGCCCAGCTCCAAGCCTGCCCACCTTTTTCATAGAATCACAGAATCACAGAATCACCAGGTTGGGAAGGACCCACTGGATCATTGAGTCCAACCATTCCTAACACTCCCTAAACCATGTCCCTAAGCACTTCATCCACCCGTTCCTTAAACACCTCCAGGGAAGGTGACTCGACCACCTCCCTGGGCAGCTGTTCCAGTGCCAGATGACTCTTTCCATGAAGAATTTTTTTCTGATATCCAGCATGACCCTCCCCTGGTGGAGCTTCAGGCCATTCCCCCTTGTCCTGTCCCCTGTCACTTGGGAGAAGAGCCCAGCTCCCTCCTCTCCACAACCTCCTTTCAGGCAGTTGTAGAGAGTAATAAGGTCTCCCCTCAGCCTCCTCTTCTCCAGGCTAAACAACCCCAGCTCTCTCAGCCGCTCCTCATAAGACTTGTTCTCCAGCCCCCTCACCAGCTTCGTTGCTCTTCTCTGGACACACTCCAGAGCCTCAACATCCTTATTGTGGTGAGGGGCCCAGAGCTGAACACAGTACTCAAGGTGCGGTCTCATTTCAAGGTCGTACAGAACATCTGTGCTGGAGCAAAGGCTTGGCCCCATCTCGAGGTGGGCACAGATGTTTTACCCATTGCACCGCTCTCCTTCCTTGACTTGGACAGAGGCTTTGGAGCTGCAGCCACATCACAGAGTTGAGACAGAGAAGTCTGGGCTCGGGGCTATTCAAAGAAGAGGCAGAGAGATAAAAACAGTTCTTGCTTTCCTTCCACACTTCACTGAAATCTGTGTGTATTGAATGCTTTGATATGGTAGAAGCAATATCAAACACATCCTGGATGTGCTGGAATATGTCCAGCAAAGAAAAAGGGGGAAAAAAAAAAAAAAGGATGTAGAGGTGAAAATCCCTGGGAAGGGAAAGCAAAGAGACGTTGAGATTAATATATTAAAAATACAGAACCCAACTTTGTCCTTCAGCGCACTGGCTTGGGTTATGGGATGGTGAAAATTATAGATCTACGTGCTCAGGGGGGTTAAATGACTGCTGGATTTGCTGAAGCAAAGTGCATCTCTGCATCAGTCTAACAGCTCCCAAGGAGTCCAGTACACATGCCGGGATGCAGATCACTACCCGCTCTCTGGAGCCCTTCCCAAAGGTGAAACATTGACACTTGGAGGGCAGGAGATGCTCAGAAAAATGCCAGATCAATTACAATGCATCTCTATTTTTTGTTTTTGTAATAAAAAGGAAGGAGGAGAATGGCAATGGATAAAGCTGTTACACGCCAAGCCCGGTCTGACGATGCTAAAGAGATTATCAAAGCCTCAGGAATTCGGTTATGGCTGGAATAGGCCAAATAGATCATCACAAACCAGTTATTTGATGATTTTAGCCCTTTTTAATCTGGTTTATCAATCTCTCACAATGGCATCGATATCTTTACAAGCTATTATGCAAAGAAATTCTGTGTTAAGAGCTGCATTCTTCTTGCATAACGAGTCATTTAAAAGTTCGTTGTGTGATCCGAATGAGACATTTAGATTTTCTTTTGTGCACAGGGGGACCTTTTCCTGGTTCTTTAACAAAAGCTTGAACTGATATATTTTTATTGATTTTCCTGTTCCTCAAAAACAGATTTTCGATAAAAACCTCTTTTACTTGTAAGCTATCAAAAAAAAAGAAGAAAGAGAGCAGCCAAAATGCTGCAGGTGAAAATGTTATGAAATAGCAAGAAAAACAACTTTCTGTCATGTCTTGGATACTTTTTGAAATGTTTCTTTCTTGCTAAGGAGCAGGAAAAGGGAGTTTTGGGACCAAACCCTTCCTGTCTCTTTTCTATTCAGTGTTCATTCGGATTTTGGGGTAGAGCACTGTGCTGTCCCTCCTGCTCCATCATTAAGGGTTGAACCCATTTGTATCCAGCTGAATTATGCTCTATCCTGACATGCAATTTACTTCCTGAAGGGATATTAAGCATCATGGAAATACATCCCAACAGGAGGATGGTAAGAGCATCCCAAGGCTGGTAGGGGCCACACGACATCTGCAGCTACAAATCCCAGAGGAAAATCAATTAATGCAATTTTTTTTTTGCAATTATTTTGCAAAAGATTTGGGGCTGCTTGCCTTCCTTCAGGCGGGATGAAGAGGCTTCCCAGAAGCTCCTCTGCTCTTTTCTGTCCCAAGCACAATCATGAGCTGGGCAGAGAATGGATTGGGAGCAGCCCTGAGGAGAAGGACTTCGGGTGGTGATTGATGAGCAGACCAACATGAGCCGCCACTGTGCACTCACAGCCTAAAACTCAACGATGTCCTGGGCTGTATCCAGAGCAGTGGGACCAGCAGGGAGGGAGGGGATTCTGCCCCTCTGCTCCGCTCTGGTGAGAACCCATCTACAGTCCTGTGTCCAGTTCTGGAACCCCCAACATAAGAAGGATGTGGAGATGCTGAAACAGGTCCAGAGGACAAAGAGATGATCCGAGAGCCGGAGCACCTCCTGGAGGAGAACAGGCTGAGAGAGTTGGGGTCATCCAGACTGGAGAAGAGAAGGCTGTGGGGAGATCTTAGAGCAGCTTCTGGTACTGAAAGGGACTTCAGGAAAGCTGGGGTGGGGCTCTGGATCAGGGAGGGCAGGGACAGGATGAGGGGGAACATTTTTGAGCTGAAAGAGGGGAGATTGAGATGAGATATTAGGAAGAAACATTTTCCTATGAGGGTGGGGAGGCCCTGGCCCAGGGTGCCCAGAGCAGCGGTGGCTGCCCCATCCCTGGAGGGGTTCCAGGCCAGGTTGGATGTGGCTTGGAGCCCCTGATCCAGTGGGAGGTGTCCCTGCCCGTGGCAGTGGTTGGGACTGGATGGGCTTTGGTGTCCCTTCCAAGACAAACCATTTTATGTTTCTATGATTCTCTTCTCTCCTGGTGTCTGCAAACCCCTGTTCACACCTTTTTGTCTTTTCCCAGTGGAAAACTGACTTTTTTCCCCCTACAAACTTTCAGTTTCAAGAAAATCCTCTTTTCTGGCAGGGCATGGAATGGAGGGGAGGTGGCTGATGGTACCGGAGTGCTCATCCATTCCCATGTGAGCTCTCCCTGAGGGAAAAGCCAAGGAACAGCCATCACTGCCAGCTGCATCCCAGCCTCCCCTGAACAGGGACATAGACCCTGCAGGTCTAATTAAGGAGTGTTATTATTTCTCTGCAGCAAGTAGGCTGGGAAGAGAACTGTGCCGATCTGTCCTTTTTCACAATGAAGAATGATATTGGATGCTTTTATTTGAGCTCGCTTAACTTTCTGGTTTTAGCCATAGTGGATGCTGCTGGGTTGGGATGAACTTCATTTTGGTGGCAATGGTCCAATGGGTCTAGAAGGACCTGGAGGTGCTGGTCGACAGCTGATTGAACACGAGCCAGCAGTGTGCACAGGTGGCCAAGAAGGCCAACAGCATCCTGGTTTGGATCAGAAGCTATGTGGTCAGAAGGAGCAGGGAAGTTATCCTTTCCTTGGACTCGGTGCTGGTGAGGCCACACCTTGAATCTTGGATACAGTTTTGGGCCCCTCACTACAAGAAAGATATTGAGGGGCTGAAGCGTGTCCAGAGAAGGGAACGGAGCTGGGGAAGGGTCTGGAGAAAAAGGGTTATGAGGAGCAGCTGAGGGACCTGGGGCTGTTTAGCCTGGAGAAGAGGAGGTTGAGGGAAGACTTCATTGCACTCTGCAGTTCACGGAAAGGAGGTTGTGGTGAGGTGGGAAACGGCGTCAAGTTGTGCCAGGGAAGGTTAAAGGGGATATCAGGAAATATTTCTTCACTTAAAGGGTTCTTGGGCCCTGGCAGAGGCTGCCCAGGGAGGTTGTTGAGTCCCCACCCCTGAAGGTGTTTAAAAGACTGGTAGATGAGGTGCTCAGGGGTGTGGTTTAGTAGTCGACAGGTACAGTTGGACTCGATGATCTCAAAAGTCTTTTCCAACCAAATAATTCTATGATTGTATGTCAAAGGAAAAGCATCAACTATCTCTGCGGTCCTCAGCTCCCACGGCCAGGCACTACCTCTTCTATTCAGGAAGTTCAACTAGGATTTATTTTCCTCAATTGCAAACATACTTCCCAAACTATAAGCATCCTTTGCAGGTCGATAGGTAGCTAAAGGCTTCACCACAGCTGGCCCAGGACCAGCCCAACTGCTGGCAGTGGGTCAGGCAGGGCCAGGGGAGTGAATTTCCTCCTTCTTCCCTGCCTCCATCTCTACTTTGGAAATCCATTTCTATATTTTCAGGAAGGCTGGCCTTGCCGGCACCCTACGAGTTGGGCTGAAATGCTCATTAGCAGGAGATAAGGGAGAGTGGTGAGAGCAGGACCAATTTCCCACCCTTTGGGTGAAACTAAGCAAATAGAGGTAGATGTAAAAAAACATTTAAGAGTCTGAAGATGCAAATACAACCCTAAACGTGGGGAAGAGTTCATCTGGACCCTGCAGATGGAAGCCTTGGGGGTCTTTTCTCCCCAAATGAACTGAGTTTTCCCTCAGCAGAGGAAGAGCGGGGTGTAACGAAGGAGTTATTAAAACAAATGCCGCCGCAGTCCCCGGGGAGGGGACTGCCGGCTCCTCTTCGCCGCCGTATGGGTTTGAATAATCGGGCTGCTTAGCTCGCCGCCAGCTTGAAAAGGAAACCTTTGGCAGGCGGTCACCCTCCAGCGATCCCGGGATGGGGTCGCTGGGGCTGCACCGCACTTTCTGAATTGAAGCAGTGGACTGTGAAATAGGAATTACTGACAGCTCTTAAGTATATCAAGAGAACAGCCCTATTCCTTAATACAGAGCCACTAATAGACATCTAAAGACCTATAAACCAGACAATTCCTCTATATCATCCTAGTTAAATCAATGTAGTTATATTACCCTCATCATTTTCCCTTTAACGTTTATTACATTTTGCCACTGTAATTTATTTTTTCATATCCATCAGCCGATTAAAGACTTTATTCTGAAGATACACACATCCTTGTGACCTACTTGAAGCTGACCTAAACTGTTAAGTAAAAGCAATTTGGTGGAGGAGGTTAAGGGGTTTTTTTTTTGCTCTCCTTCTCTCTCTGTTTTTCTCTATCCCTTTGCCAGCACTGGGAGCACTGGATATGGGAAAGATGGGACATCATGCTATCGTAGAATCGCAGAATCATTTGAGTGGAAAAGACCTTCAATATCATCAAATCCAACCTTACCTACACCATTACTAGACCAAGTCGGCTACTAGATCATTCCTGAGCATGTCATTTGCCCGTCTTTGAAATCCTCCCAGGGATGGATACTCCATAATCTCCCTGGGCAGCCTCTGCCAGTGTTTCACCACTCTTGATGAAGAATTTTTTCCTAATATCTGATCTAAACCTCCCCTGGCACAACGTGAGGCCATTTTCTCTCATCCTATTGCTTGTTACTTGGGAGAAGAGACCAGCACTCACCTTGCTACAACCTCATTTCAGGCAGTTGTAGACAGTGATAAGGTCTTGCCTCAGCCTCGTCTTCTCCAGGCTGAACAGCCCCAGTTCCTTTAGTTCCCTCTCATAAGGCGTGTTCTCCAGACCCTTCACCAGCTTCGCTGCCCTTCTCTGGACACTCTCCAGTGCCTCAGTGTCTTTCTTGTATCACAACGTCACCCTTGATCTGTGCCCCTGTAGTCCTTAGCAATTCCTTTTCTATTTTTAAATGAGTCCTCATTGTGCCCAAACATCTGAAATACATTCAGGGTTGGGGCTTATTGTTTCCTAGTGATGCAACGAGCACTACAAGGCCACAGAAGCACCTCTTCACTCCGAAAGACGCCCTCCAGTTGAGCCATCACCTCTTCATCATCCATAGGCGATTTGCAATAGAAGTAATTCTGGCGTGTCATGTATTGATGCCATCCCTATAGGGTCGAAGAGAGCATTCGGAGGTGTGCAGGATTTGACCCTGTCCCTCCCAGCTGCTCCAGTCCAGGCTTGTGGTGATAGGATGAGGGTGGATGGGTGTAAACTGGGGAGGGGCAGATTTAGACTGGAAATTAGGAAGAATTTCTTCCCCATGAGGGTGGGGAGGCCATGGCCCAGGTTGCCCAGAGCAGTGGTGGCTGCCCCATCCCTGGAGGGGTTCAAGACCAGTGGGAGGTGTCCCTGCCCATGGCAGGGGGGTGGGACTGGATGGGATGTGAGGTCCCTTCCAACCCAAACTATGATTCCCTCTGTTTTGGCCACACTGGGATCTGCTGCCTCCTGAGCCCTGCCCTTTCTGGCCAAGATTTTCCTTTTTATTCTTTCCTCTACCTGAATTATTTAAACATCCTCACTTAGACATTTATGTGTCCGGAACCACTCCATTTCCAAAGAGCATCTCTCACTATTTGGACCCATGTGCACCAGCACTCTGATTTTATTAGATTTGTTAGCTTTTTTTCCTCCTTATTTCCTGTCTTTATAGTTTGTTTCCCCCCCCCCCCCCCAACATGGGGATTATGGTAGCAATAATCAGTGCTACAGTGCAAGATTCTTCTGGTTTGCAGATAATACTCAGTAAGGAGAAACAATGTAATTGGATGCAGAAAGATTCAAGTCATTGAGTACCTTGGTATACGTTGCTGAGCACGAGGAGAGGGGGATCATCACAGAATCACAGAATCATGGGATGGTTTGGGTTGGAAGGGACCTCAAAGCCATACAGTTCCACCCCCTGCCATGGGCAGGGACACCTCCCACTGGGTCAGGGGCTCCAAGCCCCATCCAACCTGGCCTGGAACCCCTCCAGGGATGGGGCAGCCACCACTGCTCTGGGCACCCTGGGCCAGGGCCTCCCCACCCTCGCAGCAAAACATTTCTCCCTAAGATCTCACCTCAGTCGCCTCTCTTTCAGCTCAAAACCATTCTCTCTCATCCTGTCCCTGCAATCCCTGATCAAGAGCTCTTCCTCAGCTTTCCTGGAGCCCCTTTCCACACTGGAAGCTGCTCTAAGGTCTCCCTGGGGCCTTCTCTTCTCCAGGCTGAACAATGCCAATTCTCCCAGCCTGTCCTCATACAGGACGTACTCCAGCCCTCTGATCATCTCCATGGTATCCTCTGGACTTGCTCCAACAGATCCTTGTCCTTCCTGTGCTGAGGACTCCAGAACGGGACACAGGGCTCCAGGCGAGATCTCATGGGAGTAGAGCAGAGGGGCAGAATCCCCTCCCTCATCCTGATGTTTACATTGCTTGTGATGGAAAATGAAATTACAGGGCAGCAAAACTGCCTGAAGATATGAAAAATGTGCCACATCCTTGCAGGGAAACAACCCCACGGTAGACAAGGGTGGGAAAACCCAGGGCTTTTAGACCTGGGGCTGTTGGATACAGCTTTCCATAAGGAAATAGTAGAGTTTGGACGTAGAGCGACTGTTTGTTACTGGCTTTGTAATTTTATTTACTATTTATGGTGAAATGTTTAATACTTTATGGCTGTAAATAAAGGGCAAGTGCTTCAATCTCTTCCTTCCACTTCATCCTCCAAAAAGCGCAGCCAAGAGCACCAGTCGGTGTGCAAACTTGAGCCTTGCAGGGTAAAGAACATCGCTGAGCAAGGGAAGATGGATTATGGCCAAATATCCACATAGGGAAGAAAAAACCGCAGAAGCTGCTGGCACACAACCACGCAGAGATCGGAGCGAGACAATTTAACTCCCCCTTCCTCTTCCCGTGCAGCTCAGGGCAACTTCGCCTCGATAAAGCCATCCCCAGCTGCCCCCACCACTGCAGCCTCCAATAGCTGAATATTTTCCAGCACGAGCAGTTTTATTCTCCCAAATCATTTCTTCTGCACCAGGGAGTTTCTCCATCAGCTCATGGCCTTTATCGCAACGAGACCCCGAGCTCCTATTCTTGGCATTTAGCAGGGAGAGAACGGCTGCTCGGAGGGTGCTTTGCTCCAGGAAATTATTTTTTTCCTTAATTATTTCCATTTGGATTAACTTGGTGGTGCTGGGATGCTCTTTGTGGCTCATCGACTGGCCGTCAAGGGAAATGACTCTTCGCCTATTAGAGCTCTGCAAAAATGATGCCCTGGATGCCAGCAGATCCAGCCCTCAACTTTAATTTTGGATGTATTATAATATCCACAATCCTGCAGCCACTGGAGAGCCCATGAGGACAGCCAGGGAACTTCATGGAGGTTATACATAGAATCATGGAATGGTTTGGGTTGGAAGGGACCTCAAAGACCATCCAGTCCCACCCCCTGCCATGGGCAGGGACACCTCCCACTGGATCAGGGGCTCCGAGCCCCATCCAACCTGGCCTGGAACCCCTCCAGGGATGGGGCAGCCACCACTGCTCTGGGCAACCTGGGCCAGGGCCTCCCCACCCTCACAGCAAAACATTTCTCCTTAAGATCTCACCTCAATCTCCCCTCTTTCAGCTTCAAAATCATTCCTCCTTTTCCTGTCCCTGCACTCCCTGATCAAGAGCCCCTCCCCAGCTTTTCTGTAGCTCCTCTTTAATACTGGAAAGTCTGCTCGAGGATGTTGGATCCGTGGGGATGGTGCTCTATTTTGCACCAAAATCCTATTTTTTTACTCCAAAACGGGGTCCGAATGTAATCTTTTGTGGCAAAGTAAGCAAAGTTTTCCCTACGGACCGTAACAGGGAGTTAGTTACCTTGGGAACTCGATTCATCTCTTCCCTTTTACATACTTAATACAGCCCATCACAGGGAGGGCACTTTTAATAACCAATTGATGGAGAATTGCAAGAGATAAATTATGCATCCCAGGCCCAGCAGTGAGTTATGGACTTCTCCCTCCTGCTCTGACGCATGAAGACCCGGCACTGAGATGCTCCTCTGCCCTTTAGAAGGGTAACATCCATAAAGGCTGGAAGTTTTGCTGGCCAAAACTGTCTTTTTTGGCTTTCCCAGAGCAAATCTCTGCCTCCCTCAAAAGTTGCTGTGTTAATATTGGCTTCAAAGTGCAAATAGAAACAAGAAAATGCAGTGAGGATGAGGAGGATGAAGGAGGTTATATTTATATTTAACATCTATAAAATATACATAGTGCTCTCGCAGTGAACACAGGGAGAGCTTCCCTCCTCCCCACCCGATACTGTAATCTCAGCGAAAAGCTTTCGATCTGGGTTGGAAATGACGTTTTCTAAAATTCATCTGGTTTAAAATATTCATCTCACATGTTATTAATAACATGGGGTAGAAATATATATTTTAAGTGATGGTTTTTATTATCTGACTATCACTTTAATTTGCGGTTTGTCCTTTTCAAGATGACATCCATTCTCCGGACATCGTGAGAAGATGAAAACTTAAATCACACTGGCTGTTAAATTTTTCATCTGAGCTTGATTCTCTTTTTTAATATCCTATTTTTATAAAATAATAATATGTCCAGCTTGGGGGGCTGTTCAAAACAAGTATATTATAGATTTTAAGTACAATCTCATATACTCTTGTCTTAATTTGCAGCTTGTTGCAAGGTACTCGTGTGCCATGAAGCCAGGAAAGTTATCTGCAGTGTTTGTCACCTGCTGGTGATTTACAGCCTCTCAGGGATGCTCAGCTCAGAGAATCATAGAATCATGGAACGGTTTGCATTGGAAGGGACCTCAAAGCCCATCCAGTCCCACCCCCTGCCATGGGCAGGGACACCTCCCACTGGATCAGGGGCTCCAAGCCCCATCCAACCTGGCCTGGAACCCCTCCAGGGATGGGGCAGCCACCACTGCTCTGGGCAACCTGGGCCAGGGCCTCCCCACCCTCACAGCAAAACATTTCTTCCTAAGATCTCATCTCAATCTCCCTTCATTCAGCTGAAAATCGTTCCCCCTCATCCTGTCCCTGTGCTCCCTGATCCAGAGCCCCTCTGCAGCTTTCCTGGATGCCCTTTCAGTACTGGAAGCTGCTCTAAGGTCTCCCCGCAGCCTTCTCTTCTCCAGGTGGAACATCAACAACTCTCTCAGCCTGTCCTTGGATGGAGGTGCTCAAGCTCTTGGACCATCCCCATGGCCTCCTCTGGAGTCGCTCTTACTCCTCCATGTCCTTCCTGTGCTGAAGACTCCAGAACTGGACACAGTGCACCAGGTGGAGTCTCACCAGAGCAGAGCAGAGAGGCAGAATCTATTATCGTAGAATCATGGAATGGTTTGAGTTGGAAGGAACGTCAAAGCCCATCCAGTTCCACCCCCTGCCATGGGCAGGGACACCTCCCACTGGATCAGGGGCTCCAAGCCCCATCCAACCTGGCTTTGAACACCTCTAGGGATGGGGCAACCATGACTTCTCTGGACTTATGATTTCCCAGTGCCAGGAGGATGGTGCCAAGTTTTGCTCGAGGAGACGTTGTTCCCCTGGATTTGGGGGTTTCCATAAGTTTTTAAGTGTTTCAAGAGTTATTCTCCTCTCCGAAGCTTTCTTTTGCCATCCTTATTATCCAGCTGCTGGACCGGCATTGCTCTCTGCGCTGGGAACTTCTTCTCCTGTTGGATGGGTACTAGTTTCATTCCTCAACTAGCCATGATCTCCTGTTATACCACAGCAGAGAAGAACTCCCTGATTTGTTATTACTTTTTCAAGGACTACTTCCTTCCAGCATCCCTTGGGTAAATCCAGTGCAGGGCTCCGTGGCTGGGATAGCATTTTTCTCCCTGCTTTCCTGGAATGCTCAGCACTGAGGAGACACATCACCTCTGGAAACAGAGCTGACGGATCAGGTGTGGGAAATGTAAAACTGCAGAAATAAGAAAATAATAGAGCGATGCTTTCCCCTTGAATTATCTGCCTTGGCAGAGGTTCTGTCCCACTGTTTGGGGAGCATATTCCATCTCTCCAGCAATCCCAAGGGATGCTGCCAACCTGGGCTGGTGTTAATGCTCCTCTCCCTTGTTCCCACTTTGCTCCCAAAGGTGCCGCCCTCTCTCCTGCGCTCCATTAATCGCCGTTGCAGATAACACAAACCCCACTGAACCTGCTTCCACAGATCCATCTGCAAGTCAAGGATGCGTCCCCACCACAAAAAAGAAACAATAATTTTTAATTAAACTCACAGCAATGAGGTTTTTATCGCCGGCATCAGGCAGGCAGAGCCTGGCACTCGTGGGCTCCCTCCTGCCTGCAAACACTGCCCTTGCCAAGAAAAAGCTTTATTGGATAGGGGGCACTTGGCTGCCCAGGGATGCTGGTGGGAAGATGCTTTTCCTCTAAACCAGCATACCTTCTCCTACTCCTCCCTGCTGCCCTGGGGGCAATGATCAAGCACATAGGAAAAATCAGTCATGGCATCATGGAATGGTTTGGGTTGGAAGGGACCTCAAAGCCCATCCAGTCCCACCCCCTGCCATGGGCAGGGACATCTCCCACTGGCTCAGGGGCTCCAAGACCCATCCAGCCTGGCCTGGAACCCCTCCAGGGATGGGGCAGCCACCACTGCTCTGGGCAACCTGGGCCAGGGCCTCCCCACCCTCACAGCAAAACATTTCGCCTTAAGATCTCATCTCAAACTCCCCTATTTCAGCTGAAAACCATCCTCCCTCATCCCCTCCCTGCACTCCCTGATCCAGAGCCCCTCCCCAACTTTCCTGGAGCCCCTTTCAGTGCTGGAAGCTGCTCTAAGTTCTCCTCAGAGCCTTCTGTTCTCCAGGCTGAACAACCCCAACTCTCTCAGCCTGTCCTCACACAGGAGGTGCTGCAGACCTTGGATCATCTCCATGGCCTCCTCTGAACTCGCTCCAACAGGTCCATGTTTTTTTCTATACATAGGAAAAAGCAGGGCGATGCAAGCAGAGCTGGCATCACCCCAACATCAGGAGTCTCCAGCTTTTAATTAAGTAAGTTTAAAGCAAAATTGGCAGGGGCTTATCTATAGCGTGCACTTCCTCACTGCTAACACATCACAGTGCCCTCTCCTGCACCACCACTGCAAACTGGAGGGGAAAAAGAGTTGGAGATGATGGTGGGGACACAGCTCAGAGAGGGACATCTGACAGTGCTTCTCGCCCAGATGGGCTTCTGCCTCTTATTTATTGGTAAAAGCTGAAAAGCAGGGAGCGTTTGCTTTATTTTCCACTCCTTAAAAAAAATAAAATAATAAAAGAAATCGCATTCAAGGCTTTTTCCTTCTTCTTTCTTTTTTTTTTCCAGCTGCCCCAATTATCCCATTTGTTCAAAGCAAAATCTTGCAATTCGAGGCATTTTATTTATTCTGCCCAAGCCGTGTTTACAATGCCGCATCGGAGCAGTGGGGCTGGATGAAGAAATGCTGGTGGGTGGGGGGTGGTGGAGGGTTGTGAGCATCTTGTTGGGAAAAAATTAAAAGGAGAAAATTAAAAAGAGCAATTTTAAAAATGCAGACATCAAAGGCATCATTTATATTTCAAATCGTGGGGAAATAACTTTATAATGAGGCATCATAACGGGGAAACTGAAGACTCTGGCGTTATTACATCTCCAGCTTCAAAACCCTCCCATTGTTCTAGTTGAGAGAGGCAGAAAAAAACCCGAACAAGTTGGTAAATTAGAGGGAAAAGTGGAATAAACTATGAATCATTAAAGGAGCAGCTTCATGGTGGAAAGGGACCCCTGATAGGACGAGAGAAAATGGCCTCAAGTTGCACCAGTGGAGGTTTAGATTGGGTGGTAGGAAAAAATTCATCTCCAAAAGGGTTCTCGGACGGTGGCAGAGGCTGCCCAGGGCGGTGGTGGAGTCCCCATCCCAGAAGGGGTTTAGAAGATGAGTGGGTAAGGTGCTCAGGGATCTGGTTAAGTAGTCAAGAGGTATGGTTGGACTTGTTGATTTCAAAGGCCTTTTCCAACCATATGATTCTATGACCCTTCAAAAATAAGGTGTTTGTGCCTCTCCCTGCACTGCCCGTCTCACTCCAAGCCCCCTGCTCCTCTCTGCTGTTCAACCTGGCAATTGTAAGATTTTAGTTACACCATTTTCAGCACATCTATCCCACGGGGATGCTGACCCCCCTGGGATGCTCCTGAACATCACCCGCATCCCTCAAAGCCAAACTATCTCTTTTTGGAGGAAGGGTTTTATCCCAGGGATGTTGCCTTGCTCATCACAATTCGGGTGTTAAACAGCACCTTCTGTTATTCTGAGGATTAATTAGTTAATGTTTGTAAAGCATGATATAGCTTGCCAACTACAATTAATATTGTCCCATTCAAGAGCGAGAGCTTTGCTCATGATTAATTATTATTATTACAACCACTTTGGCAGCAGCAAGGGGAAAAAATAAAAAAACAATCCAAGGGGTTTATTTGGAAATTAAATGCCCAGTTCCCCTCCGGAGTATTTGGGAAAAACGGAGTCATGGCATTTGCAACGCCTGAAGAAGCAGCTACAGGAAGATAAGAGCTTGTTGGGAAGAAGGGGTTGCAGAGATACCATGTCCAGAGAGCCTTCATAGGGAAGCAGCTTGGCAGGAGGAGCAGGTGACTCTGCCGACTGCACGTACCAAGAGCAGCATTGCTCATGGAGCCAAGAGCATCCCTACAACACCAGGTGACCATTGACTATTGTAGCTCATTATACGTAAAGTCCTGTTAACCCCAACCCAAATGTCCCACTTGTGCTTTTGTCCCTTGGATTGCTAGAATCACCGAATTGTTAAGGTTGGATAAGACATTCAAGATCATCCAGTCCAACCATCGACACAACCCCACCGTGTCTACTAAACCATGTCCTGAAGCACCACTTCTAGATGTTTTTTTATCCCTCCAAGGAGAGAGACTCCACAACTGCCCTGGGCAGCCTCTGCCACTGCTTCTCCAATCTTTCGATATAGAATTTTTTCCTGATATCAAATCTAAACCTCCCCTGGCTCAACTTGAGGCCGTTTGCTCTTGTCCTATCACTTGTTGTTGCTTGGGAGAAGAGCCCAGCACCTGCCTGGCTCCAGCCTCCTTTCTGGGAGCTGCAGAGAGCAATGAGGTCTCCCCTCAGCCTGCCCTTCTCCAGGCTAAACAGCCCCAGGTCCCTCAGCCACTCACAGAACCCCTGGGCTCCAGACCTTTTCACAGGTCCATTCTCCTTCTGCAGACGCACTCCAGTCCCTCAATGTCCTTCTCGGAGTGAGTGGCCCAAAACTAAACCCAGGATTTGAAGTGCGGCCTCACCAGTTCCGAGCCTAGGGGAAGGATGGCTTCCCTGCTCCTTCTGACCACACTCTTTCTGATCCAAGCCAGGATGCTGTTAGCCTTCTCGGCCATCTGTGCACACTGCTGGCTCATGTTCAGCCACTGTTGACCAGCACCCCCAGATCCTTTGCCAGACAGCTTTCCAAGTGCTCTTCCTGAAGCCCAAAGTGATGCCATGATGACCACCGTGGGAGCTGCAAAGGGCCTGAACCAGTTTCCCCACCTCAGAAATAGGAACTTGTAATGATCAACCTATAAAACCACGCTCTGAAATAAAGTTCCATCATGTTATCAGATAGAAGAAAAACTCCCCTGTAAGTCTTCCCCTTCCTTTCAGGTTTGGGCTGATAATGATGACTGATCAATGCCACTCTGTCCATGTGCATTTGAGAACTTTTGTTTTTCTTTAAGCATCTCAAATCCAAGCAGAAATCCTGTCCTCCTTCTGTCCTCCGCACCGGTCTCTTCCAGATAGTTTGTCAGGAAGAAGCAGGCGGATATATTTTCCCCTGGTTTGCGTCCGTGCCTGTATCCCACAGCCGAGGAATGTGTTTGTTATGCAGAATTGCTTGTGCTGCTCTCTTGGGAGCAACATTTGGTTGGTAGATAAATCCTTGCCTAGGCTGCTCCGTGTCAGCTCCTTACACAAGTCGAGCATTAGTATTCTGCCCTGCCGCCGGATGATTTATGTCACTAAGCAACACAGCATGAACAGCAATTTTTACAATCAAATATACAATTTACGCTACATTTTTGGGTGCATTTTTTAGCAGGCGAGCTTGAAATCGCTTGCTGGCAGTGCTCAAGTCGTCAAGGAGTTTGGGAAGCCCCAGAAGGTGCTACAGCCTCACTTGGTGATTATTTGGAGTCACTGTGTACCAACTTGATACTGCAAAGATGAAAACTCTTTCCTTTGGTTTTTTTTTTTCACTCCAAATACTCTCCTTGCTTCTCATTCCCCTGCCTCAGTTTCCCCCTTGCATCCTTGACGTGCATCTCTAGGGATGAGCTGGGAGAGGAGCCACTCAACACCATCATGCTGCGAGCATCACCTTGGGCTCAGGATTTCCCCTCGCTGCTGATGGCAGGCGGACGACGGATCAACACTTACTGGGAACTGCTGCTATGAATTTTTCATACGAGCAAGGAAATTGGAGACCCGTTTTGGTTGTTTTATTAAACATACAAGCAGGCATCCTTCAGGGAAGACATTGTGGGCAATTATGGAGCCGTGATTGGCATGGTGGATAACAGAGCTGTACAGATGTTAATACCTAATTTGCTGCAGAGCTTCGCCCCGGGGAGATCTAACTAGGAAAAGAGGCAATTTGTTTCGGTTCAAAACCTCAGGAGAAGTCCACCCTGGTGAAAAGGGGAGAAGAGTTTGGATAACTCAATTAAGCATCATGTGTTTTAACCCAAAGGTGCGGGGAGGTCTCCAGACCCAGCACTGAAAGGCAGATGGGATGGATGAAGCCACCTGTATCCCGGTTTGCTTCTAAAAGGGATGTGCAGTGACTTGGGCTGCAAATACAGACTGCAATTTCATGTGAGTCTGTAATATTTTTTTCTAATTTCCAATTGCAAAAAAAAATCATTTTAATTTAAGGGAAGGATTACAGAGGCGGAAGATGAGAAAGAGCAATCTTGGCTACTAATTAAAATTAAATACTTTGCCTACGAAAAAAATTTGCCTTTCTGTAAAAAGCAAATGGTTACATTGTGTTCAGTGCAAATATTCCCAAACAATGGCATTGCTCTGTGGAGTGAGGGGCTGCCATGGCCACAAAAGGCTTGGGGTAGAATCATGGAATGGTTTGGGTTGGAAGGGACCTCAAAGCCCATCCAGTCCCACCCCCTGCCATGGGCAGGGACACCTCCCACTGGATCAGGGGCTCCAAGCCCCATCCAACCTGGCCTGGAACCCCTCCAGGGATGGGGCAGCCATCACTGCTCTGGGCAACCTGGGCCAGGGCCTCCCCACCTGAACAGCAAAACATTTCTTCCTGAGATCTCATCTCAATGTCCCCTCTTTCAGCTTCAAATCATTCCCCCTCATCCTCTCCCTGCCCTCCCTGATCAAGAGCCCCTTTCCTGGAGCCCCTTTCAGCACTGGAAGCTGCTCTAAGGTCTTCCCGCAGCCTTCTCTTCTCCAGGCTGAACAACCCCAATTCTTTCAGTCTGTTCTTGTACAGAAGGTGCTCTGTCCCTTGGAAGACCTCTTTGGCTTCTGGACTCACTCCAACAGCTCCATGTCTTTCCTGTGCTGAGAACTCCAGAACTGGACACAGGACCCCAGGTGGGGTGTCCCAAGAGCAGAGTAGGGGGTAGAACCCCCTCCCTGGCCCTGCTGGTCCCACTGCTTTGGATGCAGCCCAGGTCACAGTTTGGGTTTCTGGGCTGCAGGTACATTTTGTCAGCTCATGTTGTCCTTCTCATCCCCCAGAAACCCAAGTTCTTCTCCTCAGGGCTGCTCCCAATCCATTCTTCACCCAGCCTGGATTTGTTCTTAGGATTGACCCAAGTCAGGTGCAGGACCTTGCTATTCGTCATGTTGAACTCCATGAGGTTCACAGAGCTTTACCTCTCCAGCATGTCCAGATCCCTCTGGATTGCATCCCTTCCTTCCAGTGTGTTGATCATGCCATGCAGCTTGGTGTCAAAGACAAACTTGCTGAGGTTGCCCCCAATCCCGCTGTCCATGTCATGACAAAGATGTTAAACAACAGCAGTCCTAATACCAAGCCCTGAGGATCACCACTTGTCACCATCTCCATGTGGCCATTAACCCAAATGAGGCAAGACCTTGTTCACAGCATCCAGAAACCCCCCAAAATCCCACCCCCAGAAGGAAACGCGAGGCTGAAACCTGCCCAGAGCTGCAACCCTGAAGGGGAGGAGGAAATCTGGATTTGGTCTAGAGATATTTTTCGGAGTGACTTGTAGATCCCAAGGTTGGTTACGAATGCTAAGAGCGTCACTGAAGTATTCAGACTCATTTCCCCAGTTCCTGCCTCCCTGGAAGGGTGATTATTATCAAGAAGGCAGAAGCAAAGGCAGCTGCAATGCCTGATCCCATCCCATGAGAGCAAGTTGTGATAAGAGAGAAGAAAAGGAGAAGGAGCCACTACAAAGCCCAAAGCAACGCTGGACAGAAAACAACGTCACTCTTTTCCAACTGGGAACATATAATGGTCCATATATCCATCTCCCTGTCTATAGCGATGTAAAAATGGGCTCCTGCTGACTCTATATCAGTGTATGACTACACTCAGCAGCACTTTCGGGGACTACATAATGTACATAATAGCAATTCATTGCCACTTTCCCCTTTTACTCCCACCAAAAGTTCAGCCCTGCATTTCTTATGGCTCATTTCCAGCTTTCCAGTTTTCATTTTAATCAACTTCAGGTAGAAAAAGCCCCAAGCTGAAGCACTGCTGGTTCTTTGGTTCTTGGGGTCTAAGTAGTGTGAAAATTGGTGGGTTTTGCCTTAAATCCCTTGATCCTGGAGTCAGACAGGAGTCCCGGCTTTTATTAAAAAGCAGAGTTGGTGGCTTCAGCAGGAATAAACTTGGAAACAGGAATGGCAAAGGGGCTGGGGAGAAGAAGGTGAATAAAACCCATCCACCAAAGTACCTTGAGATATGTAATGACTTCTTAAAACAGCTTTGGGATTCAAGAAGCCAGCCCATGGATCACTCCTGACATCTCCCAGATAGCCTGAACTGCAGTTTATTCCTGAAAAAAATAAATGTATGGGGAAGAGCAGGTTGGCACCAGGACTGCCTGTTGGAATAACTCAAGCGTGCAACATTTGTAGTGGTCTTTTTTTTTAGTTTTAGTGGGTTTTTTTCCACCTTTAAGCAGAATTTAAAAGACTTGCTCACCTCATGACATGTAAATATCCACAGGGAATGTCTTTCTTTCCTGAGCCGCTCCAGGGGTGGCTGTCTCTTACTCTGATTTTTGTTCTCCTAGACTTACAAGAGCCACTGACTCTCCTCCATCTCCATTCCTGCTGGGGATGAAGCACAACAAGCTGTCAACTCACTGACAGCTGTCAATCGTGTCCATCACCAAAGACACTCTCTTAGAGAATTAACTCAACCAGTATTTATCGAATTCTTGGCTGAAGCCCGGCTCGCTTGAGAGCACAAATGCAGATTGCCATCACTCCATCGCCCCGGAGTCTCGCGCAATTTGTTTCCCATTATGGCTCTGCTGAAGTCTGAAGGCATCAGTGCGGACTATTTTCACTGCTGGGTGCTGACATGGCATATTGAGGAGTAATGAGACCATTTTGGGATATAGTTCCGGTAAATGCTGTTCACGCTGTTCCCTGTCGGAGACAAACTGCCACACTGGATGTCCCACACTCAGATCGTGGCTGATGGAAATTCTATTTATTGTGGGGGGGGTTTAATCCTACGTGTGTTTTTCTTATTCCTATGTATATTCTGATCTACCTGAGCCCATCGGGCACCAAACCCAAAGCTGCTCATGAGGAATCCTATGGGTGCTCAATAAGAGAAGCACCGCCATTTTGCAGTGGGAGGAGGAACAACAGTGGTTTTGAAGCTACAAGAGGGGAGATTGAGATGGGAGCTTAGGGAAAAATGTCTACCTGTGCGGGTGGGGAGGCCCTGGCCCAGGTTCCCCAGAGCAGTGGTGGCTGCTCCATCCCTGAAGGGGTTCCAGGCCAGTTTGGATGGGGCTTGGAGCCCCTGATCCAGTGGGAGATGTCCCTACTCATGGCAAGTGGTTAGAACTGGCTGACCTTTAAATCTCTTCCAAGCCAAACTGTTATATGGTTTTGTTCTGAAATCTTTGCCACCCCACTGGAAATATCTACAGAATAAATACATATAAATAAGGTACTATTTATGGAAGCAGGGAGAGCTTTGGGAGGAAAGCTGGTACGGGTGGCTAAAGTGCTTGAAACCCAGTTGTTTGGTGAGGAATGATCTCAACACTGCTCCTCAGAGACTTTGCTGCACTTTGTGGAGGAGATGGATGTAACCTGCACACGGTATTCTTGGCACGCGTGTTTAAATGAAGTTCCATGATGCTTTTGTCCAGCCCCAATGGAAAGGCTGATCTCTTACCATCATATCCTGATGGAGGCTTGAAATGAAGGGCCCCATGCCCTTGTCACAGAACCATAAAATATCCTGAGTTGCAAGAGACACACAGGGATCATTGAGTCGGATGCTTGTCCCTGCATTTCCCACAGCCAGATGTGTGTGTGACCTGCTGGGACTGTGACCAGCTGGCTGTGAGCTGTGGCTCGTTGGGTCTGTCCCAGTGGTACTGGTTGTGTGGGTTTTTTTCCTATTCAGGGCTGTAAAAAAATGCTGAAAACATGATATTTCTCAGAGATGCTTTGGGAGCTTTATATGCTACCTGTCCATGGCCACCTGCTTCCAGATGGCCGGGACATGTTCCCATCTGGGGTGAGAAACTGGCTGATTTTGTGATTTTTTTCGTCCTCAACACACAGAGTAAGGATGAGGTTGGATCCCATCCTCCACTCCAGAGCCCAAAAGCAAATGGTTCAAATATTGGAAGAAGCAATAAATGTCTCCTGTGCTCTGAGAAGCTGAAAAAAAGGACATTTAGGGCTCTGCACCAAGAGAACCACGTGCTCAGCAAGTCTGCCTGTTCTTCCTATCACCCCGAGTGGAGTCTTTAATAACTCGAGAGGACAAAAAGCCAGGCTTGTTGTTGGAGGCGTGCGGAGAAAGGCTGATGCTGTATCAATTAAGATAAGAGCACGGCCTGTAGACAGCTCACAAACCTAAGGAAATGCGTTAACCTCTCATTTCCTTGCTTTTGAGGCATATGATGCATACTGCGGTGCCTGACCAGATGTGACACACCAGATTATGGCTGCTAATGAATTATCCAGTTTTTATTTCTTTAATTCTTTTCTTTCCTGGGCTTTCATAGAGCTGATAGGACGGGGAAAAAAAAAATCTCCACTGAAGGTAAAATCTTTCACAACAATTAACCTTTTGATGACAGCAAGTGGGGCATTTTCTCAACTGCCCTCTCTGCTCCGGAGCTCACTTCACCCTTATTTTAGAGCAACATCCCAAAATATCATTTGCTAGAGCGCAGGAAAGCAGTTGCTTATGGACTTTGTAGTAGATATTTGCCCTGTTCAAACCTATGGCCTCCAGGGGCTGCCATGGTGCCACGCATCCTTCTCGTCCCTCTTAATAAAGTAAAGGGGTTTATTAAATTCTGTTTTAACAAAATGGTGGAGAATGGAGTGAAAGTGGCCTTGAGGAGAAGGACTTTGGGTGCTGGGGAATGAGAAGCTCAGCATAAGCTGGCAACGTGTGCTCGCAGCCCAGAAATTCAAACCATATTCTTTGCTGCATCCAGAGCAGTGGGACCAGCAGGGCGAGGGATGGGATTCTGTCCGTCCGTTCTGAGACCCCACCTGGAGTCCTGCGTCCAGTTCTGGAGTCCTCAGCACAGGAAGGACATGGAGCTGTTGGAGCGACTCCAGAGGATGCCATGAAGATGATTTGAGAGCTGGAGCACCTCCCATACAAGGAGAGGTGGAGAGAGTTGGGGTTGTTCAGTCTGGAGAAGAGAAGGCTGTGGGAGACCTTAGAGCAGCTTCCAGTGCTGAAAGGGGCTCCAGGAAAGCTGCGGAGGGGCTCTGGATCAGGGAGTGCAGGGACAGGAAAAGAAGGAATGATTTTGAAGCTGAAAGAGGGGAGATTGAGGTAAGATCTTAAGGAGAAATGTTTTGCTGTGAGGGTGGGGAGGCCCTGGCCCAGGTTGCCCAGAGCAGTGGTGGCTGCCCCATCCCTGGAGGGGTTCCAGGCCAGGTTGGATGGGGCTTGGAGCCCCTGATCCAGTGGGAGGTGTCCCTGCCCATGTCAGGGGGTGGGACTGGCTGGTCTTTGAGGTCCCTTCCAACCCAAACCATTCTATCATTCTGTGATTCTAAAATATATAAATCTTGTTTAAGTTGTAAAACCCACCCCCCTGTATGGTTTTCTCCCCAGTAAACCATTTCGGGCTGTTATCGCTGCCATCAACACAGCTCTTTAAAACACGAAGTGAAACATTTAAAAGTCAAATCAGAAATAAACCCCATTCCCAATTTAGTCCGCAGACCTTCCTCATACTGCTCTGGTCTCTGTTGCAATAAGGAAAAAGGACAGTCCATCTGTTAACAGCTTCTGTGTCCAGGACTCCTCAATTATGAGCAATGCAAGGAATTTCAATTATTCATGCAGTTATGACATAGGACAAAATATCTCACGTGTGCAGTGCACTCGTGCTTTGCAACCTGGATTTTAATTGGGAAAGGACAGGATTAGGGGCTGCCATGCACGTTTGCAGGTACGCTGGGTGGTACATGAGAGTGCATGGTGCGACAGCGTGATCCAGGAACAGGCTGCAAGCTTTGAGCCTTCCCTGGCCCAACACAGTTATAAACAGTTAAAATCCTGACCCAAAAATGAGCGGAGAAAGTTGAATGCATAATTGAAATAAAATTTCTATTTCCTCTTTGGATTATCTTACAAAATTTTAATTTCACAGAAAAGTCATTACTGCATTTGTTTTGCTAATCCTTCAGATCTGCTCGGTACGGAGGATGATCTGGAACATTATTAGAGTCCCTAATAAGATATCATTTTCTCCTCAAGGCCAGCCAGTAAGGTCTGAACAAACAACGTGAAGCTGCTTGTTCAGCTGTGATTTAGATGCTCTGGTCCAGAAGCAGAGGCGTCCTGAACTCAGCGCTGTGTGTTTCACCCTCTCTTGTTTACCCATCCCAGCAGGTTTCTTGTGCTGCATCCTTAGGCTGTGACAGCTGACATGTGTTTGGGCAGTGACGGAGCCGTGAACCCCCAAAATGCACCAATAAAATGCAGTTATTTCAGGCAGCAAGACAGTTTCCTAAGAGCAGATGCAACAGGAAAGATGGGTTTTAGCTGGAAGAGGAAAGGAGGGGACCAGTTGATGCTAAACTGAGACTACAAGGAGATGGTTTAATAGAAACACTTCTGAAAGCTTCCTCCATCCTAGACATGAATGAAGATGTGTTCCCAGCCTTGACTGTGTCTTGCATCTCCCTCCACCTCCCAAGCAATCATAAGGAGTAGAAAATGTTGTCCTTATTCCAGCACCAGGTAGGAAAGCTCTCTCTGTAGATGTCATGGTCATCTCCATCGCAGTGGGAAGGCAGAGTGGAGGTTTCCATCCACCCGGCATCCCCACACGTCTCCATTTCTCCTCTCAGAAAGCTCAGCTTTAAATGCAAGGAGAAGAACACCAGGAGCGATGGGAATGACTTTAGCACGCCCATAAGGAAAGCTCAGACAGAACCTGGAGGGACACGGGACCATTTCTGCCCTTGGACACCAAGTGTAGGGTCTGCTGGGGTTGTGTGGGACCACGGCTCCCACTAGTGGCTTGTCCTATGAGCAATTGTTTGCCAGATGGCCTGACTGCGTCCCTGAATTTTGGGGCTCACAGGCCTGTTTTCCTCTGCCCGGAGGTGCACGGGGAAGATCTAAACAGCTGCATCCCAGCAATGACACAGGAATCCAGCTCCACCGCACCAAAAGTTTGCAAACTCCTCCTCAAAAAAGGACACTTTTTGTGCAATATTCAAAACAAAACCAATGCCCAAATCCATGAGGGCCAGATATGACCGCTGTCTTGCTGACATGCCCCTTACCTGCCAGGGAAATAGGGACATGACTAATGAACAATGGATGCGCTGGAAATGATGGGTTTGCAGATACTCTGGCAACAGAAGTGCAATGTTAAGTTCTCAGATGGCTCTGTTTCCAAAGGTGTTGATAAATGCACTATGAGGGAGACCTGGGGACCTTTGAATCCCCCTTAAAGTTTAAACTGGCAGCTGGTTATAAAGAGGAATAAGCAGAAAACTTGCAGCATTTAATTGATCAACTTCAAATAGTTGCTCCTACGTCGTACTGTGCCTCTCAGATCGTTTAGCCTCCAAAATCCAACCAAATCCATCACTTCTTAGATAATTACTGCTCTATTACTGGGAGTTCACAGTGATCCATTTGCAATCATGAAATGAATTACGAGAGAGTTAAAAAAAAAGTTTTGGGGAGTGGGAAGTGAAGTGAATAAAGACAAGAAAATAAAATCAATTCACGGCTGCATTAATGCACATCCACACGGTTCCTCGCAATACTCCATGTTTGTGTGAGACCTTGCCTGGAGTCCTGTGTTCAGTTCTGGAATCCCCAACATAAGAAGGATGTGGAACTGTTGGAAATGGGCTCAGAGGAGGCCACGAAGAGGATCCAAGGGCTGGAGCACCTCTGCTATGAGGACAGGCTGAGAGAGTTGGGGTTGTTCAGCCTGGAGAAGGCTCTGGGAATCCTTAGAGCAGCTTCCGGTGCTGAAAGGGGCTCCAGGAAAGCTGGGGAGGGGCTCTGGATCAGGGAGGGCAGGGACAGAATGAGGGGGAATGGCTTTAAATTGGAAGGGGGAAGATTTAGATTAGACATCAGGAAGAAATTCTTCACTATGAGGATAAGGAGGCCCTGGCCCAGGTTGCCCAGAGCAGTGGTGCCCAGCATTGCTGGAGGTGTGAACATAGACCAGGTTGGATGGGTCTTGGAGCTCCTGATCCAGTGGGAGGTGTTCCTGCCCATGGCAGGGGGTGGGACTGGATGGGCTTTGAGGTGCCTTCCAAACCACTCCATGATTCTATGATTTGATGATTCTACATAGGGTATGTTGGGCCTACATTGTACAGCTCAATGGCAGCCAATGGAGGCACAAAAGAGCAATTATAGGAGAGAATTAAAATCACTTTTTTACTTGGATGTTCTTGAGATGCCTTTCTGCAAAGATTTAATAAGGTACATATTGACTGCCAATGCAATAATTGATTATTAAATCACTATAAATAAGTGTATGCACAAAGTTGCACTTTAATTTCCCCACTGTAATAAATATTTTTGTTGCCTTTATTTAATATGTGCCTGCCCACGTGAATATAAATGTTGTATCTTCAGAAGTCTTGACGCAGAACAGAACATCAGCAACACAGCCATCCATCAGGCACTAAGTTGCTGCTAATAACCTTCCCTTGGGGGAAATTACAGGCAAATAGTTATGAATTTAGTGATAGGGAACCTCAATCTTCTTTTTTTTTTTAAGAAGCGGAGGTGATAAGGAATGAATAAAGGCAGAGAATGTGGTAGATGAAGAAGACTAGGAAAACTTTATGTATTTGGGGTTGAAATGCATCTTGAGAGCAGGTTTTTCATGATTTTCCTTCAGTTTTCAAAGAACCATGGAATGGTTTGCATTGGAAAAGGCCTCGAAGACCATCCAGTCCCACTCCCCTGCTATGGGCAGGGACACCTCCCACTGGATCAGGGGCTCCAAGCCCCATCCAACCTGGCCTGGAACCCCTCCAGGGATGGGGCAGCCACCACTGCTCTGGGCAACCTGGGCCAGGGCCTCCCCACCCTCACAGCAAAACATTTCTCCCTGAGATCTCATCTTAATCTCCCCTCTTTCAGCTGAAAACCATTCCCCCTCATCCCATGTCTGCAATCCCTGACCGAGAGCCCTTTCTCAACTTTCCTGGAGCCCCTTTCAGTACCTGAAACTGTTCTAAGGTCTTCCTGGAGCCTTCTCTTCTTCAGACTGAACAACCCCAACTCTCTCAGCCTGTCCTCATATGGGAGGGTCTCCAGCCCTCGAATTATCTTCATGGCCTTTTTGGAAGCTGACCAGTTGCAAAGTCAATATGGTTTCCGTTCACTCGCCTTTCTCCAGAGGGAGGATTTGAGGATTTGAAAAGGATCAGAGAGGGGAAGGACAGCCCATGGCAGAGCTCAGTAAGCCCTGAGAGATGAGCAAAGAGCCTCCAAATGGCCCAAGGTAGCTCATGACTGCTAATTGCTTTGGTCAAGCCCCAAAAGTGCAGAGATACAAAGCAAAAGAGAGGAACCAGGAGGGGGAAAAGGCTCAAAGGGTAATGGGATAATGAAAAATGTAAATAATAAAAAAACCTTTTCCCTCATTAAAATTCTCCCCAAGAGTTTTAATGAACTGAGGCACTGGGCTATGACTGGGAAATGTTGTTTTAATACAGAAACCTGAAAGAAGCATCTTGGCTTTCCAAAGAGTTTATAACCTTTATGGTTTTACTGTGAGGCCCAAAGTGAGGGTCTTTGCACAGGCAAGGTGGGCAGATAGGCAACGGCTCCTGAGATCCTCCCTATTCATGTGCTTCTGTGTAGGGCTTAATGCCATTATCTTCCTCCTTTAGCTGAGATAAAAATTTAACGAGGACAAAATAAGCCCTGAATGAGGATATTTTCAAGGCTGTTTGAAGGTCTCTAATGAGAACAGGAAACGATGCATAATTAAATATACCGTGAATATATGCAGTGAGCTGGTAGGGCAGGAGAGGGAGAAAGCTCACCAAGCTGCAAGCTCTACCCACGGGTGGCTGCCCCGTCCCTGGAGGGGTTCAAGGCCAGGTTGGATGGGGCTTGGAGCTCCTGATCCAGCGGGAGATGTCCCTGCCTATGGCAGTGGGTGGAACCGGATAGGCTTTGAGGTCCCTTCCAACCCAAACTGTTCCATGATTCTACGGTTCTAAATGATGTTCATGAAAGATCAGCAGCATCTCACTTTACAGAGCAACACCTCCAAAGCTGAGATGGTGTTTTATCAGGATTTATATTTTTTAAAGGTATTTCTCAGGATTATCTCACCTTCCTTCCAGCTGCCAGGGCTCAACACCCACACAAGGAGTAAATCACATCTCTGGTGTCACTTTCTGAAAGGATAATAGTTTTTGCTCTCGGGATATTTATTCCTTTTTGCTCTCATTTGACAGACAAATCGCATCATCCCAGGATTTCCCCCGCAAACTTTGGAGTAGCTAACACACCCCCAGGGATTTATTTTGCTATCAAACAGTTTTATTTTGAGGGGAATGCAGAATTTTGGGCCCACCCGCTGCTTTTTTGTTATTGGGCTGAGATTCATCACAGGGATTTACATTCCCTGGACTGGCTTATTTTAGTTACACTTTCAGCAAAGATGAGGCTGTGATGGGGATGGAGTTGTGATGGGAGAGCATGTGCCATCTCATCCTAGCTTCCTAGGCTGTAAAATGAAGCTGGAGATGACGTGTTCCTGCCCATCGCATGGGGAGCGGGAACTAGATGATCTTTAAAGTCCCTTCCGACCCAAACTATTCTATGATTCTATGACTCTATGATTCTATGATTCTATGGTTCTACGACTGTCCACCTCAGATGGTCCTTTGAAAGCCAATGGAATCAGTGACCTCCCAAGAGAGGACTCCACTGCTTCTGCACATGCAAAGAGCCCATTTTCCCATAGAAATCCCAGGAATTAAGCAATTTGGGATTGTCTCGTGAGAATGCCTGTGCAAAATATAAGGGTTTCTAGAATATTATGTAAATTCATGCATGTTGGCTTGACTATGCCAGCTGCCTTGGCTCCTAGTTGTTCCACTGTGGTTGGGCATCTTCTCTGTTTTCACTTAAATACAAGGGATGCTTTGGAGACAGCTCCATTTGCTGGGCTACAGAGAGCAGAACGTTTTCCGATGGTAGGAAAGCAAAATACTCTAATGACTCCGAGATGCTTTACAGGCATTAATAATTTCAGGCTCACAACAACTCTGCAAGAAATAAGAACTATAATTGTCCCCATTTTAAGGCAGAAGAAGAATGGTTACACATACATTAAATAACTGGCTAAGTAAAGTCTTATCAGGAGCAGTGGGAGGCTCTCCATTACTTGATGTCTTAATATCAAGACTGGATCTCTTTCTATCAATCATACTCTGGTTCCACCAGAAATAGCTAGAGGGGAAAGAAAACACTCTTTTCCCTTCTCCTTCCTTCCCTTTCTTCAGAAACATGTTTTTTTTTCCACTGGAAAAGAAAGTTCATTTTTCTTCAAGCAGCTCCAGCTAGACATTATGGGATTGAGAAGAAAGGAGTACAAGTTAAAGGGGAATGAGAGGAGAAGGCAGTATCAAAGCCAGAGGGATCGGTCCCAATTAGGGATGTACTCAGGGAAGGAGAAATGGGCCAGAAATGCAAACATCAAGCTACAAACTCTCCAACTGACCAAAGACTTTGTGAGAATAATCTTGGGATGATTCAGGCAGTCTCGACTTGGTGGAAAATCAACAGTCCTGCTCAGATGTTCAGGCATGCATGGGTTTCCTTCAGGTATTCACGAAAGAGGCAGAGCTGCCCTTATTTCCCTAATGCACCTCCTCCCCTCTCTCTTGAGTTGCAGAGCAGTGCAATCGGAACCCGAAAGATAAGGAGAAAAGGAGTGTGGAGAGGTGGTGGTGTAAATGTAGATGTTTCTGTAGGGTTCTGGGGAGGTGCTGGAGTGCTGAGGGAGAACAGAGCTTGGAAACTCATCTGCGATGCAAATACTGCTGTATTCATGCACAGCTACAAATATCTGCTCCTTCTACAGACTGATTTGCATCTGCTGTCACTCAAAGCTGGTGTGTAAGTTTATCCACTGTCTGTGGCAGGGGAAAAGGGGAATATGTTAAAAGTCCTGTTAGATGAACAAGCTGCCCTCTCTGCCCACATTCATCAGGAAAGCGAACCATTTCTCACTTATATTTTCCCCCAGAAAACAATGTATTTTCGTCTCGTAGGTATCTCAGACCATAGGATTTGAAGGAGCAGAACCAGCAAAATGAGCTACAGGAGAGTGTCCAGAGGAGGCTATAAAGTTGGTGAAGGGTTTAGAGGGGAAGCTGTGTGAGGAGCTGGTGAAGCCACTTGGTCTGTTCAGCCTGGAGAAGAGGAGACTGAGGGGAGACGTCATCACGCTCTGCACCTTCCTCACACGCGGAGGAGGAAGAGCAGGCACTGATGTGAGAGAATGGCAGGAAGATGCTAGGGGAGGGTTAGGTTGGACATTAGGAGAAGGTTCTTCCCCCAGAAGGCGATGGAACACGGCAACAGCTCCCAGGGAAGCAGTCACAGCACCAAGCCTGACGATATTCCAGAGCATTTGGCCAACACCCTCAGCCCCACGGTGTGAATTGTGGGGTGTCCTGTGCTCATTGAGGAGTTGAACTCAATGATCCTGGTGGGTCCCATCCAGCTCAGGACTTTCTATGATTCTATGATGCAAATAAGTCTTTTCTTTCCCAAATTTTATAGCATGGAGTAGGGAGGCTGGGTAAAATTACAGCCGGGCACATAAATCATGACATTAATTACATATTCAGTCAATGTTGCCAAGGTTTGCTGCTTGCAAACTGCCTGCAAACAGATGGAAAAAGTCCTTGTCATATTCCTCGTTTGAAAATATTTGCAAATTTCTTCATGGTCTGAGGATCAATTTGAGTCGAAAATGTGATTATGGAATCTACAATTCACAGTCGCACAATTCCCGCTGACCCAGCCGTGCCCTTTTGATGTTTCTGCACCATAAATATGCAACGAAGTAGTCAGAAAGTCACAGTTTTAAGACCAGAAGGAAACAAAACCCTCTAGTTTGACTTCTAAAAGGTTTTCCTCTGGTGAGAGCTGGTCTGAATCTCATAACCACCCAGAAAAGCAACTTTTAGGAAAACTCAATGCCTTGATTCAACACCTTGAAGTACTGAAGACTTCACCGCCTTCATCACTTAGCTGAGCCAGGGCTTAATTACCCTTGCCGTTTAGTTTCTAGCTGAACATGTCTAATTTACATTCAGCTCTTGTCATGCCTTTGCTAAAGACCCCTTGGCTCTTCAAAGCTTCTCCCAGTGCGGCTGCCGATAGACCAACAATTATCACAGCCTCCTTGTCCACCGTTTCAAGGGCTGCACCTGGATTTTGCAAAGCCAGGACCTTTCATTTGCAATTTGGGTTATAAATGAAGCCAACTCTGGATCCAAAGCAAGAGGGCATGTCTGCTGAAATCTAACTGGCCCAACAAAACCTGGAAATTTTGCATTCAAGGGGAAGACTTGAAGGAAATGTTTGCTTTCAGGGAGAATTCAGGATAGGGAAGCTCAACTGGTTCTGTTCAATGTGAATGAACACAAAAGGGTCAAGCTAAAGCTGTCTTATGAATTAGAATAAATTATCCCCTTTCAATTGCCTCCTTAATAGCTCTTCTCTGCTGTGATCCAGCCCGAATACCTTGGTCCGACCACATGCAGCTCAGAGGTGAGCTGAGAATTCTCCTAATGATCAGCTTATTACATCTATGAATTATGCACACAGTGAGTTTATGCAAAACAAGCCTGCTATTATTATTAAAATCCTGACAACAGCTTAGCAGCTGGTGTCTTGCTGTCTATCATGCCTTGACTCCTGTTTAACATGCTGACCAATATTGCCTCCTTGCTACTTTTTGCACTTCCATCTGTCTACATATATCCACTTACTTGGGATTTTTTGTCTCAGGCATCTTCTGTTATGAGCTTGTCCAATACAGAATAATTTATTGTTAAGGTAGGAAAAGACCTCTCAGCTCATCCAGTCCAACCATCTGCCCAACACCACCATAACTGTTAACCATGTCCCAAAGTGCCGTGGCCACACAGTTTTTGAATGTCTCCAGAGATGGAGACTCCACCCCTACCCTGGGCAGCCTCTGCCAGGGCTTCATCACTCTGTTAGTAAAGAAATTTTTCTTAATAACCAATCTAAACCTCCCCTGGTGCAGCTTGAGGCCATTTCCTCTTGTCCTATCAGCTATCACTTGGGAGAAAAGGCCAGCACCCACCTCACTACAATCTCCTTTCAGGTGATTGTAGAGCCCAATGAGGTCTCCCCTCAGCCTCCTCTTCTTCAGGCTAAAGAACACCAGTTCCCTCAGCTGCTCCTCATAAGGCTTGTTCTCCAGACCTTAAAATATGAATATTATCCAAGGGACTTTGTTTTCCATTCTTTTATTGGCTCTGTTTAGTGTACACTCGGTGTTTAAATGACAGTGGAAATTGTGCAAGAGAGAGGAAATGTAGGTGGGGAGAGGTGAGCACATCTGGTCTTTTGAGAAAGTTGTTTGTTTGAAGCTTGGAGCTTCTTCCTCTCAACTTCTCGCAGGGTTGCACATGAGGAGCCCATCGAGGAACCTATGGATGGACCGAACACAGAGGCCTCTGACACTTCGGTTAACCATGTGTTTCATTTTTCTGTCACCTTTGTTTACTCTCATTTGTATACTTAACTAATTTGACTTGACACAATAAGGGCACGACCATGAGAAGCAAAAGACATTGCTTAAATATTTCATACAATGCTTAAAAAAAGAAAAAAAGCATGACAAAGTAAAGTCCTGGATCCTCTGTCCTGCTCATTTTTATTAGGAAGAAAGGGGTTTGGGGGGAAATAGCCATCGTTACATCAGATTATGCATGAACGCATAATAAAGCTCCTAAATATATGTGAAATATCAGTGCATTCGCTAATGGGAATTGATTTGGAATTTTATTCATTTTTAACAAGATTTAATGACGTTTCCTTGTATGTTTCTCCCTGTGGTTCATTATTCCGTTAAGTGCTATTTAATCTGGGTGATGTGTGTAGAAGATAACAGCTTGCGATGGGTTTTGTTTAACAAACTCCTCACTGACTTTCCTGCCGGCTGAGGAGAAGTGACAGGTCCCATCCTGGCACGGTGGCCACCGAGGCTGACTTCACTGGAGCCGCATGAAAGATAGATGGGATCAGCTGGGAGTCAACTGGTTTTGGCAGACAAGTTCCTTGCTGATGGATTTGGAACAGGATTAACAATTTAAAGCACAGCCCTTGCATTTAGCATCCTCAGCTCTCATTAACAGCATGCGCTCACAAAACGCCTGCTGAAAATTTAGCTTTTAGAAACACAGCAATCTGGATGGAAAGATTTCCATTTGTATTTTGGGTTGTTCCTCTCTTTTGTTCCTTGGGGTGATTTGCAACGGGTGCTGTGAAGAGAAGGACTTGGGTTCTGGTAGAGAAGAAACTCAATATGAGCTGTCAAAGTGAGCTCACAGCCCTGAAAGCCAAACTGTGCTCTGGGCTGCATCCAAAGCAGTGGGACCAGCAGAGTGAGGAAGGGGATTCTGCCCCTCTACTCTGCTCTGGTGAGACCCAACCTTTAGCCCTGTGTCCAGTTCTGGAGCCCTCAGCACAGGAAGGACATGGAGCTGTTGGAGCGAGTCCAGAGGAGGGCACAGAGATGATCCGAGGGCTGGAGCACCTCCTGTAGGACGACAGGCTGAGAGAGTTGGGGTTGTTCAGGAGGAGAAGAAAAGGCTGTGGAGAGACCTTAGAGCAGCTTCCAGTGCTGAAAGAGGCTCCAGGAAAGCTGCGGAGGGGCTCTTGATCAGGGAGGTCAGGGATGGGATGAGGGGGGTCGATTTGAAGCTGAAAGAGGGGAGATAGAGGTGAGATCTCAGGAAGAAATATTTTCCTGTGAGGGTGGGGAGGCCCTGGCCCAGGTTGCCCAGAGCAGTGGTCGCTGCCCCATCGCTGGAGGGGTTCCAGGCCAGGTTGGATGGGGCTTGGAGCCCCTGATCCAGTGGGAGGTGTCCCTGCCCATGGCAGGGGGTGGGACTGGATGGGCTTTGAGGTCCCTTCCAACCCAAACCATTCCATTTTTCTATCATTCTATGATTCTATGTATGATTCTATGCTTGTGGTCTCCTATGACTCTTGGTCATCTCTCAGTGCTTGCCCTTGAGCAAGAGCTATCTGCATTCATCATCATCCCAGCTGCTGGATTAGGTCTGGCCTCACATCATCCCATTCACCAACTAATGAAGTTTAATCTTTGAAGGAGTTCAGCTTGTTCTGAACCAAATTACTTTGCCGGGTAGGATTTTTCCTCTGTCTCCCAACCTAAATTTAGCTGTTGTTCAATGACGGCCTTTAACTCCAGCCATTATTTCCTCCCCTTGTGTTTTCCTCTCTGACATATTTATAGAGAGCAGCCAGGTCTCCTCTCAGTCTTTGCTTAGGTAGGCTCAAGGAGCCCTGCTCTGCACTTCACTCTCCTGAGACTTCTTTCCCTTTTCAAGGACAATGAAGTTGCTCTTTTTAGCAGCTCTTCCAGGGCCAGTTCAGCTGTTTTCAATAGCGGTTATTAAAAGAGTACAGTAGGTTTCAGAGGCAATCTCACCTGGGTCTAGCACATTCACAGGAATACCTCCTCATCTCAGCTAGAAATATCATTAATTCAGGGTATACCTGGAAGAAAATGCTTTAAACACTTGAGGGCAGCAAGTGGATTCAATGCCTTGGGTACAGCTCAAAATCTGAGCTGTACCCAAGTCATTCTGGCCTACCAGACAGATCCACACCTCACCTGGCACTTAGGATGAGCAGATACGCTGGCCCAAGCTGTCTTCTCAGTTCAGCTCCTCCCTTAAGCCACGCTTAATTTGCCCACTTTGCCCCCTTTATAGCCCCCCAACCATAGAGCCATGCACAAACCTGCCCACAAAGCCGCTACTGGAGCTGCTGGTTCCCAGCAGCACCAGAATAAAACTAGAAGGGAGGGCCACCCGTTGTGCATCCGATATGGCTTCAGCAGAATGCAGGCCGTTTAAATGCAAAAGTTAATTGGAAATACTGAATGGCTATAGCCATGGGTGTGCTAGAAAACCTGCCATCAAATTGCCTTAGGTAAGTCGACCCCGGCCATGCGGTCTGCGGCAGAGCCAGCAGTTGACTCTGGGCCAGAGGACGGCATTAGGCTGTGTGCCACCATCACCCACTCACTGGAACTTAAAAGCAATATTTAAGAGCACTTTCTCCCTGTGGAGTTCCCCGGTTCTGTGTTCCACTACAGCTGGTGACACATATCTGCAACCTCAGCTCACCCTGACCAAAAACCACCGTGACAGTTCCCCATGCCAGCAGGTGCTTGTTTTGCATTGTGGCGAGCCACTGGAAGAAGAGAAAAATCTATAAAATGCAAAATAAAAGCCTTTAAAAAAGAAAAGCCAGCCATGATTCACTTTATTTTAAAGCTTTTGCCCACACCCGTGCTGTCGAACCTGCTGGCACGCGGGAGCCAGAGAGCAGCGCTGGATCCCGTCCAGTAATTACAGTGATCAAGAGAATTGAAATGTTTTGCAAAGCTTGCTTGGCTTTTATAGGTGAGCTGTGGAACAAGACGACTTGGAAGTCTCCTTGCCTTTAACAGAGATGCCATTTCATTATTCAAATGAGCAGGTACCTTATAGCGATGATTACAGAGCTGCTATCTGCCTTTCTTTGCGACTTGAACTCTTTAGTGGATTTTGATGTCTGATAGTGAGGGGAAATGGGAATAACAAGGCAGGTGAATGCTCCCCAGACAGGTTTTGCTTGGTAGATGCAATATCACCTACTTGAATGCTTCCACATCCCATGCTATAGGTATTTAGATTGCACTAATTGCTAGGATCCCCCTCCAGAGCTCTCAAAAAATACCTCACGGCAGGTTGACAGCACTAAGCAAGTGGGGAAACCGAGGCAGAGATTGAGGATACTTATTTGGAGCTGAGTCAACCACAAAGCTGTATGAGGGACAACCAGATACATCGGGCTGGGCTGTCTGCAAGGACCAAAGGGGTGATACCAGTGTATTTGCGCCTGTCCTTACCCCTACTGAGCAGCATCACAGCAGTAACAAGAAAGAAAAAAGAAGGGGGAGTGGGGAAAGAAAAAATGGAAAAAATAAAATAGAAGAAGAAAAAGAAATGTTATTTAGAGAAAAAAGCATTAAAAAAGAATCACTTCTTCTCTTTAAGTAACGACAGCGGAGTCTGAATCCTGCTCATCATTTCAAACTGCTGACTCATTTACCACTTGAAATGAATTGAGGGCTGTTAAAGGTTTTATAGAAGATTTCATTAAATATGTATTGAGCCGGCTTAAGATGGAAATTGTTATAAAAGCTGGCATTGGCTCAAAGAGCCAAATGTTTCAGTTTATTACAGAGATATTTTACTCCTGACTCTGGCCTGCGCCTTGTTCTGGCCGCTGGAATGCCAAAAGAAAGCGGCGTGGGAAACAGAGCTGAGCGGCTCCTGCCATGCACCCGGTGTGGCTCCAGAGGGATTCCACAGGTCTGAACAAAAGGGCTGATGGTCTCCAGACCAGCCAGGATGGGGAGCAGGGATGGGGACAGGGGACTGATGTGTTGCGTCAGTAGGAGGGAGGAAAAGCAAACGATGTATCTGATCTTCTAGACACATCCTGGGGCCAACCGTGTCCTAGGCTGCATCCAATGTGTGCCCAGCAGGGTGAGGGAGGAGACTCTGCCCTTTTACTTTCCAAGACCTCACCTGGATCCTCGCATCCAGTTCTGGAGTCCTCAGCACAGGAAGGATATCTCTATTCCTCTCTTGTGAGACCTCACTTGGAGTATTGTGTCCAGTTCTGGAATCCTCAACGTAAGAAGGAGATGGAGCTGTTGGAACGGATTCAGATGAGGCTACATGGATGATGCGAGGGCTGGAGCACCTTCCATATGAGGAAAGGCTGAGAGTTGGGGTTGTTCAGCCTGGAGAAGAGAAGGCTCTGAAGAGATCCTTCGGCGACCTTCCAGCGACCTTCCAGTACCTGAAGGGTGTACAAGAAAGCTGGGATGGGGCTTTTGATCAGGAAGGGCAGGAAGAGGATGAGGTGGAATGGTTTTGAGCTGAAAGAGGGGAGACTGAGATGAGATCTTAGGAAGAAATGTTTTGCTGTGAGGGTGGGGAGGCCCTGGCCCAGGTTGCCCAGAGCAGTGGTGGCTGCCCCATCCCTGGAGGGGTTCCAGGCCAGGTTGGATGGGGCTTGGAGCCCCTGATCCAGTGGGAGGTGTCCCTGCCCACGGCAAAGGGTTGAAACTAGATGAGCTTTAAGTCCCTTCCAACTCAAACTGTTCTATGATTCTATTCTTTTTAGGTGGCATGGAGAATATGAGAGGTTCTTTATTTCTAGACAAATCCTGTACTGAATGTCACGTATTACACCAATGCTGAGCATCTCCCCAGGTTCAAGATAACCCATAAACCTATGGATGGGTTGGGATACAGGGCAGCATCCAGCTCTCGGTTTTAGTTTCTGCTTTGCAGACTTTGGGCTGAAACACTAGGGTCCTAAGCTGCAGGTACCTTCATCCTTTGCTGGACCCAACCCATGCTCGCTGCTCCCAGCTCTTTGACTAAAGGCAGCTGAACTGTAGTGTGTGAATGAGTTGGTTTCTCAAGATCAGGGCAACATTAATGTTCCCCCAGGCTAAGCACAGATGTGTTTTCTCTATAACATGATCTTGACAATTAAAACAACTGTACATTCATTTATCATATTGATGGGCTGAAACATGCTTAGTTGCACGAAGGCATTTTGCGAGTGCATTATTCATGGGGTCTAATATATCACAAAACTCTTTCCATCTTGCTTTATAAACGTATATGGGACAAGTGGGACTGTTGGAAGACGGGGAGAAATGCCTTTTGAGGCATCCCTATCACAACCGGCAGCCTGCGTGCAGGCAGTATGGTGTCTGTTCATCTGCTGGTGGTGGAGAGGCCGTGGAATTTGTCAGATCCAGAAAGTTTTATTTCATTTCAAAGTGAGAAAGTCAGAAAACTGGAAATCTGGCCCCATGATCCCCCATCAACATGAGGCCTTAAAGCTTGAGCCATGTGCGAGCCACTTGTATATCGCTCGGCCTCTAAAGTTATATGACACTTGACTTACAAAGAGCTTTAGGCAAAGTGACTGTTTAATGATGAGGGTGAAGATTCCTCCGACAGGTCCCCAGGGTCTCTTTAGTGCCTGAGCCTTGAAACGTCGTGCTTGGAAATGCATCAAGAAGCAACGGACCCATTTCCTTCTTGCATCTGCTTGCTTATCTCTTAAAAACCCCAGGGAGAAAGGGTGGGGGGGGAGAATAACACACGGAGAGGTGAGAAAGAAGCTGGGAGAGGATTCCCTGCTGGAAAAAAAAGCAAGCAATGTCACATCAAGGCAGCAGGCAGGTGTGACAGCCTCCGCTTTAAGGAGAAGACTGTGTGGTAAGTAGGTGCCAGCCGGGGCCTGGGGCGATGCACGTAGCCCATATGTTTCATGCTGGATGTTTTCAGAGGGCTGATGCTTCTCCAGACTGGCCTAACACCTCTCTTCCACATCCCACCTCCTGCCAAAGACCCAATTACTGAAGCTCCAGCTCTTTCGTTCCCAACTTGTGTCCCTATTTTTGGATGGTGACAAGATGCCCAGGCTCTTAGCAAGCTGGTTACGCTCACCCACGACTGCGAAGCCAGCGTTGGCTCATCAGCAGCTATAAATTAAGCTAAAAATGAACCAAGCCAGGGGGGATTATGCCAGGAAGGGGGACAGGGTGCAAACTACCCCCATATCTTTCTTTTCTCCCGTAGGCAATGGCCATGCTATGGGGCTGTGTTCGTTCCTGACCCAACAATTAAGGATTCTGGTGGCTGCTTTGCTTGGCTTGAGACAATTGTTTTTAAAAAGAGGGACAAAATAAGTTGCTTCACCTTTGCTGAACCTGATTGCTCTGCAGCAGAAAGAGGCAAGCTGAGCTGTTTGAGTTTCCATTTATTGGGCTCGTTTGATTTTTCTTGGACGTCTACCTGGAACGTTAAATGTACTTTGTCCTCTCCCTGTAGTCCAGTTAATGCAACAAAATGAGAGAAACCTTCAGCTTCCATTATAGAAGAAAAAAAAAATGTTCATCTTGCGATAAGAAAAGAAAATGCACCTTTTCCCAGAAACGTATAAGAATTCACAAGTAACGCATTCAAAGATCCCACACAAAGTAGCAGCAGCTCCTTGAATGAGGAGAGCAGGATTTGAGGACGGTTACTGAGCTCTTTTGGAGTGAAACACTGAAATATCAGCCACCTTGGATAAAGAAAAGGATAATTTTGGCTGCTTCTTTTGCTCTCCCTCTTTGTAAAGAAGGAAGGAGGATGAGATTTGTTGCTCTCTGCTGTCCCCTCCTTGGTGACCAGAGCATTTGGCAGGTGACACCCTCAGGTCCTCTCCACATGTGTTCCTCTCTGACCTTCAAGGTTGGACCTGGGGGCAGATGGGGACTCCTGCATCATTCAATGCTCATCCCACCTCTGTGGGTCCCTAATGCCCCGCTGGGAACTTCTCTGCTGGCATCTGCAGTGACAGATGCTGTGGCCACTGAAGGGTTTTCAAGGTTGCTGAAGGGTGTTAGCAATCCACGTCAAGCTTCGGTGAGGTCTGTAATGGCTTCTGCAGCAGAGGGACAAGGTCTATGGCAGCTGCCAAATGTGCTGCAGCATCGCGGGGCTGTGGCAGGAGGAGGTTTATGAGGACCATCAGGAAATGCAGTGCAGGAGAAGAGCAGAGCTGATAGCCAAGGGGGTCACAATTCTTGCACGACAGGAAGAATGAATCATAGAATCCTTGAATGGTTTAGGTTGGAAGGGATCTCAAAGCCCATCCAGTCCCAACCTGTCTGCCACAGGCAGGGACATCTCCCACTGCATCAGGGTGTTCCAAGTCTCATCCAGCGTGGCCTTGAACCCCTCCAGGGATGGAGCATGTCCTGGGAGTCACTCGTCACGTATCTCTGAGGCTGCATAGAGACTCTCAGACCTTTCCTTAGAAATCCCTTTAAAATCTGAGTGCTGGAGCTAGCACGTGGGGTCTACTGACAGATGTCTTCACCATGAAAGCCATTAGGCCTTTCTCATGCCATTTCGAGGAGAGGAAAGCACCGTGGCAGCAGTCAGCTCCTGGGATCTAATGGAATGTGGCACTCAAAAGCACTTGCCTTAATATCTTCCCATTTCCTTTGATTAATGCCCTGGTGGCAGCAGGCTGCTCTGCCCCCGGATTCAGCAATGGCTCATTACAGATGCTGGAGCCCAAAGTGGCCGGGGCCGTATCCGACCCTTCTGCCCTCTGGCAATGCTCATGCCGGGAACATGCTGCCGGGGGGGGGAAATCTGGCAAGGACCCAGAGAGGCTGTAACATTTCTGATCCAACTTATTCTCAACTTCTCTCATTCTCACTCTCAAGCCCAGCAGCTCTCCTTGGAAAGGGGCAGAAGAGTGAATATTTGGGTAGAAAGCATCTTATTTCAGCTCCATTTTACACATGTGCAAATGACACAGAGGGTTCAGGCATAAAAGCAAGTTCCAGCAGATCGTGGTGCCCCCCGTCAGCTGATCCGGCTGAGCTGGCAGCTCTGCTTTTAGCTCAGTCTTAATTTCCAGGAAACCAGACTTGTTATTTTCTGTATTGTTCTCATGTCTCTTTAAAGCTGTCCTCTCTTATTGATGAAGGAGAATAAACCAAGCCATTCTTCCTTTTTTTCATTTCTGAAATCCTTGTCTTTATTTATAGCCACAGCCCGGAGCAGGAATGAGCAATCTCCTGCTCAGGGCTGTCCCTGCTCACTTCCCTTAACCTCATCCCACATGGGTCAGCATACAAAGCTTTTCTCATGGCAGTAGCTCTTCTCTGGAGCCCTTCCAGTCTCCCAAGAGACAATTTCTTTTCATTTCATGGCAAATAAGCTTTGGTTTTACAAAACTGAACAAACCCGGCCAGCTAGAGGTGAACGAGAGGGCGAATCCTTCTCTTTTGCTCCAGAGCTCGGAGGTTTCTCTGCCTTGCTGGTCACTTGGAAATACTGAGGCAGACTCAAGGTTTTTCTAATTCATTTGGGTTTCCTTTCTGAACAGCAACGGGATGCTTGGTAGGGCTGCTTATTTCATTCTGGGAAGTGCACAGTGCTGGGTGACACTAGGACTACGCAGAGGATTGCAAGATTGGGTTAATTTTTTTTCTGAGGTTTTAGGACTGAGGTAGGTCTTCCTACACTTTTTTTCTGCAACTCTTTCACCTAAAAATGGATTTGTGTTCTTAACGAAAGCTGTGGAGATGAGATTTCCCTCTAGCCACGTGCTTGGGGGAGTCAGGGCTTTCCAGAACAGCTCAAATCTCCCCGGGGCCAACAGAGCCGCATCTTGAGACCCATCCATTACCCACCCGTTGCTTTGGGACTCCTTCATAATGAGGATTAAATATCTACAAACTTTCAGCAATGTCTTCTAATTTCCTCCAGGGCACATTAGGAAGAGAGTACGGCACAGCTGGGCTTTGATGAGGAAACGGTTACCTGGGGAGGCCATCGACCCTCTGTCTAAGAATAGTTTAGACAAGCAGCTGTCAGGAATAATTTAGGTGGATTTGATGGCTTGGGGACAAAAGCTGAGACTATGAGACATCCCTAGCTCTCTGCCAGCTTGTACAGCTCACCCAGGGACACCCCAAGAAGCACTGCCCTGGTTACACCTAAGCAAATGAAAGCAGCAAACAGCTGCTCCTTTAAAAACACATAGAATCACAGAATTGTTTGGTTGGAAAAGACCTTTGAGATCATTGAATGCAACTGTACCTGCCCACTACTAAACCAGATCCCTGAGCGCTTCATCTTCCCATCTTTTAAACCCCTCCAGGGGCAGAGACTCCACCACTGCCCTGGGCAACCTCTGCCAGTGTTTCACTGCTCTGACAGAGAAGAAATTTTTCCTAACATCCAGTCTGAACCTCCCCTGGCACAACTTGAGGTCATTTCCTCTCACCCTGTTGCTTGTTACTTGGGAGAAGAGACCAGTACCCACCCCACCATAACCTCCTTTCAGGCAGTTGTAGACAGTGATAAGGTCTCCCCTCAGCCTCCTCTTCTCCAGCCTAAAAAGCCTCAGGTCCCTCAGCTGCTCCTCACAAGATCTGAGCTCCAGACGCTCCAATAGCTTTGTTGCTCTTCTCAAACACAGTGGATGTTCAGGCTGAGTATTATGTTGGGGTACAAGCCCAGAGGGTCACGCGCAAGCTTTTGATTTTGGGGATGTTAAGAAGGATGTGGCATGGTGATGCCCCCAAGAGCAACTGCATTCAGAGGAATCCTGCCCATGGCTGCAGTACCTGCCCGGGGATAGAAGGCTGCCGGATAAAAAGGCAGCAAGCAAATGAAGTGCATGGGAATTAATCTGAGAAAATCCAGTTTGTGGCTTATTAGCCAATTGGTATGCAAAAGTCAGAGGCTGTTTTAAAGCGCATTTAGCCCTGTGAGTAGATTTTTGGATTTATTTCCTTGAAGGTGCCAGAACACGCCGCCGAGGAAACTCTGCAAATATTCCCCAATAACTTGCCAAAAACGGCTTGACCTTGGCCAGGAGCCTCCCAGGGGCAAGGGAGAAGCTCAAGCCGTTCAGTTCACCGCTCCTGGCAGGCTGCTAAAATGCTGAGAGATGCCAATTAATGCCAATTGCCTCATTTACTTCCTTGGCGAACTCTGATTTGGATTGATCCATGGGCTCAATTTTGTTGTTGGGGATAGTATTTCTCGTTTTAAGACATAAATCTCTCCCTTCGTTATCAATGCAAAGATTTGTACGGCTAATAGGCACTGGCAGTATCTGTAATTCCACATGCTGAGGGCAGGCGGCTATCGCTGGGCTAGCAAACGGCCTCCTTGATGAGAAAAAAAAATCTTATTTGATTAGAAAACGCAAGACCAACAACATTTCTCTGGTTTATTGCAAAGATGAATTGAAGTCTTGGCCCTATTAAGCTGATAACAAAATCGGCTTCAGCGGGGCCAGGGTTTGCATGGAAATGTCTGCAGAAATCACCCGTGATGGTTTGGGAGCTTGGTATTTTAAAGGGGGGAAAGCCAAGACCTCTGGGGATGAGCAAACTCAGTCCGTGGGAGAATAAATAACCTCTGACTTGCGGAGTTCTCCCTGGTGCAAATGAAGGGAGGTTTGAATACTTTGAATTGCAGTGGGAATTATGGAATGTTTGAAGGGACTCACAAGGATCAGCGAGTCCAACTCCTGTCCCTGCACATTACAAACCCACAATTCACACTGTGGGGCTGAGGGCGTTGGCCAAACGCTTCTGCAATATCGTCCGGCGTGGTGCCGTGACTGCTTCCCTGGGAGCTGTTCCAGGGCTCCACCACCCTCTGGGGGAAGAACCTTTCCCTAATGTCCAATCTAACACTCCCCTGGCACCTTCCTGCCATTCCCTCAAGTCCAGAGAGAAGAGCCCAGCACCTTCTCCTCCTCCTCCCCATGTGAGGAAGCTGCAGAATGGAATGAAGTCTCCCCTCAGTCTCTACTTCTCCAGGCTGAACAGACCAAGGGACTTCAGCCGCTCTTCATGCGCTTCTTATCCAAACCCTCCTCCAGCTCCATGCCCCCCTCTGGATGCTCTCCAGTACCTTTAGATCCTTTTTTTCCCGTGCCCCCCAAACTGCCCCCAGTGCTCCAGGTGAGGCCTCTCCACTGTAGAGCAGAGCAGGACAATCCCCTTCCTTGCATGGTGGGCGATGCCGTGCTGGATGCACCCCAGGACACGGTTGCCCTCTTGGCTGCTGGGGTGCTGCTGGCTCGTGATCAACTTGCCATCGACCAGAACCTTCGATCCCTTTCCGCAGGGCTGCTCTCCAGCCTCGCGTTCCACACCTCGATTCTGCTACATGAGAGGAATTTTAGGTTCTGGTTTTCAAGGTACCTTTTCTTCCACATCCCAAGTCCTTTTCCCTCCCCAACATCCGGCTGCTCCAACATGTGAACACAGCTCCAATGACCTTCCCCAGTGCTGCTCCCAAAATCCACCTCCATCATGTCAGTGGCGTGGGGAGGCAGCAGCCAGCTTGCCCACTCTTTCAGCTTTCAAGAGCACTTGGAAGCGGCTGCGGCTCAGGGAAGAAAACTCATTTGGCAGATGCAGGCAGAGAGCAAAACAACTGCTGTCCATCTGCTCCTTTGCTCAAGCTTGTATTTCTAATAGTGTCTTCAGGACACAGGCGATGCTCAGAGCCTTACTAGCCAGGGGTAATTTAAAAGTTGTCACCTCTGTGGTTTCCCTCTCTAGTCCATCAGAGATCTTGCAGGGTTTTCTCTCTCCATCTTGCATGTGCAATGCACAGGATGTCCGTCTGTCTGCTCGCTTTGCACCTAATTTGGGAAAGAGTTTGAGCAATTTCAGGCAAAATCTGGTCATGGTCTTGGAGGTCAGAGAACTGTAGAATCACCAGATTGGAAAAAGACCTTTGAGATCATCAAGCTCAACCGTACCTGTACACTGCTAAATCTTATCCTTAAGCACCTCATCCATCCCTCTTTTAGATACCTTCAGGGATGAGGACTCCACCACCTCCCTGGGCAGTCTCTGCCAGTGCCTGAGAACATTTCTGGTGAAGATATTTTTCCTAGTGTCCAATCTGAACCTCTCCTGGTTCACCTTGAGGCCATTCCCTCTCGTCCTATCTTCTGCCACTTGGGAGAAGAGACCAACATTCACCTCGCTACCACCTCCTTCAGGTATTTGTAGACAGTAATGAAGGTCTCCCTTCAGCCTTCTTTTCTCTAGGACTGTGGCAGAGGCCCTGCATGTGATGCTGCCAAAGGGATCCCACCAACACCTCAAAAGCACTCACATAAATACCACCAGGGAGCAGAAAATGATGACATTTTCATGCTCTTTGGACCCACATGTCCAAACCTCTAATCCAAAATGGTGAGTTTCATAGCAGCAAACTGAAGAGGAGAAAATCCACTGGGAAAACATCCCAGGTGTGGTTTTCTCAGCACTGCAAAGTAGTGGCTGGGGGCAAAGCTGTCCCAGCAAGAGCTTAAGAGGCGAGCAGATGTCCTCCTGATTCCCTCTCTGACAAACTCAAGATGACATGAAGGATGGTCAATGTGTGCAGATCCTCTGCACTGCCTACAAAGGTAATGAAAGCACAGGAAGTACCTTTCTTCTTTACACTGAAAGAGGCAAAAATGCGCATCCATTAGCAGAAGAGTCGTGTGGGCACCTTATCACTAGAGAATGCATGACAAAGGCCAGAGTGGTAACTAAATACACCAAATTAACCGAAACCCCCTGTTGCATATGCAGATTTCACAGGTACGGGATGAAATCCCCAGCAGAAATGTGTCCAGCAGATTATATTCTTCTGACAGCGTTCTTCAAAACACCCCAAGCTAAGATTTCTTCCCCTGATCCATGGAACAGAGTGGGATTTCATAGAATCATAGAGTGGTTTGTGTTGGAAGGGACCTCAAAGCCCACCCAGTTCCACCTCCTGCCATGGGCAGGGACACCTTCCACTGGATCAGGGGCTCCAAGCCCCATCCAACCTGGCCTTGAACCCCTCCAGGGATGGAACAGCTGCCATTTCCCTGGGCAACCTGGGCCAGGGCCTCCCCACCCTTACAGTATCGAATTTCTTCCTAATATCTCAACTAAATCTAATTTTTCACGTGTTGTGTCCCCATTGAGGGTGATACCCAAATCGTTGCCATCGTAGTGCATCTTGCCCGAAACCACGTGCAGAGGACAAGGACACAGGACAGTCATTTTCTTTCTTGCCTTTTAGGCTGTTGCTTTGATTTGAGTTTCAAAACCCCACCGTAAGCCAACTGCAAGGGAAAAAAAGAAAACTACCATTTCCGATAAGCCGGATTCAAAGGAGAAGCATGAAATTTGGATGAATGTGCAGCCAAACTAGCCCAGTCTCATCTTAAAAATAGCAAATGAATGCAATATAGATTTCATTTAGATTTAAGGAGTTGTTTAGTGTGCATATTAGAAAACACTGTAGTTATTAATTCTTTTCCTTTTGGGGTTTTTTCTTGTTTGTTTGGGTATTTTTTGAAAGATACACTCTCAAAGTCAATTTAATCCTGCGGGAAGGTGTTGGCTTGACAGGTTTTAAGCTCAAATTTCTTCATTTACATGCAAAGATAGCACTGGATTGGGAAGGGTAAATTTCCATCTGGTTAAAAGGCATGGGTTGGGAATATGAGGGGAAAAAAGCACATCCATAGGTCTGCAAATTCTAGTTGGGCTGTAACAGCAATGCAAAAGCATCAATAAAATCATGAGATCTGGAGTTTTCCTAAAAAAAAAAATGCGTGCAAAACCCAGCTTGAAACGTGATTTCATTATGACATAGGAACAAAAAGTGGCTCTTGTGCCTTTCACAGGGAGATTTTATTTCACTCAGGCTGGGCAACACTCTTTTATCCTTATGATGGGGCAACGTGCCCACTCCAGGAGTTGGATGGAGACCAGCACATCTCATTTCACCTCATGTAGGTCACCGAACCAGCAGCAGATGGGCATGTCGTGGAGGTGGACTCTAATTCCATCATCACTTTAATACAAACCAACCCATAGTATATCTGAAGGGATGCTGTGGCTCTAGCGGCGAGCAGGGCAAGAGGCGTGCTAAATAAAGTCCTTCCTCCATTAATATTTAAAGCTTTCCAGAACTTCGAGTGAGATTCCCTTAGGGCTGATCCAAGGTATTTCAGCAAATTGGAAAAAAAAAGTGTGACTGAACTGTGATTTTTCAGCTCTTTTATCAAAAAAATTATTTTAACATTGAAATAGAAAGTATGTCAGAAGATGCCAAAATGAAATCTCTCTTAATAATTACTTTCATTCTCCTCCCTTCCACTCCCCAATAACAAAAGTGAACTGAAAGCAGATAAGGTTTGGAAATTTTGTCCCATACAAGGGCAGGCTGAGAGAGTTGGGGTTGTTCAGACTGGAGAACAGAAGGCTCTGAGGAGACCTTATAGTGACCTTCCAGTAGCTGAAGGGGCTCCAGGAAAGCTGGAGAGGGGCTCTGGATCAGGGAGGGCAGGGACAGGATGAGGAGAATGTTTTTCAGCTGAAAGAGGGGAGATTGAGATGAGATCTTAGGAAGAAATATTTTGCTGTGAGGGTGGTGAGGCCCTGGCCCAGGGTGCCCAGAGCAGTGGTGGCTGCCCCATCCCTGGAGGGGTTCCAGGCCAGGTTGGATGGGGCTTTGAGCCCCTGATCCAGTGGGAGGTGTCCCTGTCCATGGCAGGGGGTGAGACTGTGTGTTCTTTGAGGTCCCTTCCAACCCAAACCATTCCGTGATTTATATGTGCTCGTGTCTCCTCCCTTATCTCCCACTTTTTGAGGCCTTTGGAGGTCCTCCCCACCTTCTCCACACTGCAAGGAGAACAACCAGGCATTCATCGGCAGCGAAGCACTGAGACTATAGCCTTCTGCTACAGCCACATTGAACAAACTCTGGGGAAGATTTTCAGAGACAAACCCTGCAAAGCAGAAATCCCCTTAAAAGGCCTTTCTTCTGAATTTTCATGACGTGCTGGCCTTCTGCTGGCCTCTTGCATGAGCAGAGGCCATTAAGCTCAGAGTTGCCTTTGGTTTTTAGAAGAGGAAAGAAAGGCCAAAGACATATTCCTCACTCCTCCCACTCCCCCCTCCTTCCCGGTGATCTCCGTAGCCTCTGCAGGTTGTGCACTAAGGAGCACTTGGGATATAAATAAATACAATTCCCCCTGGGTATGCATCGCCAACAGTTTCGGTGCAGCAAAGCTCCCAAAGTTCAGAGTTTAATGCGAAAGTCTGAAGCGACCACAATTTATTCTAAATTGCTTCGCTTGATCGGGTGACCTCAGAGAATTATCGCCGGAGGAGACCTGGATCAGTAGCTGGAAGCGGCGAGGAGGCAGGCGAGAGAGCTGATGGGAGACGGCTCTTTCACCAACAGAGTTGCCTGTTCAGAGAGACAAGGTTGAAGCAACATTTGGGATTTAAAAGAGCCTTGAGCGGTGTCTCCCTTTGAAGAGCACTGGGACTTGAAGCCCATGATCAACACCAAGCATCCCGTAGGAGCCTGGCAAGGAATCAGTGGCAGTTCAACTCCTGTGGCCGCACTCGCCCTGTCGCGGGCTTTGCTGGGCAGATGGGTGCTGGGGGGGTGTGGGTGAATTTGGATGGAACTCCTTGGCTCCCCGCCGAGGGTGCTTTGCAGTTGAACTCGCGCCTCGCTGCTGCAGGGCGCTGGAGCGGCAAAGCAGCTGCCTCCAGTGCTGGGAATAGCTGTAAGTGTCCGATGAATTCACAGCTCAATTGGAGCCCCCAAGGAGGATTAGTGAGCATCGCCGGGGCTAAAAAAAAATAAAAATAAACACACAAAAAAGGAAGTCATGGGAGGCAGTGCAGACTTTCTTCTGACTGATGCACGCTGGCACCCACCAAAATGGCCCTGCACTGAGTAACGCTGCTGATAACCCACACCACCATGCTACAACGAGGGTCAGGGTTTTTCTCATGCCTTCTTTCTCACATTTGGGTTTTACTACCCGAGTTCTGAAGGGAGTAAAGGTGGTTTTGACCTCAGCTGTGACACCAAGGAGATATCTGTTCTCTGCCTGAGGTTGATGTTGTGATCTGTGTCTTATCTCTTTGCCTGCATTCAAGGAAGCTCTTTTCCTTCTGCAAAATAATCCAAATGGATTCAAGAATCCAAGCTCTTCCAGCAGGAATATTCAGATTTCCTACATTTTCTGGGGAAGGGTGGGATTTGCAACTTCTTTGAGGCTAAAGCAATTCTTAGAAAAACATTGATTTCACCAACTTCCCAAACCCCTTCTGGGTCAATACAAGAAAATGAGATACTCAAGTGAATGCTGTGAATGCATTTGTGCTGATCCTACAAGTTCCGGCTTTGTGACAAGGGATTGAAAACTGTAGTCACGTGTTTTCGAGAAACCCAGCTCTCATTCTCAGTCATTTCTCATAACAAACCCTTTCTCTGCCATCTCTAATTACATTGATAGGACAACAATTCTTCCTGCCAAGAACCACACACGGGGAATGAGCACCACATAGCACTGGTCACAATTGGGATCTGGTTAGGGACACTTGGGGGTCCATGAGATGAAATCAGCTCCAGTGAGGAGCCAGCTGTTTGAAATCCTGGTTATTTCAGATGGGATTTGAGAGACATGAACCCTTTTCTTCATTTAAAGGCACCGATGTGGGTGACATTCCCAGCTGGCACCTGTGAGCTGTGCTCCCGTTAATCATGCTGTGCTCACTTGAAGTCATTATCCAATCCGTTTTAGGGAGGAGAAGGATGCAAATGAGTTAATTACCAGCTGCTCTTTCTTTTCCAGTCCCTCTGCAACCTGTTTGCAGGAGAGCATTGGAGTGGTGGACAGGGATCAAGAGGTTGATGATGATGAAAAATGGGGAAGTGAGACTGGAGGGCAGGGGGGTAGTTAGTGCCCAATTTCATTGAGTTGTTCCCAGCAGCATCTCTGCTGATTTTAGATGTCCAAAAGTTGGTTGCCTAAGCCTAACATATTCATTTAGGTTCTTTCTAGAGCTGAAGAGGAACAGTAACACACTGAGGGTTTGTCCTTCCCCATCTAGAAGTCATGCTGCCCTTCTGTTACTTAGGTGAATGCCATTTTCAAGGCATCTGAAAAATAGGCAACTTTAGGCTACAATGGCCAAGGCTGACCTCTCTTTGGAGGAGATGTACCAAGTTGACTCCGCAAAAAAGAGCTTTGAGCCACTGGTTGACGCTGAGTGATGGCAAAGCAAATCCCGCCCTTTAGGAAAATCCTCCACTTACAACTTGCTGACCTCTTGCACTCTGATAGAGCAATGAGAACCCTTCAAATCCCACCCAAACCCATCAAGAATCCTGCCCTGAATTTCTCCCTTTTCCCCCACATCTTGGCACTGATCGGATCTTGGATCTTTACAAGGAGGCAGATGCTGATACCATTACCCCGAGCCAGATCTCACTCGTTGGGAAGCCCATCATGACTCCAGTGCTAGTCCTCCTGGTATCCAATGCTCCCTGTCAGCATGGAAATCGCTGCCTGGCCTGTGTTTAGCGCAGAAGGATGCACAAATAAACTGACTTTTTCTCTGTTGGAGCTGAGCTTTTTTTCTTCAGTAAGACTTCCTCAAGCACACGTCCTGGGGTACTTAAGGTAGCGCCGACAGAGGGGAGGATATTAGACTGAGTCACCTGTGGGCCTCTATATAATTAGACTTAAATGAAGCTGTTTGATAAGGAAATGTATTTCCCCAGCTTTAGGAATAAGGGCTATGGAGAATAACAACAGATGCAGAATAACACCCCATCTCAGACCAGCAAAGATTAGTGTTATGGCTAAATTATATCCTGGCCCCGTAATAGGGTTATTTCTGTTCCCTGTGCAGTGTTTAGATGAGGAAATCAACAGCGGGAAGTGTATCTTAATTTGCTAATAACAGGAAAGCGAGTAATGGCTCAACCAATCTCAGTGACATTGGCGGGGTTGGGCAGGATTTGGGCAGATGAGAAAGCACAGCCGTTGGGTAGCAGATGGCAGTTCCACGTCTACCATCAAAATGCAAAGTTAGTTAATGAATTTCTGACACGGAGCAGCACGGCATGTACGGCTCAGGCTGCAAACGAGCAGAAGAAAAACATGAATAAAGGGAATCGGGAGGAACTTGCTCGATTGGGATGGTGCTCATCCCTGTGCCGAAGCATCCAGACGCAGGATAGGGATGCGGTGAGGAAGAAGGTACTGTCAAGGGCAAACCTGACGGCTGCTCATTCCAAATGCAATTCACTTTATTACCCATTCGCTCAGACAGCCGTTCTCTTATCTGGGGCAAGTGGCCGTCTCAGATGGGTGATAATGGGAGCTTTTTAGAACGGTGCAAAGAATAATTCTCCATTTGCCAGCTGACCTGGAATATCAAGGGAGAGGGGGGAAAAAAAGATTATTGATCTAAAATAGCCCTCTTTTGGTCTATTTTATAACAGTTGGAAGGAGAAAAAAAATAAAATTTGAGTGTTCCCTGTTCAATGAATGGCAAGGGGGTTCTATTTATTAACCTGATTCATTCCTTTCTAAATGAGTGCAGGTGTTTTTCAGATGAGACACCTTCCCCAAATGAGTAGAACAAAAGGGTTTAAAAACATAAAGGAAGCTCTGTTTTTTCCCTGTAGGTGAATATTTGTTTTAGGTAACTCTTATCACTTTCTTTTAGAGGGCAGAGGAAAGTTCGACGGGTCTTTTTCTGAATATCTCTTGCTGGAGTCCAATATTTAAAGGGTTAATTGCTACCTTCCCTTTTCAGACTTCATAAAATCATAGCATCATGGAATGGTTTGAGTTGGAAGGGACCTCAAAGCCCATCCAGTCCCACCCCCTGCCATGGGCAGGGACACCTCCCACTGGATCAGGGGCTCCAAGCCCCATCCAACCTGGCCTGGAACCCCTCCAGGGATGGAGCAGCCACCACTGCTCTGGGCAACCTGGGCCAGGGCCTCCCCACCCTCACAGCAAAACATTTCTTCTTAAGATCTCATCTCGATCTCCCCTCTTTCAGCTGAAAATCATTCCCCGTCTTCCTATCCCTGTACTTCCTTATCAAGAGCCCCTCCCCAGCTTTCCTGGAGACGCTTTCTCTAAGGTCTTCCTGGAGCCTTCTCTTCTCCAGTCTGAACAACCCCAACTCTCTCAGCCTGTCCTCGTACGGGAGGTTCTCCAGCCCTTGGACCATCTCCATTGCTTCCTCTGGACCCTTTCCAACAGCTCCATGTCTTCCTGTGCTGAGGACTCCAGAACTGGATGTAGGGCCACAGGGAAGGTCTCATGACCCTCCTTTTGTATCAGAAACGGCGTGACCAGCAGGTCCAGGGAGGTTATTCTCCCTCTGTACTCAGCACTGGTGAGACCGCACCTTGAGTACTGTGTTCAGTTCTGGGCCCCTCACCACAAGAAGGATGTTGAGGCTCTGGAGTGTGTCCAGAGAAGAGCAACAAAGCTGGTGAGGGGGCTGGAGAACAAGTCTTATGAGGAGCGGCTGAGAGAGCTGGGGTTGTTTAGCCTGGAGAAGAGGAGGCTGAGGGGAGACCTTATTACTCTCTACAACTACCTGAAAGGAGGTTGTGGAGAGGAGGGAGCTGGGCTCTTCTCCCAAGTGACAGAGGACAGGACAAGGGGGAATGGCCTCAAGCTCCACCAGGGGAGGTTCAGGTTGGATATCAGAAAAAAATTCTTCACGGAAAGAGTCATTGGGCACTGGAACAGCTGCCCAGGGAGGGGGTCGAGTCCCCTTCCCTGGAGGTGTTTAAGGAACGGGTGGATGAAGTGCTTAGGGACATGGTTTAAGGAAGTATTAGGAATGGTTGGACTCTATGATCCAGTGGGTCCTTTCCAACCTGGTGATTCTGTGATTCTATGAGAGCAGAGCAGAGGGGCAGAGTTACTTCCCTCAATCTGCTGGTTACTCTTCTTCTGATGCCGCCCACGCTATGGTTGGCTCTCCAGGCTGCAAGTGCACTTCAGTTCATATAATTTAACAAAGAATAAAGGAGGACAATGGCATGTTATTCAGTTTACATAACAGTCTGAAGACATTACAATGATTGTTTTATGTGCAGTGGAGTGTTCTCATCATACAGACTCCCAGAAGCAGACAGGATTAGAATAAATTCTTCCCTCGGTCCTTAGCGCTGCTTGTCCTAATGAGGGTGGTTAATCAACATGACCTTTCCCACTTTAAAGGAAAAAACTCAGAAGATGCCATCTCTCATAAACTTGTTTTTAAAGAAATGAAATGAAACCCCAAATACACTAATCAATGAAGCCAACAAAGAAAATTCAAGAGCCCTCTTTTTCCTCCCCACTCTGAAGGCCAGAGGAAAACAAGTGCAAAAAGAAAATCTATAGTAAATAGAGCATCTCTGCACTACACAATAAGGGAAATATCAAGTGTGGTCTCAAGTCCAACAGCCTTAGCCACAATCATATGATTTCCACAAGCAAGAAGCCTTAAGGGATACCTTGAGTAAGTGTGATCCCAGCCCTAATGAAGGGCTGGAGAAAAAGAGCTGAGAGCGGCCTGATCAATAAAACACAGGCTCATCCAGAACCCTTCAAAATGTATGCTAAAAAAGAGCAAACAAGGAGGTAAAAATGGCCCTGGAGAGCAACACACAAGCAGTACCTTACAGACTATCTTACTCCAACCAAGAAGCCTTGAAAAGAGGAGTGGGGAAAGGAGAATTTTTCAGCAGCATTGAATCGTCCCTGATTCTGGGATCTTTCCCAGCCATCCTCCCTTCACAGCATCATCCCCTCGACTCCTTATTTCCCAGGAATACAGCTGATATTCAAAGCTGTTGGTCCCAGGACTGGGTTGGGAGGGCAGCAACACTCACATCTCTGGGGAGGCTTTACGCAAATCTCTTCATTAGACATGGGTCGACCTCATATATCACGTTTCTGAGACACAGCAGTTTATCTTTGGTTTATGTTTAATCTCTTTTTTTGACTCCCACGGCTTGAAAAAGTTTCCTGCAAGATGCTTTATTCTGCAAAGAAATTTCCTCAATGTCAAAACTGGAGGAGGTTCAGGCTGTTGTGAGCGGTTCCATCCGAGCATTGTGTGATATGAGGTGACTGGAAGATGTCTGAGGAGCAAACAGGAGCAAGGATACTTCAGGTACCTCCACCCATTTTCCACTCTTCTCCATGCAAGGAGTCATGGGGGATGGTGGCCACTGCAAGTACACGTGTGTGATTTCAAGCAGCACTTGGAGCTGTTGCTCCCATCCCAGGTGTCTGAATGCTCTATTTATCTCATTTCTAAATATACCTTGCCCAACCATCATCTGGCAGCGTACCTGCTCTATGACCACGGGCAAGTTATATAAAAGTCTCACTTCGGTGTCTCTCCCTCAGCTCGAGCAGAAACTGTGCAGCGACTGTTGTCCTCCAGCTCTTAGCTGTACTCACAAAAGCAAATAAAAAACAATGAGAATGAGACCTGGGCATGTTTCCTTGCAGATAGTAGTAGATTTACTAGGAAATGCCCTCTTGGGTAGACCTAGAAACCCACTCATACTGAATGAAAGCAACCACTGAAGCCTTCCAGACAAAAATAATGCGAGGAAGATGTCAACCGCTTTCAAAATGTTTTATTTTTATACCATTAAAATGTGGCTTCTGGCTTTTTGGTTTGCAGCACTATTATTTCACTTCAGAACACATGAAAATGGGATGGGAGAAAGATCAGAGAAAGATTTTTTTAAGAAGTCACCTCTTTCACCCCAAATTAACTGGGAATTCAAGAAGAGTCAATATCTTTTTGCTCTGGCCTGAGCTGGATCATGTATTTCCATTCTATTTTTTTCTCCTGAAGGTGAACCCCAGACTCTGTGACTCCCTTAGCCATGGTAAGAGTGGCAGAAGCTTTGAGTTGAATCACAGAATGATAGAATGATTTGGGTTGGACCTCAAAACCCATCCAGTCCCACCCCCTGCCATGGGCAGGGACACCTCCCACTGGATCAGGGGCTCCAAGCCCCATCCAACCTGGCCTGGAACCCCTCCAGAGATGGGGCAGCCACCACTGCTCTGGGCACCCTGGGCCAGGGCCTCCCCACCCTCACAGCAAAACATTTCTCCCTAAGATCTCATCTCAAATTCCCCTCTTTCAGCTCAAAACCACTCCCCCAACCTATTCCTGCCCTCCCTTATCAAGAGCCCCTTCCCAGCCTTCCTGGAGCCTCTTTCATACTACGCTTTCACCTAGGACAGCTGGGCAGCTCTACTCAAAACTGGACTGTTAGTAGTTCACATGTTTTCTGTGATGTATCTCGGACGCACGTGCTATACACATGCACAAAGCTATCAGTGAAATAAAATGCTTGGATTCTTTTCTTGCATTGTCATAAATCACTTACCTGTATCATTACCATAACAACCACAACCCTATAATCAAACGCACAGGAAACTCATCCCTCTGTTCTGGGAAATACAGACACTTCAGTGTATGCAAAACCTTGACCAAAGCACCTCGTGTGAAAAGATGCTGATGTTCACAGGCTCTCAAAGTGTGTTTGGGCTGGCACTTCAAATTGGTAGTAATTGTCTATACAGAGCACAAGAACCTCACCAGATCTGTGTCTGCACATCTCATCCTTCTTTCTTTTAATGTTTAAAGGAGATGAAGGCATCTATAAAAAGAAATCCTGCAAATACAATTGTGCTATCCAGAAATGCGGAGCTCCCGACAGCGCCTTGCCTTAATGCTGACAGGTCAAGTACAGGAGCTTGATCCTATCTCAAACCTCACTTTTCTCTATTTACTTTACATGGACATGGGCTTAGGAGGTACATGAACCAGTGAAATCTGGCTCCAGTGTGAAAATAACTCACCTGACAGCTTGGATGCTATTTTAACAATGACAGAATGATAGAATCTTAGAATGATTTGGGATGGAAAGGATCTCAAATCCCATCCAGTCCCACCCCCTGCCATGGGCAGGGACACCTCCCACTGGATCAGGGGCTCCAAGCCCCATCCAACCTGGCCTTGAACACCTCCAGGGATGGGGCAGCCACAATTTCTCCAGGCAGCCTGGACCAGGGCCTCCCCACCCTCTCAGGAAGGAATTGCTGGCTTCATTGAATTCTGATTTATTATTTTAGCATCTCTGCTCATCCACCTCCACCTCAACACTCAACAGGAGGTGCTGAGGAGCTGCAGATGACCAGTTGCTTAGGATCCACCTCTATCACAGACCTATATACGAAGGCCTTTTGTCCAGACATGTGAGGTCATGTGTGTGCTGACATCAGTGACCGCTGGCTTTGCAGCCTCTGCCAGGCTCCGCATTCGCTGCATCCAAGCAGGTGACCTGAAAGTTGGCACACAACTTCAGCCTCAACCTTGGATCGCAGGGAAAATGGGGCACAAAAAGGCAATGGTTAGATTATAGACCACCAAGGGGGAAGGAGGCAAGGAGAAGAGGACATCGCAATGTTCACCAAGGAGCCGGGACAGAGGAGGTGTGTGGTGGATTTTAATGCAACCTAAAAGAGGAATTCAGCACTTAGGGGCCAGGAAGATTCAGAAGACGAGAGGAGAGGCAGGTGTAGAGGCTGCAGGCAAGAGTGATCTGAGATTCAGACGTTGCTGGTGTTTCCTGGAGTCTAACTGAGCAGAACCCATTTATTATCCCTCTCTCATCTGACATTGATGTAGCATTGAACTGGTACCAAGGCCAGACGTTACATGAACCTGGATCATGTCTGTTCTCCTGTGCTGTCTAATCCCCTCAAGGCATCCTAATGTGAAAAAACACTTTTAAGGTTCTTCAGGAGTAATCTGGCAAAATTAGTCTTAATTTTGCCTTGGTAATTGCCTTTGGCATCAGTCAGCAAAGATGGGTTGGGAATGCAGGACAAGAGATCCTTTATTTTTCATTATTTATTTTCCCTGACACAGAACAGTTTTCTTTCTGCAGGGAAGCTGCTCAGTCAAACTCATCGTAACAATAAAGAAAACAAAAAGTTTCCGGGGAACATCTTGAGTTGATTAATTTTGCCCCAAGGAACTTCTAAGGAAAAAAAAAAAAAAATCAAATCTGAAACCACCAAAGTAATTTTCATTTTTAGCTTGTCATTCACTGCATTTGTCGCAGAGCTCTTCCTACCTTGGCAGCAAAGGACATTCTTGCAAGCATCTCTTGCACCACTGATGTTCTTTGCAGCCATTACTGGACCCCAAAAAATCTGTTCTCCACCCACATTCAGCAAAGCACTTGTGTATCTTTATATTCCCAGACACCTGCCATGATTTGAACTCATTAAAATCGGAGGAGAGGTTTAGACTAGATATTAGGAGAAATTATTTTCACTGAGGGTATTGAAACCCTGACACAGGTTGCCCAGAGAGGCGGTGGATGCCCCATCCTTGAAAACAATCAAAGTCCTGTTGGGTGGAGTTCTGAGCAACCTGATCTAGTTGACAATGTCCCTATTCACTCCAGAGGTGTGGAACTGAATGACCTTCATGGTCCCTTCCAATCCAAACCATTCTATGATTCTTGGATGTACTCAAGTAGTCTACCCTAGCAAACCACAATGGGGACTGATGGTTGTTATTGACTGAAAGGAGGGATGAATCTTTCCCTCTCGAGTTCCAAAACAAAGCTCCTCAGAGAATAACAGCTCTCTGGGTTTTACTTTACAGCTTTTCCCTAATGGGACGCTCATGTCTTGATACACGCTGTCATTGCTTTAAACCTGTAACTCCTGAGCAAGCTTTTCTGTAAGTGGGATCTGGGCAGGGCATAAATGGTTCCTTGGACCAGCTCTGCCCCAAGCACGGCTTCTTCTTGTGCTGTTCTCCGGCAGTATCCAGCTTCCTGCACTGCTCATTGTCTTCAGATCTTGGGGGATTCCTTTACAACATTCCCCCCATCTGCTAACCCGCTCCAGATGCTCTCGGGTGAGTTTGTCGTGACAGCTGTATTCGTTGATGGGTGACTGAAGAGCCCTTTGAGCTGGTACTTGTAACTATAATGGATGCATCTTTCTTGTACCACATTAGGCTAGGGAACAAAAAAAGATGAGTATTACAAGGCAGGAATGGAGACCTGCGCCTCTTCTGAACTGCTAGTGTGGATGGCAGGTCTCAAATGAGACAGTGCTGGGGGTTAGCATTGCCCTAAAATAGGGGCAGGTAGTTGTAGTAGGAGCCGTCCCATCCCTGGAGGTGTTCAAGACCAGGTTGGATGAGGCTTTGAGCCCCCTGATCCAGTGGGAGGTGTCCCTGCCCATGGCAGGGGTGGAACTGGATGGGCTTTGAGGTTCTTTCTGACCCAAACCATTCTATAACTTTAAAACACATACTAAGGGCCATGCAAAAGCACTTAGAAACATTTAAGATAAGCCTAGTCTGGTGATACAGAAGTTTTCCAGGGGAAAATAGTATTTTAGGCTATCAGGAATTCCTCAGGCGAGATAGAGCTGCCTGAAATGCAGTGGAGCTTCAGCCAACATGGCTTCAGGGAATAAAACACCATCCTTTCGACACCACGCCAAACCTTTGCACATCATTGCATTACTGCCCGACAATCATTTAAACGGCATCGGTTTACATTTAAATAACAGTTTGAAATTGCATTTAAAGTGGCAGGTTGAAACAGCAGCCCTTTTTTAAGCCAACTAAAGCTGCTGCCTTAGAGCATCGTGGTGCCGGCGAAGGTGGCAGAACCCCCAGGGAACTTGCAATGAGCAGCGCTGATGCCGCCACCGAGTTGTCCTCACTGCACAAACCCAAACACAGATTTATTGAGGTGACCTAAAAGAGGGGCAGACCCAGGGGCTTTAAACCACAAAGTTAAAGCCGTGGAAGTGCACCAGTATTTTGCCAAAGTAGGGTGTTTTTTTCACTTATTTTCTCTACACCCAACAGCTCCCACACACGCAATCAGCTGCCACCCGGAGGAAAAAAAAAAGTGATGGAAATGACAGCAGAGTAACAGAAAAACTAAAACATTTTCACAGCCTTGTCTGCTGGTTTTAAGTGCATTTTGCCACAGCTCAAAATTACATTATTTAGTATCAATTATCCTTCAATTGATGCTTGGAGAGGTGGCAAGGCTAGCGTTTTTATCTCATTAGCATGTCTTGCCTGAGAACCATTTGCTATATTCCCTCCCTTTGATCCTGTCTTTGATTATATTGTATGACAAAAGCCCATGTAATCTACTATTATTTCCATTAATAGCAAATCTGCCCTCCTCTTTGACAAGCCAATTTATTATCATTGCAGCGTCTTTGTGCATCTCAGCCAGGTTGACACCCTCTTCCCCGCCCCGGCAATGCCAAATTGGCAGGTGTTGACCCAGCCCTGGTGGCGTGGGGACCTTGGGAGTGTCATCAAACAGGGCTCAAAATATTGACACTTTAATGGCAAGCAGAAGAGAATGAGATGGTGCAGAAAGGCCACACGGTTCGAGTAGTTTTGCTCTTTGCCCTGGAAAGATGCGACAGATGAAGATGCAGAAAGAGGTCTCTAAGGAGGTGAGCTCTGTAGGTGACCTGCAAACCTGACCAACTTGTTTTTGAAAGCTGAGCAAGCTGTATCTGCCCCTCCTCACCCATTTCTGCTGTTCTGCTTGGTGTCCAGACACAAATCTTGTTGCTGGTAAGAGAAACCTATGATCTCCAGACGTCTTTTCAAAGTGACTTAGACAAATGCAACTTTTACACCTGCAAATATATTTCTCATTGACTTTTTTTGAAATGCAATTTTGCAGCCAGAAGTTGATGCTGAAGCCAGAGTGGGTCTTTACAAGCTCAACTTTGACAAACTAAGTGAGGTGGGTACTACAAAGCCAGCTTGAATTTCTTCTGCCGTTATTTGACTAACCCTAGGGTGATGATGAAGTTCTTCAATCTAGTCTTAGAGAGTGATGCTCCCATGGTAGAGACTCAATAACTTTAAATTGGATGCTCTACATTCAGCCACAGTCTCTCACTTTCCCAAGAAAATTAACCAGCCCCGACAGCTCTTCTCCATCTACTTCAAGAATAAGCACCCATTTCTCACCTCAAAAGAGATGCACTTAAAATAAACCGCTGGTGTCATGAAAATACCAACTCCGGCACTACAGAAGGATAATCACAGTTCTTAATGCAAACACAGTGCACAGCTCTTATTATTTTTCCATGCCCTTCCGGTCAAAAAAGGTAGTGGGAAATGAGCTCTACTTGAAGAACAAAGAGGTTTGTGGTAGGAATCAGTTATCTTCAGCAGCGTGGAAGAGAATAAAACCATTACGGAGGGGGAGCCTTATCATTGTGTTGGTTGAACTTCAGCAAAATCTGCTTTTGGGAGATATAAAAGATCCAGGCCCAGGTAATGACATTACCTCCATCCTCCTCTTTCATTAAAATTTCTCCCTTTACATTGAAAATTTCTCCCCCTGCTTTGCCTCTAAGCAAACAAGTGGCCCAAGATGCTGAACTCGCCTTTGAGGCACGTTGAGCTCTGTTGCACTACCATCACAGGAGAGTTTCTTCTAAACTTAATCTGTGCCTCTGTGCCCATAGAAAGGATTTGCAGCTGTGATTTCCAAACTGACACATTTTAAGAACCTCATTTGAGGTTTCCTGCTCCTAATTTGGAGAAGCATCAGGTCCTTGGGCTCAGCGTGGAGGTCAAGATGCACATAAAGGCATTTCCAAGGCCAGACCAGAAAAGCAATCCATGTGAAGAGCATCCACTTGTGCTTCAGAACAAGTACAAACAGCTCCATCATCACACAGAACGGAAATATCATCCTGGCAAAAAACATATTCCCAAATACATATTCTACTTTTCCTCTCCAACATTTAGAACCTTACATCTGTCTGATTTTTTTGACTCAATCTTTTCTTTTTTTCCTAAAAAATAAGCTTGGAGCCTGCTATTTTTTTCTTCCACCCAGCAGCACCGAGTCCCAGAGATGATTGTGCTCAGCAAAGCCTAGATCTGATTTATTTTACGAGACAAACTAAGTGTCAGCATGCTGCCTATTTGCAGTATTTTCTCGTGTTTTGGGGTGACTCCCAACACTGTAAAATAATTTGAAGAGGGGTTTATGAACCTTTGAACTGCAGAGTCCAGCTGCAAGAGAAAACCATGGGAAACAGAACTTAAGGCAGGTGACCCCCCCTCGCATCCTGCTGGCAATACGGATAGCACCAATTTCCTCTGCAATTCCCACTAAGAAAGGGATGCGCCGGCTGCAAGAAATGCTTCAGGCATACAGGGAAACCTTCATTGGCTGCTTTGCAAATCAGCACGCAGGGAACTTTTTATTGTCTGGGTAGGGAGGTTTAATAAATGCCAAAGGATTTAAAGCACAAGGAGATTTTCCAGAGCAAATTGCTGAAAAGCTTTTGTAAGATAAATAAAAACTTTGTCTTTCTCCTGAGTTCTGGTTGAGGGAAAATGAAAGAAAAGAAATAAAAGCACCTCCCATACGAGAACAGGGTGAGAGTGTTGGGGTTGTTCAGCCTGGAGGAGCGAAGGCTCCGAGGAGATCTTACAGCGACCTTCCAGTACCTGAAGGGGCTACAGGAAAGCTGGAGAGGGGCTGTTCCCAAAGCTGTTGTGGTGATAGGACAAGGGGGAATGAGTATAAACTGGAGATGGGCAGAGTTAGACTGGACGTTAGGAGGAACTTCTTCATGATGTGAGGGGTGAAGTCCTGGCTTCAGGACTTCCCAGGTTGCCCAGGGAAGTTATGGCTGCCCCATCCCTGGAGGGGTTCAAGGCCAGGTTGGATGGGGCTTGGAGCCCCTGATCCAGTGGGACGTGTCCCTGCCCATGGCAGGGGTTGGGACTGGATGGGCTTTGAGGTCCCTTCCAACCCAAACCATTCTATGATTCTATGAAAAGAGTAGGAGGGAAGCCAAAAAGGAGTTTTTTGGACTGAGAAGGGTCCACATGTGTGTTTTCAGGCTGGTGTGTGTAGACAAGCCCTTTGGAGGGCAGGCAGGCTGCAGCCCTGCAGCTCAGCAGTGGCGGTGAAGGTGTTCCTGCATGAACCCCGGTGCTGGCAGGCAGACTGTCAGACTGCATTATCCCCCAAATCCCCCCAGATTTCAAAATCTATGCATGTTAACTGCTTATTTCTCTCTTGCTTTTATTAATTCATAAATAAATGAATGGAGAGGGTTGATTCTTCTTCTTTTCTTTTTTTTTTTTTTTAAATCTTTGAAGTATTTTTGAAGAAAAATAATTGGCAAAGAACCCATTCCTTTTCCCACCAACTCTACAGATTCATTTAAGTTTTATAAGTGCTGTTTCTTTTAGAATAAAGGCTTTATTAAAAATGACTGTAACAACACACTTCTGTGCTGTATACTTGTAACCCCTAAATACACTCTTTACATTGAGAGCATTACCCTTTAAAACAGAGATGCGCTCCCGGGGGGGGGGGGTCTCAAATAGCTAAAGAAAACACCAAAACCAGACCTTTGGGAACACCACCATGCGGCCCTGCACTCTGAAAACAACCCTGCATTTTCTTCTGTAATGGATGCAGATGGAAGAAGGTGAGTGTTTAAGATGGAAGAAAGAGATACATCCCTTGTGTGCAAGAGATAATGGCTTTAAATTGGAAGGGGAAAGATTCAGATTAGACATCAGGAAGAAATTCATCACGCTGAGGGTGGGGAGGCCCTGGTTTGGGTTGCCCATCCCTGGAGGCGTTCCAGGCCAGGTTGGATGAGGCTTGGAGCAATTGGATCCCATGGGAGGTGTCCCTGCCCATGGCAGGGGAGCTGCAAATGGATGAGCTTTAAGGTCCCTTCGAACCCAAACCATTCCATGATTCCATGATTCTATGATCTGCAGATCCAGCTGATTTTCAAGCCAACCATGGAAGTTTTGAATCCTGAATGAGACACTCTAAGCTATTTTTTTTGAGCAGGAAAGGGAGGAGACACAGCAGAAGTAGTGATGTCTAGTTGAAAAAATAGGGCTGGATCACGGTGCCCAACCAGCAGTTGCGTTGGTCCTGGGTCATTGGGGTTTGCTCTTAGCACAGCAGTAATGAAGTAGAATGCCATGAATGGTTTCACCTTGGTTTTGTGCCAAAAATTCAGCTTCTGTCTCCCCAGCAAAGACATATACGTACTCCACCTCTTTATTCCTGCAAAATTGTTCAGCTGGAGGTTCAGCCTTATCAAAGCCCATTAATTGCTTTGCTCCCATTCCACGCAGCATTTCATCTCGGTCAAAAGCCTGGCTGTGAAAATCTGTACATGGGGGGAAACCAGCACACAGGGGAAAACCCTGATTTGCATTTGTGGAGGAAGCATTTGATAATTATTCCATTATCTACGCATTATTTTTATCGCCAAGTTCTAAATCTCGGGTCTATTATCCTGCGTGCTACGAGCATGTGGAGTAGGTGTCTTCACAAACAGGGAGGGAGGTTTAAGTATTCTCTCAGAGAGAATTAAAATGGGAACCCAGGTGAACTGATCAAGTTTTATTATCTCTAGAAACTACACTTTCAGGGATTTTGTAGAAAATTAACCACTTCGGTGCTATGCAGAACCTAAAAAAATTGCAAACTTTCCAAATTATGCTGAATAATAGCTCGTAACTCCCTCAACTGACCGTTTTCAACTACATGAAAAAAGAACAAGTTTAGTCCCTTTTCCAAATCTGAAGCTTGTTTGTGCTGCAAGGGAACTGCACAATGGGAGATATTTGATCATTGCCGTGCTTTGCTCTAGCAGCAAGCCTAGTTTTGCTTGCATTTTAAGCACACACCATCCCTTAACTAGTGTCTCTGGCCACTGTTATTTCAGAATAACATTCCCACTTTCAGAATAATATCCCCACGTACACAAAGGTGCTTTGCAAGAGGAGAAGGTGATGACCAGTATGAATGGAAAAAGGACCCCAGCAAAAGTGCATAGGGAAAAACACAGAATCATAGAATCATGGAATGGTTTGGGCTGGAAGGGACCTCAAAGCCCATCTAGTTCCAACTCCTCTGCCATGGGCAGGGATCCCTCCCACTGAATCCAGTTGCTCCAAGCTGCATCCAACCTGGCCTTGAATCCCTCCAGGGATGGGGCAGCCACCGCTGCTCTGGGCAACCTGGGCCAGGGCCTCCCCACCCTTACAGGAGAACATATCTACCTAAGATCTCATCTCATTCTCTCCTGTCCTCTCCCTGCACTCCCAGCTTTCCTGGAGCCCCTTTTTGTACTGGAAGCCTCTCAAGTCTCTACGCAGCCTTCTCTTCTCCAGGCTGAACAACCCAAACTCTCTCAGCCTGTCCTTTCATGTGAGGTTCTCCAGCCCTCAGATCATCTCCGTAGTCTCCTCTGGACTTGCTCCATGTCCTTCTCATGCAGAGGACTCCAGAACATGCACAGAACAATGAGTAGGCAAACAGTGAACAATATTTGTCCCTATTTTTGGACAGCCCAAGAGCTTAGCCAAAAATTGCCTTAAAACCCAGGAATTTTCTTGGTGGCATTTTGTCATTGTACTTAGACAAGTCTTCCCAGTAAGAGAAGTTAAAGCCAGTCCTTTGTGCTTTGCCGAGTGTGTTTGCACCACAAATCACCCCCAGCCTCCCCAGGGAAATGCTTCATCTCCAGGGCCGATCACCAGCCACAGGGCAGAACATCAACGCCTCAGAAATCCAAATTCATGTACCTCTGCACCACCAGGGGCAAGATACCGGTGAAAATTGCCCGCAGACAAACAAGGGGGTAAAAAATTAATCAGAACATCCCATTTTAGCGTGGCTGGGAGCAGCGGGGCTGCAGCAGCTCTGCAGGATTGATTAGTGCTTATTAAACGAGAGCGGTGGTGACAGCGCTTAGGAAAAAAAAAAAAAAAACATTCAAATTAAGGCAAGAGGAGCTTCGAGGTAAAAAAAATATTAAAAAGAGGGGGAAAAAAGGGGAAATGCAAGCTAACGGAAGCTTCAATCACAGGGCAGCATTAGCCATGATACAGTGATAGTTTCCCCTTCTTATTGGGTAAAGTCCCTTTTGGAGAGCATGTGAGGGGACAGTGGGATGGGTTTGGGGTGCTCAGTGGTGATGGGGTGGATCGGGGGTCTGTTTGGATCTCCCGGCCAAAGCTGTGCTCTGGGTGCATGGTTTTCCCCACTCACCCTGTAGCAATGTCCCCGATGAAGAAGAAAATAGAGCTGCTGGGGTTTTAGGATCTTTGAATCCTGACTGAGGTTGTTTTCTCCCTTCACAGAAGAGATTAGAAGGCAGCTGAAGCCTCACACTTACTGCGGTGGAGTTGAATGGGCCGAGTTATATGAGCAGGTCAGAGGCTCTATGGATCCCTTATGACACTAAAAACTGTAGAAAAGCTTTTTTGTGGTGACCCATTTAGATCTTTGCACAATTTCATTTCCTCTCCCATCTGTCACACCTTTGAAAGCGGAGATTTTGCAACTCATCTCATTCGAGTGTTTCCAAGACAGCCCCTTGGAAACCCATTCCTCCACTTCCCAAAACCCCTCTCTTCCCTAAACCAGCTGAAGTTGGATATAACAACAGAGACGTGGGCTGACCTGGAGCACCTCCTGCACAAGGACAGGCTGAGAGATTTGGGGTTGTTCAACCTGGAGAAGAGAAAACTCTGGGGACACCTCAGAGCAGCTTCCATTACCTGAAAGGGCTACAGGAAAGCTGGGGAGGGCCTTTTTACAAGGGCCTGGAGTGACAGGATGAGGGGAATGGCTTAAGATTGGAGAGGGGAAGATTTAGACCAGGCATTAGGAAGAAATTCTTTGCGATGAGGGTGGTGAGACACCGAAACAGGTTGCTCACGGAAGTTGTGGATCCCACCTCCCTAGAAGTATTCAAGGCCAAGCTGGATGGGACTTGGAGCCCCTGATCCAGTGGGAGGTGTCCCTGTCCATGGCAGGGGTTTGGAACTGGATGGGCTTTGGGGTTCTTTCCAACCCAAACCATTCCATGATTCATTCCATGATCCCCATGAGCTCAACCACACCCACCTATGTGGAAAAGCTAAAATCCCTCCCAAGCCAAGTACTCCAGCTCCAAGCGTTTATGTGCATCCTGAGCTGCCTGCATCTCCAAGTACCCTACGCTGCTCTTCTCTCCTCCAGCTAATTGGCACGACCTTGAGTGTAACTCCTTTTTACTCACTGTTGATGGGTGTCTGCTATGAAGACGAATTTGTTATTTAGGTAGCAATCAGCTCTCCTGGTTTAGTCAAAATGCATCCATCCCTCTTCCAGCCTATTAAAGGCTGGGATAAACTTCCCAGCTAATGCATGCTGCAAATCCACTGCCACTCCGGAGATGTCAGGCACCTCAATAATTTTTGTTATCCGCTAATGAAAAAATTCCTTAGGAGGGGGAAAACAAGAGAAGAAGACGGCGCCAATAGCGATTCTGAACTCCAATTAAGGGGGTTTTGTTGTCTGCCTGTATTTGTCTCCGGCTCTGACTTGTTCTTTTAAAGTCGGCAGCTGCCTAGGTAAGGGTTGTGCATCACAGCAAGAGTTCATCATCATCACTCTCCAAGGTCCAACAAGGCCCCAAGGATGCTGAGGTGCCATGCCTTGGTTTGGGGAGAAGAAGTCTCCACATGTGCCTGCTCAGCTCTCATCTTGTTGCTTTTGGGACCAGCAAACAAAAGAGCTCAGATTTCACCCCAAAAGAAAATTTTATATGGAATATTCCCCAAAGCCTGGAGATAAGGAAGGTCCTGTGCCGATGAGGTATGATTTCACAGCTGGCAATGCCATGATGCTCAGTCCATGTGTGTAATGGCTGTGTTGGCTGCACCGGTGTCCCTTCAAGGAGAGCGTTCTGCTTGTCCTTCCCTCAACCAAAGAAGAGGAGACTGATAGAAGACCTCATCCTGGTCCACAGTCTCCTCACATGGGAAGGAGGAGAAGCAGGAGCTAAGCTCTTCTCTCTGACAGATGGACAGGCAGGAAGATGCCAAGGGAGGGTTAGGTTGGGCTTTAGGAGGAGGTTTTTCCCCCAGTGGGTTGTGGACCACTGGAACACCTCCCAGGGAAGCAGTCCCAAGCCTGACAGTATTCCAGAAGCCCTTGGCCAACACCCTCAGCCCCACAGTGTGAACTGTGGGGTTATCCTGTGCTGGGACAGGAGTTGGACTCCATGATCCTGGTGGGTCCCTTCCAACTCAGGGCATTCTATGATTCTAGGATAAATGTCCCGCTTAATGAGAAGTCTACCCTGAGGTGGCCGGTTGGGAAATGAAAGCCCCTCAAGGCTTTTTGTGCTAAACCGATGGTCAAGCAGCCACTGAGGGTGCAACCAACCCCCTCCCTTTTCTACTCAACATGTTTTTTTTTGCACTTTCACAACCTGTCATGGGGATGAATAAAGAGCATCACAGTGCTGGGGCCCTCCCCTGGCAGGAGCCACAAATTCCGTCGAGCTGGAATCCTGATTGCAGCAGAGGGATGACAGGGAGGGCAGGATGCCAAAGAGCCCTGTAATCCACACCGATGCACATCGAGTGTCTCGACAGACACTTCACCTGAATTTTTTTTACCCACATTTCTCTAGTTTCGCAACTGGGATGGGAATGCATCCCACAGCAGTTATACATCATTTCAAGATGCCCAAATGCAACATTTCTTCCTTTTCCCCATCAGGATCCCCCTCCCTGAGCACTGTGTGTGAGCAGCATCTGGAACTGACACCGAGGAGGGGAGATGCACTGGCTGGAGGCTGTGTTATTTAATTAGCTTTGGCCTTTCAATGGGCTGAAACCAAGGTGGCATTTATCTGCAAAGTCAGCCCAGTAGAACAAAAGAAACATAAACCGATAAAAAAAGTCATCTGTTTCCTCCCAAGAGTAGAAGACTTGGAAAAATATCAGGCTCCCAACACCAAATACAACCCTCTGCTGTGCCCAAGCCTCCTGTCACGGGGGGAATTCGCTTCCCTTCCTGCCCAGCTGCAGATGCAACTGCTCTAATAAGCTGTAACTTTCCTTTCCATTTGGAAGTAATGAGATATAATCTGTTTAATTCTAGTCTTTGAGCTCTTTTGGCGGCCTTTTTCTAGTCCTTTTTTTCTGATTTTTTTTTTTTTTTCTCTTTAAAGGAAAACTCCATCACGAAGCAAAAGATTTTCTAATCACCGGCTCTAATTACAAAGCAGAGTAAATTGCCATAAACTTTTCTCCTTTTTTTTTCTCCCCTGCAAAATTGCCTTAAATATAATGAAGAATAATTAAAAATCAAACAAGCAGCTGCAGACAGGAGTGGCTGATGGAAGTTGGGCTGGAGAGAGATGGAAGGATGGGACTGAGCCTTGTGGGGAGCTTTTGTGTAAGAGCAGATAGGTAGAGATATCAACTGGGTGCTGAGATGGAGAAGCCCATCATCACCATTAAGACAAAATGGGTTGTTTCTGGAGGTTAATTGATCCCTCAGTGGGTATTTGTTGAAGTGCATCAATTTGTCAGGCTGAGAGAGTCCCTAAACTGGTCAGAATTTGCCCTGACCCTTGCAGAAAGCAAGCTGCCAAAATCAGGAAGACTTTAGTGGAAATCATCCTGGCTTCTGTCATTTTTCAGGCTGAAAGAGGGGAGATTGAGATGAGATTTTAGGAAGAAATGTTTTGCTGTGAGGGTGGGGAGACACTGGCCCAGGTTGCCCAGAGCAGTGGTGGCTGCCCCATCCCTGGAGGGGTTCCAGGCCAGGTTGGATGGGGCTTGGAGCCCCTGACCCAGTGGGAGGTGTCCCTGCCCATGGCAGGGGGTGGAACTGGATGGGCTTTGAGGTCCCTTCCAACCCAACCCATTCCATGATTCCCTAATTTTGTGATCTCAGTGAACTCTTTGGTAGCTGAGAGGATGCCGGAGAGCTCTGGGCATCCAGAGCTGGGTCCTGTGGACAGCTGTGGGGCTGCGTCTTCTCAGAGCCCTCTCTACAAAACCCAGTCCCAGCATGGGAGTAGTAGCATCCTACTGGAAAATATCCCACTGCATCCCTCAGGTCCCCCTTCCATGCAACCAAAACCGATCCAGGAGGATGTGGAGGCTTCATTAGCAGCAATCAATGGTTTCCATAGCTACAAATGTAAGCATCGTCTCCACTCACTCGCTCTTGGGGAAAGAAAGAGGGGAAAACGCATGTCCAGACATGGCCAAGGGTACTGCAGAGATGAATGCTGAGATTTTGGCTGGTGAGGAGATGGGTATGTAAGGAAACAGGGATGAACACAGAAACCACAGGCAAGTTGCTGTGGTTTATACCTGATTGTTTATGCCAGACCTGTTGGGTCTCTCTGTCAGGGCTGGATCATCACAGCTGTCTGTGCTGACACTGTGAAAGCCACCAGCAGGTTGGGTATAAGGCACTACAAGGGTGATAAATGGTGTTTAGGCTGTGGCAGATCCTCACCCTTGGTCCACAGCCTCCACAGGCTGACCTTTTAGACTCATTTAACCTGCAAAAATAAGTCGTGGCTTGACTTATCCTAGAAAAGGAGGAATCTTGAAGGACCTGTTCCTGTGAATCCTTACCCAGCAAATTAGAAGCTCGACGCTGCTCTGAATGCCATCGAGTTGTTAAAATAGAGCAAACTGAAGTTCAAGCTGGGGTTGTATGAGGTTTATTACATGCAGTGATAGTTTCATAAGGTTCATAAATCACCCCATTTTGCTGGTGTCAAGGTCTTCTTCAGAGCAGGTACACGCTGGCACTTGTGTCCTTGCAGGCAGCCATGCTACCCAATTAACTCACCTCTTCTCTCTCTCTCCTCCTCCAATTCATTTGCTTCTGCAAGGGAGCTCAAATAAAATCCATGTCTGAGCATCCCTCATATAACTCTTTCCACAAACAAGGAGGGGATTTCTTCATATCAGAGCCACAGAAAGATGCCAAACTAATTTAAAAGAGTAAAGCCGACAGGCTTTGCTTATGTTGGGATGAGATGTTCTGCAGGAAATGTCCCCACCATGATCAGCACGAAGGTTAAAAGTTTTGTCATCCAGAGGGACCTGGACAGACTTGAAAGGTGGGGCTGTGTGAACCTCATAAAGTTAAGAAGGATAAGGGCAGCAATCCCAAGCACAAATACAGAGTGGGTGGAGATATTTTGGGAGAAGCCCTAAGGAGAAGGACTTGGGGTGCTGGGAATGAGAGCTCTATGTGAGCCTGCAAAGTGTGCTCACAGCCCAGAAAGCAACTGTGTCCTGGGCTGCATCCAAAGCCGTGGGACCAGCAGGGAGGGAGGGAATTCTGCACATCTGCTGTGCTCTGGTGAGACCCAGCCTGGAGCTCTGTGTCCAGTTCTGGAGTCCTCAGCACAGGAAGGACAGGGAACTTTTGGAATGAGTCCAGAGGAGGCCACAGAGATGATCCGAGGGCTGGAGCACCTCTTGTATGAAGACAGGCTGAAAGAGTTGGGATTGCTCAGCCTGGAGAAGAGAAGGCTCCAGTGAGACCTTAGAGGTCCCTTCCATCCCAAACCATTCTATGATTCTGTGGAAAAAAAAAAAAAAAAAAGAAAAAATGAGCAGATGCACAAGCTGGCAAGGAACCAGACAACTTTCATAACCAACTTTACTCCAACCCCCTCCCCCCCAACATTTTTGGTCAGAGCCTTCTGCGTAGGTTTTGACAAATTGGTGTGGAGTGACAAAATAAAAAAATCCCCCCAAAAAGTGTTGGTCTGGCGTTCAGCCCAGCTCCCATCTTCGTACTTCACCAGGGAGCTGGCTGAAACCCTCCTTGATTTCCTACAGGTGTCTTGAGACACTCACTGCTCCCTCCAGATAAATGTGTTGAAAATATTTAGTGTGGGTGGTTGAATGAATATCTCCTGAAAATCAACAGCAGGTTACACATCTCCCTCCAGATCCAACATAACCGCACGTCCTGTGCCTCAAGGAAACAGAAAATCAGAGCGAGGAAAGTGCCTGTTTAATTTCACTGGACGCTGGAGGTTTTCAACAGGGGCTGATCTATGGAGAGTGGGAGCTGGGTGTCCTGCAAAATCTACATTTCCAGAGATGTTCCTGGGTAGTCTCGATGCTAAACCCATTTTTCAGAGAATCATAGAATCATAGAATGGTTTGAGTTAGAAGGAACATCAAAGCCCATCCAGTCCCACCCTCCTGCCATGGGCAGGGACACCTCCCACTGGATCAGGGGCTCCCATCCAACCTGGCCTGGAACCCCTCCAGGGATGGGGCAGCCACAACTTCCTTGTGCAACATGTTCCAGTGTCTCACCATCCTTGTTGTGAATAATTTCCTCCTTATGTCTAATCTAAATCTTTCCCTCTCCAATTTCATAGCCGTATCACCGTGTTTGGCTGGAAAGTTCTACTCATTTCACTGCAAACGTTGATCTAACAGTCCAGCAGAATGTGAGCTCAGCCCTTATTAAGCACCAGAAAATCCACCCATTTGTGATGTGACTGATGCTTCAAGATCCCCACCCACGGGAGACAGTGGTCTGCAGTGGATCATTTAGGTTTTTGAGGTGTGGTGGTGGGTTTGGGGGCAGTAGCACAATCTACCTTTGCAAACGTCAGTGCTCCCCTCTGTGCCAGCGGCCAACAATACAACAGAGCCCTGTTTTGGACAAATAGCTGAAATATCTTTGTGCCCAAGATGTGCCTAAGAATGGCAGCAATGGGCTCGAAAAGATTTATGGTCCTTTTTACCCCAGGCCTGGTTACATCTCCCCACCTTCTTTTCCTTTTCCTGCCCTGCCCTCCCTCCTCGCTATCCCACAAACCTCCCTGTGCAGTGAATTACAGCTTTTCCCCCCAAAACCCTCACCGATCTCACACAGACAGGTGGCCAGGGAGAAAAAGATTTAATTTTTCCCTTCCCATGTCCTAAGGAGAGCCCAGGGGCAGGGAAAGGTGAGCACGGAGCTGTTTGAGCTGCATCTTTTCTCCAAGGGTGAGAATCATGGGGAGTTTGTCATCGGGTGACATCCAAACATCCCTGAGGGCATCGCTCTTGGACGCTGGAGCTGAGATGATCTCAGCTGAGATGATGCTGACTTAACTTTGATTAAGCCAGATGCCATGGGTCACCAGGAAACACAATGCTGCTGTCAATACGGCCAAAAGTATTAATGAAAGTTATTTAGAAAATAAGGTTTTGACGTCGTGCTGTCCACATTGAGCTTTTTGAGTACATGATTCCCCACGGAGCTGCTTGGTGCGATGCTGAAGGGAATTTTAATTTTAATGTAGCAGTTTAACCAAATAGCACTTGGAGAGCGTGATTTCCTTTCACTAATCGACACCTTCAGCTGCCTTGGCGCTTTAGGGCTTGGATTTTATCCCCCTTTCTCCATTTTTTCCTTCAAACTCATCGAATTCCACTTTTCAGTTGCAACTCCTCCTAGAAAAAGCACTGGAACTTCCTAACTGTTGAGTTTTTGCTCAACATTACCCAAGTAAACTCATCTCGGAGTACGCTGAATTCAAGCCCCTTGGTCTGAACTTAAGCCTCATTTCTCTGGAACTCATGGGACACAAAATTCCATGTCATGAAAGAAGGCTGAGACCGACCCCTATCCCTGCTTGCAGAAACGATTCCCCCCGTGTTGTGTCTGCTCTTAAATATCGAGGCTCAGGTGCCTCCGGTATGATTGTGACATTCATTTAATATGTGTGTCTATAATTAGATTGATTTTATGGGGAAGAGCAGCAAATTGCATTTGGGGAAGTTATCAAGGAATTTTATTACACTCTGGATTTTTTTTTCTTATCTGTGCAGGTGAGAAAATAAAAATGAAGATGCAAACTCAGTGCAAACTATTTTTTTAATTGTAGATTAATTATTCAGAGTGACAGCCATACCTAGGACTGAGCAAGTAAACAACCTCCCCCTTCCAATCTCTATTCAATCTGCATTGCAAACTATTATTTAAAATTAGCCGTAAACGAGACCGTCTGTAGCACTGAAATTTCCAGCCTCTCAAACTGTGTTTTTGCTCCGAATTGGAATGAGAAAGAGTGAAATTGGGGATTTGCAAAACTCCAAAAAGCTTCAATTTAGAAAAAGGCACTGACGTGACACGGGATGTTAAAAATGTGTATTAATAACAAATTGCATAAATCCTGCAGGTAATAGAATGTCTGAAGGTTCTAAAATTCCTTTTTTTTTTTTTGGATGTTATCAGAGCGGTATAACAATGTTAAAGTCATCTTTCACTCACGAAGTGCCCAAATGCATCTGTTTGAGTGTATTCAGAAGAGACCACGGAGATAATCCAAGGGCTGGAGCACAGGGACAGGCTGAGAGAGTTGGGGTTGTTCAGCCTGGAGAAGAGAAGGCTTTGGGGAGACCTCAGAGCAGTTTCAGTAATGAAAGGGGCTCCAGGAAAGCTGGGGAGGGGCTCTTGATGAGGGAGGGCAGGGAGAGGACGAGGGGGGGGAATGGTTTTGAGCTAAAAGAGGGGAGATTGAGATGAGATCGTAGGAAGAAACATTTTGCTGTGAGGGTGGGGTGGCCCTGGCCCAGGGTGCCCAGAGCAGTGGTGGCTGCCCCATCCCTGGAGGGGTTCCAGGCCAGGTTGGATGGGGCTTGGAGCCCCTCATCCAGTGGGAGGTGTCCCTGCCCATGGCAGGGGGTGGAACTGGATGGGCTTTGAGTTCCGTTCTGACCAAACACATTCTATCATTCTATGAAATGGCCCCACCACTGTAAATTTGTGCCAAACTCCTCCTAAAAAAGGACAATTCTCCCTTTGAAGGTCATCAGCCCTCTGACACCTAAGCAGCCCAAACACCTGGTTCTGTCCCTATGGTCAGCACAGAGCCCTCAGTCCCAGAGAAAAAATCCCGGGTATAGTTGAGAAAATAAGTTGAAATAAGTTTGGGCAGCTGTTACGGAGCGGAACTGGCATCAGCTGTGGTATTTTTTGCTCCTCCCTGGCATGCTTGGAGCACGGGCTGCCTGGGACCTTGGATAAACACTCTACATTTTAAAAGCCCCTTTTAAGAGTCGAGAGGTACGGCAACTCAGCAGGGACAGCAAAACGTGCTACAAAACACTCTTGGAGAACTATTAGGGAGATTTTTGTCTCCCAAAGCTCTTCTGACAGCTCACTCCTGCCACCCCACACGACTGAGGCTTCTCTCCTCCTCCAAATCACCTCGCTGAAGGTCCTCAATGTAGGGCTAATCAGAGCAGACGCCGTGCATAATTCAGCTGAATTTTGTGGGGGAAGTGATGGGAAGGGGCAGGATCAGTCCTGTCCTCTTCATGAGGTTGATGCAACCCCATCTCTCCTCTTGCCCCTAATTCCATTGCACCCTTCGCTTTACATTAGGGATGCACATGTCACGCCTGGGAGATTAATAATTTGGCCTCCTTCGCATATGCCTGTCTCTGCAGCTGGGCATGGAAGGAATTCAAGCATTTTAATGTGTTTTGGGGTTCTTCTTCTGATTAACACATTAGGGATGTTTTACGGGGCCTACAGGAAAGCTGGGGAGGGGCTCTTGATCAGGGAGGGCAGGGATGGGATGAGGGAGAAGAGTCTGAAGCTGAAAGAAAAGAGATTGAGATGAGATTTCAGGAAGAAATGTTTTGCTGTGAGGGTGGGGAGGCCCAGGCCCAGGGTGCCCAGAGCAGTGGTGGCTGCTCCATCCCTGGAGGGGTTCCAGGCCAGGTTGGATGGGGCTTGGAGCCCCTGATCCAGTGGGAGGTGTCCCTGCCCATGGCAGGAGGTGGAACCGGATGGGCTTTGAGGTTCCTTTCAACCTGAACTGTTCTATGATATAGATAGATAGACCTTCAAGGGATGGTCTGTTCCCCCGTGTCCCCAAATCTATCTTGGGGTCGGCTTTGCCAGGGACACAGGCACTAAACAATTATCTCTATTTCTGCCATACATGGAGCAAGTTGTGTTGCACATTGGTGCGTCAGGGCCAGCAGCATTTCCTCCTTGTTGGGGTTGTTCCTCAAAAGAAGAACAATAACAGAAACAGCAAATATTATCAGGAGGTGGGGAAGCCTACAGGGATATTAACACACTTTTTTTCCCCCTTTTTCAACTTTCAGTTTTACAGAAAAGTCTATAAAATGGTGACATTTTTAACCATTTTTGCTCATTGCTTTGAACTTCCCAGTCTCATCTTCAGAGGCACCAAGGCCCAGAAGGGCCAGAAGATGTAGTTTAATGAGACAAGTTTTAAAGGTCACTCTGTGTAATAAATCTGTGCTTTTTAATATTTAAACTTTTAAGGCATTTAAACCTTTAGGCTTCTGGGATTTGCTCTACCAGATCCAACTAGATCCATCAAGCTTGGAAAGCCTATTGCCTCTAGGAATATCTGATTTCTTATGCTTGAGATGAAGAAGGTCTCTTCATCCAAGTCCATTCATCTGTCATATCTGGGATACCTTCAAAACTCTCTGCAATGCTGGATAAAGTGTGGAGGAAACCTTACTTAAGTCCACGCTGTGGAGCTGTATCGCTCTCTTATTTCATGGGGATTTGGTCAGTAAGTGAAAGTTGATGCCTCCTCCAAAAAACCTCTCCCCTAACCTTGGCCAAGACCCCCCAGCTCAGACTTAGAAGAAGAGAGATGTCGAGACGGATCGAGCAGAGAGTAGAGCATGAGACTCAGGTCTTCAATGCAAAACTGATGAGTTTGGAAAATCCACTTGTTTTAGAACCCTGGGTGGCTGCTCAGACATTTACCTTCACGTCAAGGTATTTTGGAGTTAGGTTTGCTTGAATATCTCTAATTTGCACCCCAGCAACATTTCTGATGTCCCCAGCTGAGCTCCCCCCACCTGGCACTGGCTGGAGGCTCTGCTCTAACACGATGTCAAAGCCGATGCTGTTAGCACCCAATTGCTTTTCCATCACTGAGCATTAAGGATGCTCTCACTTGGCGGAGACTAATGTGCTAATCCACTCTCAACTGCTCAGCTGACTGGCACTTTTCCTTATTGATATTGCAATAAAAATTAGATATTATTAAATTGAATCATTGCCTTGTAATCAGGCACGGGCCAGAGGCACGGGAGGGGGTCAGATGGCAAATTTCAGATGGGTTTGTGAAGCATGTTTCCAGAAACAGTATTTTTTTAAGTCAATTTAGAAAAAAAACCCAACATTTTTCTTTCTCAAGATCAAGATGCAGAATGGGCAGGGACATCTCCCACTGGATCAGGGGCTCCAAGCCCCATCCAACCTGGCCTGGAACCCCTCCAGGGATGGGGCAGCCACCACTGCTCTGGGCACCCTGGGCCAGGGCCTCCCCACCCTCACAGCAAAACATTTCTTCCTAAAATCTCATCTCAATCTCCCCTCTTTCAGCTCAAAAACATTCCCCTTGTCCTCTCCCTACACTCCCTGAACAAAAGCCTCTCCCCAGCTTTTCTGGAGCCCCTTTCCATACTGAGAGGCTGCTCTAAGGTCTACCCAGAGCTTTCTCTTCTCCAGGATGAACAACCCCATCTCTCTCAACCTGTCCTCATACAGGAGGTTCTCCAGCCCTCAGATCATCTCCATAGCCTCCTCTGGACTCACTCCAACAGATCCATGTCTTTCCAGTGCTTAGGACAGAATTGAACACAGGGCACCAGGTGAGGTCTCATAAGAGCACAGTAAAGGCACAAAATCACCTCCTCAAATCTGCTCGCTCCCAAGTCTTAAGGAAAAGAGTCACTAAAAACCTACCAAAAACCAATTTTTAAAGAAAGAAAGGAAAGGCAGTGCCTTCCAGAGGGGTGGACACAACCCTAGGGGTTAATGGGTATCCAATGCAGGGATGTTTACAGAAGAGGGACAAGAAGAAAGACCCCCATGGTCATGAGGGTGGTGGGCGAGACCTTTGCTTTCTATCTTCTAAAAAGCTTCTGTATATAAAAAGTAATTTGCCCTGTTCTTGATTATTCCATCCCAGCCCCTTTATAAAGAGGCTCTTGATGCAGCTTTATATTAATGCTTTTGTGATGGATACGTTTTGCTGCCTGCAGGATCTGGTCCCCAAACTAACATGAATTCCATTAGGAGGCCGGCTGGGAAATGCGGTTGTTCAAGATTTAAATCCTTAAATAACATTTTTTTTAATTCAATGCCGGCATTAAGCCATCTATTTGACTTCAATTCAGCGGTGAGCACCAGGCCTGTCTGCCTGGCTAATCTTTTAAGTTATCTGTGTTTGAGGTAGAGCCTTATCACTGCTTGTTCATCTTCTCCTGCTCCTGGCTCTGAAGTCAGAATTATTTCCCTGCTTTTGTAATTAAGGCAGCGTCATCAGTCGCCTAGAAACTATGTGCTAAAATACATCTGTGCTTACACCAAGGCAACCTTGAAATACCTCTGGCTGCCACGAACGGCACTCAAATTGGCTTTGAGGTCTTGTCCCATCTCTGTCTCCATGCAGGTTCCAGGAGGCTGGATTGATCCAGGATTCCTGTCTTTGATGGTCAAAATGCACATTAATGGGGTACTAAAGCCAACAGCTGGAAAGTAATTGCAGGTGAAAAAGTGATTTTTCAATCTTACCCCAGAAACTGGAATATGAAAACTGGTAGTTCTACCTGTTGGTGGAGGAAAGCATCTATGAAGAGTCAGTTCCCAGGCGGGCAGAGCAGTGTCTTGCAGTTGAGTGGATGCTCATCCCAACTTCATTTTGGCTGGTGTTACCTACTGACCTGGCTGGTGCTACCCATTGACCTGGGTGACGTTACCCATCAACCTGGTTGCCATTACCCATTGACCTGGCTGGTGTTAACTACCAACCTCGCTGGTGCTACCTATCAACCTGGCTGGCGTTACTCATCAACATGTCTGGTATTACCCATCAACCTAACTGATGTTAGCCATCTACCTGGGTGACGTTACACAGCGACCTGGCTGGTGTTACCCACTGACCTGGCTGGCACTACTCAGTGATTTGGGTGATGTTACCCATCAACCTGGTTGGCATTACCCATTGACCTGTCTGGTGTTACCCATCAACGTGGGTGACATCACCCATTGACCTGGCTGGTGTCACCCATCAACCTGATTGGTATTACCCAACAACCTGACTGGAGTTGCCCATCAACCTGGGGGGCATTACCCATTGACCTGGGTGATGTTACTGACCAACCTGGCTATTGTTTCCCACCGACCTGGCTGGTGTTACCAATCAACCTTGTTGGCATTATCCACCAACCAGACTGGCAGGTGGCAAAGCGTTTATAAGAGAGGACAAAAACTGAGTGAATGTCCAGGATTGTTTCATTGCTGGTTTCCAAACGAATGGATCCAACAGCAATTTAAGCCCAAATTATTAGAAAGTATATTAGAAAGTAAATTAAATGGAAGGTGCCAAGAAAAATAAAACATTTTGACTGGGTTGGAAGAAGGTATTCTTGACTTCTTGCAAGAAAGAAACGTTTCTGCTGCAGTGCTGTCACTTTATTTATTTATTTATTTATTTAATCTCCCAAGTTTTGTTGCCACTCGCAGCCTGACGGACGCTCAGCCCAGATGTGCCTCCAGCGAGTGGGCGGTGAAAAGAGAAATGTTTTCAGTCTCTGAGACATGAAAGCGAAAAAAGTGCATGTACATTCAGGCCATTATCATATTGAGCCTACTGAATTTATTTTGATTCATTTTTTTGTCTTCAAATCAACAGAGAATCTCCGAAACACTGAAGGGAAAGGAGGGACAGCATAATTAGTTAGAGTTTTTAATTTAGTCTCATTTTGGAAGTCTTTTTATCCCTCCCTGCCTGACGATGGCTCCTCAGCTGAGATGGTTTCCTAAGGATTCCCAGCAGGGTGATCCAATCCATCCACCTCCTTATTAGGAATGGGGAGTGGAAATACGGGACGGGTTTTGGCAGCTGTGGCTCTCCCTGGTAGATGCCTTGTGAACTCATAAGATGTGTCAGACCCTGACGTCACCCAGGGTTTCTTCCAAGCCTGGCTGGTACCAAAGGAAAAAGATGGTGTGATCACATCACATCCCCCGGAAATAAAAGGGCATTGCACAGAGAGGAGAGATGGTCTCATCAAATCACGACCTCAGATTAGCTGGTTTTGATGTCTGGAGCTCCACTGGTGCCAGGATCAGCTGACTTTGAGGTTGGGCTACTGCAAGCCCCTCTTCCAAGTTTGACTCCTTTGCTGGTATTGAAGCCATGGGCAACCCGGGCTATTTTCTCTTCTACACTTTTTCTTTTTTCCCTGCAAAAAGAGTAAAATCTGCTCCTTTCCCATTTCTTTCAAATGACAGTATCTCAAATTCACAGAGTCCCCTGGGTTTGCTCCTGGTGGAAGTTCTCCAAACCTGTTCGTTTGGCACTGGAAGTGTGGTTGTTCCCCGGGAAGAGGACACACAAGATAATGCATCGAATGATGAATCTGTGTTTGAGCCTAAAGCCTAGGGATAAAAAAGTTGTGTTGTTTAAGCTGGGGAGCAAGTCCCAGCAGCAAGAAGGGAGAAAGTAACAAAAAAAGAGATGTTTTTCCTTTTTCTTTCCCAAGGAAAGTGCTAAAATAAGCTGGAACCAGAATGCTTTTCAAGACTAGGCACTTAGTTAAATTAAGATCGGCAAGAATAAGCCGACTAACTTTCAAAACCTGCATTAGCTCGATCTCTATTCATGAACGCATTACGTTGAATTAATGTTGTTATAGAATTAGCCTCCTAAGAGGCTTGGAGATGTCACCTCCTGTAAGTTGCTATCATTTGTAGCCCTTTTTGTGTGGTGAATACACTCAGAAAGACCTGCTCGGATCATCTCATCGTTGGGTAACCTACAGAAATTAGGGAACCTTAAGGGCTGCATTTTCTCATTCTCTTTTTTTCTTTTCTTTCAGGCTTAACTTTTCAAATAATTGAAAGATATGAAAAAAACTCTGCTCCACATCAACTTTCATTTCCATTTCATTCCAATTTTTGTTTTGGAGACATTAAAAAAAATGCTTTCCTTTCCACCACTTTGAGTCTTTTCTTCCTGTGTCAGCAGCCGAGGGATGCTCCTGATCCTGTTCCGGTGCTTACCAAGGCAGATGTGTCTCAAAAGAGACAATAGTGTGGAGATGATCATAGAACCATAGAATAGTTTGGGTTGGAAGAAACCTTAAAGATCATCTAGTTCCAACTCCCCTGCCATGGGCAGGGACACCTCCCACTGGATCAGGCTGCCCAAAGCCCATCCAACCTGGTCTTGAACACCTCGAGGGATGGAGCAGCCACAGCTTCCCTGGGCAACCTGGGCCAGGGCCTCACTGCTCTCATCATGAAGTTCCACCTTATGTCTAGTCTAAATCTGCCCAGTTTATAACCATTGTCCATAGTCCTATCACTCCAAGCCTTTGTGAACAGTGATGATGGACACCTCCATATTCTGATGACGGATGATGGTGTTTGCAGCTAAACATGCTGGTTAGGGTAGGGTAGGGTAGAGTAGAGTAGAGTAGAGCAGAGTAGAGTAGGGTAGAGTAGAGTAGAGTAGAGTAGAGTAGAGTAGAGTAGAGTAGGGTAGGGTAGAGTAGAACAGAATAAAATCACGGAATCACAGAATGCCTTTTCCAGGCATGGGCCCTCCACTGCCTCTCTGGACAATCCGGACCAGTGCCTCAGCACCCTCATGGTAAAAAAAAGTCTTTCTTATATCTAAATCAACCCTCTCTTATTTAAAACCATTAGCCCTTGTCCTGTCACAACAGTGTGTCTGTCCTCAGCTTTCCTGGAGCCCGTTTCCATACTGGAAGCTGCCCTAAGGTCTCCTCAGAGCCTTCTCTTCTCCAGACTGAACAACCCCAACTCTCTCAGCCTGTCCTCATACAGGAGGTGCTTCAACCTTCAGATTATCTTCTTGGCCTCCTCTGGACCTGCTCCAACGGCTGGAATGGAATGGAATAGGATAGAATGGAATATTGAAGTTGGAAGGACCTACAATGACCATCACAGCCTAGGATAAGGGCAGGAGAACATCGCGTTTTGAGGAAGATGGGGTCAGCAGAGCAATTCCCCTCCAGCTCATCCTGTACTGCCATAACGAGTCTGATTCTGTGCCCCCAGAGAGGGTGTTTTATGGGCACATCACTCTGGGAAGGATTCAGTTCAGCTCTTAAGGCTCACCCTGGAGGTATGATTGCAGCTCTCCAGCCTTTCCATGTCACGCCTTACTGCCTAACTTATTTAAAGGAAATTAAAAGCTGAAAAAAAAAGCAAAAAAAAAGGAACCCAGGACCAGGAACTCAATTAATTGGTTAATTGAGACTTAGAATTTTCTGAGTGCAAATGATTTTGACACTCGGCTCTCCATCTCTTGCTGCTTGCAGACACAGGAACACTCATCTTCTGCTTGCTCACCGTGATGGGGATGGATAATTCAACCTCTGGATGCAGGCAAAGAAATTTGGAGGGAGCCCAGGCATAATGTAGTTGCACCCTAAAAGATTTAAATAGCTGGGGGTGACCAGGTCCCCTCCAGCCAAATTTCTGCCTCCGCATGGAGCTTTTGGAGGTTTAGGATGCTCAGAAAAAAGATAATTTCTTTCAAACTCAATGTTGCAGGTGATTAGCACACAATATACCCCGGGCAGCTTTAGTATTTAACATGGAGGTGATAGTGAGAATTTATGAGAGCTCATGGACAATAACAGCTTTCCAGAGAAGGTTTGATTAAACATTATGGATCCACATTATGCAAATTTATTGCATGGTTAATATGACTCCAAAAGAACACAGAGGCACTTTAAAAAGCATTTAAAAGAAAAAAAGAAAAAGAGCCAAAGACCATTGTGTTTCAGCATTCGTTCTTGTGATAGTTCAAGCTGAAGAAGTAGTCACGGAGCCGTTGATGTGTGCTTGGGAGATGGGGAAATACAAGGAACATCCGTGAGTTTAAACAGCATCTTTTAGAGGCAGATAAAGTCCAACTAGGATATTTCACATTTCAGTTTGATGCTGGCATTAAATCAATTGCAAACACCTCTGTTCCAATAGTCACTTGCTTTTTTTCCTTTAATCTGACCCATTATCTGGGGTAACCATAACCACACAAGACTGGAATTTGATGCATTTTCCAGTTTTTTTTTTATTCCTGGTGGTGTTTGTTTTCCTCTCTTCGACACTTTTGAGTGTCATTTGTCAATGTCTTGTACAAAGTAATATGATTTATGCCATCAGGCTGATTGGGCGGCCTTCATTAACTCAGAAAGATTGTCTTGATTTTTAAAACTGTGATTGTTATAAAGCACAAACACATGTTCCTCTAGAAATCAAGGTTAGGGAGAAGACAAATCCCATCACTGACTTTATCGTCAGATAGTGACTCAATCATTGAATAGTGGAAGCACAAAGATGATGTGGATCAGAGGTGCTGATCAACATCCAACTCTTAGAATCATAGGATCATGGAATGATTTCGGTTGGAAGGCACCTTAAAGATCATCCAGTTCCAACTACCTTCTTTGACCAATATAACTCCAACTGGGTATTTCTGATGTAAAAACCATAGAATCATGGAATGGTTTGGGTAGGAAGGAACAACAAAGCACACCCAGTTCCAGGCCCTGCGCTGGGCAGGGACACCTCCCACTGGATCAGGGGCTCCAAGCCCCATCCAACCTGGCCTGGAACCCCTCCAGGGATGGGGCAGCCACCACTGCTCTGGGCAACCTGGGCCAGGGCCTCCCCACCTTCATGGTGAAGAATTTCTTCTAATGTCTAATCTAACTCTACAGTGTTTTCATCAATGACCAAGAACTAGAAACTTCTCTAGGCAAAAGACCTTAAGTTGCAGGAGGTTTCAGAGCATCCCCACTGTTCTCCCTTACGTGGAGCAGCAAAGGGCTTAGAGAAATCTTCCTTGGCATAAATCAAAGCTTCTCCTGTCAAGCAGAGCTCTCTCTCCTCCCTCCCAGCTCCACCAAGCCTTCCCTTTTGAGCTATATATACTTTAAAAGACATAACCCAGATAATAATTGTTGCTTGTACATCATTCATCATTGCCTCCTTTTATTTCTCCGGAGGATACTTACGGCAGCGGCTGCTGCAGTCGGTGCTGGCAAGAGGGCAAATTGGCAATGTGTTAAATTTTTAATAAAAATAGAAACAAAACGGAGGATCTGTAACAAGGCTCGTTTAGAGCAGGAGGGAGGATGGCGAGCGAGCGCAGACCCAGTGGTCAGAATCATTAGGCATGGGTGAGTGGTCATCCTGGAGGTGGGTGGTGGTGCTTGAGAGGGGAAAACTCACCCCCTGGAAGACTCTGGGATTAAGGCTGGGCAGATGAGGCAGTAAATTCTGTCCTAGCACAGGAAGGACACGGATCTGTTGGAATGGGTCCAGAGGAGGCTATGGAGATGAAACGAGGGCTGGAACACCTCTCATACGAGAACAGGCTGAGAGAGTTGGGGTTGTTCAGCCTGGAGAAGAGAAGGCTGTGGGGAGACCTTAAAGCAGCTTCCAGTGCTGAAAAGGACTCCAGGAAAGCTGGGGAGGGGCTCTGGATCAGGGAGGGCAGGGAGAGGATGAGGAGAATGGTTTTGAGCCTCAAGAGGGGAGATTGAGATGAGATCTTAGGGAGAAATGTTTTCCTGTGAGGGTGGGGAGGCTCTGGCCCAGGTTGCCCAGAGCAGTGGTGGCTGCCCCATCCCTGGAGGGGTTCCAGGCCAGGTTGGATGGGGCTTGGAGCTCCTGATCCAGTGGGTGGTGTCCCTGCCCGTGGCAGGGGTTGGACTGGATGGGCTTTGAGGTCACTTCCTACCCAAACAATTATATGATTCCACAATTCTATTATTCTGTTTGGATGCTCTTTGTCAATGCTGAGGTGATATTGGAGAGACAGAGCTCACATGAGTGCACTGCATTGATTTTGGGCGGCAAGAGTGACCAGCTCACATCTGACCCCATCACAGAACGTGTTTAAAGTAGAAACCACCTGTAATCCCTAATCTGGTTTGTCCCATGACTTCTGTTTCCCCCAGACGGTGGTGCAGCTCCCAGGGAAGCAGTCGTGGCACCAAGCCTGACAATGTTCCAGGAGCTTTTGGCCAACACCTTCAACCCTACGATGTTAATTGTCGGGTTGTCCTGTGCAGGGCCAGGAGTTGGACTCGAAGATCCTGGTGGGTCCCTTCCAACTCAGGACAGTCTATGATTCTGTGATTTTAACTAGAACTCAAAAAAGCATTTTCAAAGCAAGCTCACTGCTTTACGATCATAGAAGCTGTAGGTGCAGGAGGATGAGATGTCCCTGAGGCACCTTGGATGCCAACTCCATCCCAGGATAATGCAGGGACTGAGGTTCATCCAGAACCCATAGATAGATGATGAAGACTGCCCAAATCTCATGAGCATTCGGTCAGGTAGAGGATGCTCAGCTGGTTGTCATGCATGATCTTCTTTGCAAGAGGCTTTTAATGAGATGAACTCTCTCAGAACCTGCTGAACTGGATTTATGTGTTTTTAATTGTCTGGAGTTGTGTTTTCTTCCAGGGAGAAAGCAAATTGAAGCCATAAGAATGAGCTAATTGGAGCAGGGCAAAATTTTTACGCTGTCAGAGATGGTTTTCCCCAAGACTCAACCACAGACAGGGAAAGCAGTGCTGAGTGTTTTGTTTCACAGAGAAAAACGGGGAATTATTTGTTCCTCTCCAGTTTTTGAGTGTTCAGACAGGCTTTCTCTCCCTCTTTTTTCCCTTTAAGAGCAATTAAAAATGGAGAGCAGGAGGGTGGGGTGCTGGAAACTGCTCATTTTTCAATTTTGCCTCATTTCACTGAAAAGATGATTAATTTTAGAGCTGTCGCTATGTCATAGTAACTCTCATGCTGAAATATGAACACAGACACCCACCCCTTTGCCTGCAGAATTGGTCCTTACACTCGTCCCACCAAGATGGTCCATCTCTTCTGCACCAACCAGCCTGTCCTAGGAACGGGGTGGCACAGCATCGCACCGATCCGCTGTTCCCATGCACAATATGTGATGGTGCAGAGAAATGTTCTTTTAGCTCCACAGCAAAACTCCCTGTCCCTGGGTTTTTAAGCATCACACGAGTCTGTCCAGGTTTTGGGGCTGTGATGGTGTGCGATGTCTCCTGTAGGATGCTGATACCATGTTCTTGCAATACCTTTCATTTCTTTATTAGCTTTTATCCAATAATCTCAAAAGCACTTTACAAGTAATAATTAATTAAGCTTCATAGACTCTTTGTTCAATTCCAGATTATTAATAAATTATACTTTATTATTTATAAATACATGCCACATCATTTTTCTCTCCTGCTATTACCCTGAGCAGTCACTTAGCCGATATTAGCACAGTTTAATTCCAATTTGGCAAGTGGGATCTTTAACCCTTTCAAGGCTGTTCATTTTTTGTGTGGTAATGAAGAGATGTACAAAGGAGATGGGATACAAACCACTGGTGTGAGCTTCGGATTGTCGTGCCCAGCTCCTTGCTGATGTATTATATATAATTGTAGTGCATGGTTATACCAAAAGGGGTATTATTTATGCCATTACCCACACTCAGTGAGAATTAGGCACATTATCTTTCCCTCTGCCTTCACCCCCCGTTAGCCCCTCTGTAATACCTCATCCGAGAGCTTGTGCCCATTTCGTTTAACCTTCTCTAAGATGCACAAAAGCTGCTTATCCAAACCGAGAGACTGGAGTCCATTTCTGCTCTGCACCCAAATCCTCTTGACCTCAGCAGCCGTCGGCTTAGGCTTGAAGCAACCCAAACCCCTCAAATTTCCCTCCCTGAAAGCAGAGCAGCTGCCGCAGCAGGATTTCATTTACCAGCCAACTTCGTGGGGTGAGAGGCAGACAAAGGGGAAGCAAAAATGAATTAAGAGAAATAAGCTATCGAGATGGTTTCTCCAAAGCAACATGTCCCTTCACGCAAGAAAAGCCGGCAAGGGATGTACTTAATGACATTGAAAGGGAAAAAGAGAGAGCGAGACTCATCCCGGCTCCTACAGTAAATAAATGGGGGAAGGACACTATTAAAGGGCTATAATCTCCAATGATAGATGCTTGGAAGAAGTAAAGAGGAGGCAAAAACAGCCTGGAGAAGCTTATGCTTTGAACTGACCTTTTACAAGTCCCTTCCATCCCTCCTATTAACAAGTTTTTACGTGGGATGGAGGGGTTAAGGCACTGCTGGCTGAACTCAGCTGCCCTGGCGGAAAACAGCATCTCCACCAACAGCATTAAACTGGTCCATTCCTACTTATTTATTGGTTTTTGGCTGGTGGTGCTCCCCTGATTCCTGCTAAGGTCCAGGATATGGATGGAAAGGGTAGCAATCTGATCCGCGACCATTAGTGAAACCCTAAAAGTCCATCTTGACATGTTGATTTGGGCTATAGGGCAACACAGTGAGCCCTGGGCCTGTTCTAGGTAGAGTTACACAGGGTTATAACCCGGTTTTGCTTAAAAATACACCCCAATACAGCAATGCCAAAGGTGCTCAGCATCCTTTGCCACCTCTTGGCATCAGGCAAAGGAAGAAAGATGAGCAAGGGAGAGGCACTGCCCCAAATTGTTGCTGGTTTTGGCAGCCTGAATGCTTTGGAGTGACCGTAAGCACTTTTGCTCATCCTTTTCTTTGTTCCTTGACCATTTGGAGCCAGGTCTGGGGACCTGAGGCAGAAGCCAGGCACATCCAGCCCAGCAGAAGGATGCTGCAGCTCCTCTGCTTGCCCTCGGTTGCCCATCCTGACTTGCAAGGAGTCCTTTCAAGAATGTTGGTGGGACAGCCATCCATTCAAGCCTGTGTTTGGAGAGGAAAACACTCACTTAGCTCTTTTCTCGGGGTATAAGGAAGGTGAAAACATCTCTGTTAGGTTGATCTGTGGAGAGAGAGAGCTGCAAAGTGCAAAATGCCCTGTTGAAGAGAAGCCCTGTATTCAGCAGCATGGGCTCAGTCAGTGATACCCGCCTCTCAAGCCCAATTTTGGGGTAACACTCTCCTTGGCGAGGCAACGAGGCTGAGCACAGACACCTCAGGGAAATCTCTGCACTGCCTCCCACTCACATCCACCCCCCCAACAGCAACCAGCCCCATCGAGACCCGAAGACCCTGAAAAAAATGATGTATTTTAGCGCAGTTCTGTTTAGCAATATGAGCAATAAAGAGGAGCCTAAGGAGGGGCATCAAACCTACCTCTAACTTTTCCATTTTCCAATTATTCCTGAATTAAGGAATTAAGGAAATAATTAAGCCTGGAAATAAAGAAGAGGACAGAAATATTAAAAAAGACTTAGTTGTCCTTTCTAAACCAAATTGCCTCTGGAAGAGGCATCAGTGACAGTGTTCATACCAAGAGGATGCAGGACACAGCCCCTTCTTTAATGCTTCTTTAATCAGCATTTTGGAAAGCTAAAGAGGCAACACAGGGATGTGATGGAACTGCATTGTATGGGGAAACTGAGACACGAATAAGGGTTAGACCGGTTTTTGTGCCCTTTTTGATGGACTCCCTTTTGCCCATACAATATTCAAAGCAATGGGAATTTCAAGCCTTTAAACTGTCCATTATGGCTTTGTTGGTTGTGTTTCCCAATGATGGGTTTGCTGATCTGAACATGAATCCCACTTCATCGTTGGGAGAAGACAAAGCTCTGCTGCTTTCATTTTTTCCAGTCTATAAAATGAGGATGAAACTCCTCATCTTTGGCCAAGAACCTTGAGATCTTTTGGAGGGCAAGAAAGACTTCTTTCTCCTTCCAGTTTAAACCTGTACCCCTTGAGGCTGCCAGGAAGATGCTCCTGAGGTTGGTTTTCCCTCAGCTGAGCCAGAACAGGATGTTTGGGAAGGATGCAGCGAGGGAAGCCAAGTACTGCTTGTCACTTCTCTCTGCTTTGATTTTCTTTTTTCTATTGTTTTATTTGGGTATAATTAACAGCTTTGCCTAATACAGTATTAATTCATTGTGTCATTGCATTAATTAGCATTAAAGAGGTCCTTATATCACTGTCTGTAGCTGCAAGGAGACCGAATCCTGCAACAAAGTCAGAGAAACTTTTCCATATTCCCTATCAGAGTGCAGCACAAGGGGGGGAGAAAAATATCTGGATGAGGCTTTTCCCCAAAAAAGCCATTTTCCAGCAGCCATGCAGCACCACAGCACCCCAATGGATACTCACATGCAGGAAAATATCTCTGTGAGATGGTTTTCTTTCTCCTTGCCAACATTTTTCTTCCTTTTAACTGATAAAAGGCACCGAAGCCCTGATGTTGTTAGCACGTTGTTACCTAAACCCACCAAAGCTGGTAAATCCACTTAAGACTCTCTATAACTTCCTCTGAGGCTGGAGCAGCACTAAGAACTTTAGCAAAATCAGCCCTTTTTTTGGCATCAGAACTGTTGCCATAAGGACTCTTTTCTCTGGGTGACCTTCGGGGAGATGTCCTGAAAGGAGTTGCTTTGACTTTGGGTGGTTTTTCACTCCTGGCCACCCAGCAAGCTGAAGGAAAAAAGACACAATGCCCTAAAAAATGGATATAAAAAAGGCTAATCTAGAGGTTTGGGAAAGGGAAGGGATAGGAAGTCCTGAGGTGATGTCCGGAGCTGTTGGGGTTTCATCAGTGCCGGTAAAATTTGGGGATGGCAGAAGCGATGGTAAATGATGCTGATGGGAGGGCAGTGGGAAAAATCCCTTTCAGCTCAAAAAGAAGAGGTGAAATGAGTCAGGTGCACCTAACTCTGCAGTTTTCTGCAAAACAACGCAATCCTTATTTGAAGGGAAAGGAGCCGAGTCCATCCTGGGGTGGTTTGTACCGGTCATTTGGAAACTCCAAACAGAGGCACAAAAATGATCTGAGAGGTGCAGGGTAAAAATGTCCTTCACCATGGGAGATGCTCAGCCTGGCAGCTTTGGAGTGAGATATTTACAGGTGCTAAAATTCCTCCGGCACTCTTTCATCTTGCCTAGAAGAGCAAATAAATAAATAAAACTGGAATAAGTTTTAATATGATTACTTGAACAGACACTGGGAATTTAAAGGGAATAAAATCAATGCAGTGCCGAGGCATCTTTCAGCTCTATCGACAGTGCTGCTTGGTGATTTTTCCCCTTGAACTGGCAGAATAAAAACTAAAAGCTGCATTAGTTTTTTTTAATTAAGACTCCGGCATTATCAGGCTTTACAAGACAGAGCCAATGCACAGATGAATTACCATTTAATTAAGCTTTCCAAGAAACTTTTGAAGACTGCAGATTAAATGTGGGCTCTGATTTCTCGCAGTTTTTTTTTTTTCCAAGAGAAGTTTTAATTGTTTTCCCTGAGCTTGATAAACAATAATAATAATACAAATAATTATCTGCAAGATATAGCTTCCTGATTTTCCATGTGCAGAGCATCCGGGATGTATGGATGTGTGTATATCATAGATCAAATCATAGAATGTCCTGAGTAGGAAGGGACCCACTAGGATCATAGAATCATTTGGTCGGAAAAGACCTTTGAGATCATCAAGTCCAACCATCCCTGCCCACTACTGAACCTGATCCCTGAGCACCTCATCTACCCAACTTTTAAACATCTCCAGGAATGGGGACTCTACCACCTCCCTGGGCAGCCACTTTCAGGGCCTGAGAACCCTCTCAGTGAAGATATTTTTCCTGATGTCCAATCTGAACCTCCCTTGGCGCAACTTGAGGCCATTTCCCCTTATCCTATTGCCTGTCGGTTGGGATCATTGAGTCCAACTCCTGTCCCTGTATGTTGCTTTTAACTGTGCCACATAGATGCATTTCTGCTTCTCAAATCGGTGAGGTTATTATCCCCCCCCCCCAAAAAAAAAAACACAACACAGGGACTTGACTTTCTGATAGAGATTTGGTATTAAGGCACAGCAAAAATAAGTTAACGAGGCCTGGGATCCAACCCAACACATGTTTTCATGTCACATCAGCTCCTCGTCTCTAAGATCATCTCCAGTACCTGAAGGGACTACAAGAAAATTGGGGAGGGGCTGTTCACAAAGGCTTGTGGGGATAGGAGGAGAGGCAATGGGTATAAACTGGAGAGGGGCAGAGTTAGACGGGACATAAGGAGGAATTTCTTCACCATGAGAGTGGTGAGACACTGGCCCAGGGTGCCCAGAGCAGTGGTGTTCCCCATCCCTGAAAGTGTTCAAGGCCAGGTTGGATGGGCCTTGGGCAGCCTGAGCCAGGGGGAGGTGTCCCTGCCCATGGCAGGGAGTTGGAACTAGATGGGTTTAAAGTCCCTTCCAACCTTAACTATTCTATGATTCTATGATTCTATGATTCTAAGATGAAGATCATCAGTCTTGGGTGGTGATGGACTCTGGCTGTTGAGGTCAAGAAGAAGCTTTCTCAAGTGTTCAGGAGCACTTGGCACACAGAGTGCCATGGGAAAGCCTCCAACCACCCCATCAGCCCAAGTCAAACCGATCCCTGCATCCTTACCATTTCCCCACTCTGCATTTCCGCAGACGCTCAGATCCACTTGCACCTGACCAATAATGAGATTTAAAAGTCATTTTCCCACTGGGCCTAAACAAATAAATAAACCCCCTTCAGACTGGCGCTGAAGCACAGATATTAATACCAAAGTCACTGGAAAATGCCAGCAGGGAATACCTGGCAAATGAAAACTCCCATCAGGAAATCACCTCCTGGGACAAATTCTGTTAGGCGCTGCCTGCGTGGAGCTCTCCTTGCCATTCGATAGCTCTGATGCTTAGCACACGTTGCCGTGTAGCCTCAGGAAAATACATGTAATTCTGTGCAAGCGACTCCTCTGTCTCCTCTCTGCATCTCAACACAAAGCAGCTGAAATAAAGCCACTAAATGCAAGCAATAACCAGGGATTCTTTTTCCCAAATTCTCTTTCCATCCCTGTTTTCAACTCCTTGATTTTTTTCTGGGCTGCCAGGTCAGACCCGGCCAGTGAGGGGCATAAATAAACCACAGTTTTCATTGCTTAATTTGTGTATATATTGGTGCATAGGTGTGTGTATATGTGGATATGGTGACGGGTTTAGAGGGAAAGTTGTATGAGAAGTGGCTGAAGTCCCTTGTTCTGTTCAGTCTGGAGGAGAGGAGACAGAGGGGAGACCTCATTGAGCTCAGTACCTTCTTCACAAGGGGAGGAGGAGGAACAGGTGCTGAGATATTCTCTCTGGACCCAAGGGAGCGACAGGAAGATGCCAGGGGAGGGTTAGGTTGGACATTAGGAGAAGGTTCTTCACTCAGAGGGTGGTGCAAAAGAATCACCCAAAACCACCCCAAGGGACAGGATGGTTCACACCATAAACTTGTACAGTCTTTACACCTTTTCAGATCTTGTCCCGGCAGCAGAAACCTCTCCAGCCAAGCCAAAAGATTTTTGAGATGCTAGCAGGGATGTTCATCATTTTAGGACATCTGTGGGCACATCTCAAGCTGCCTCTGCAGGAGGTTTGTGAGCATAACTGGGCAGAAATAAATGCTTAGACACCTGGGAGGCAGAGAGAGGCATTGAAACAAGATGAGATTACAAAGCAAGAGACCTGGTGGGCTGCGCTGTGTGACTCAGTGCTTGTGCACCAATAATGCGCCAATAAGTGCACCAATTTGTACTAATGCACAGCCCGAAGCCACCCTGCACCCCATGCCAGCACCTCCCCTGAGTGCTCAGCCCCTTTTTTTTGGCTGGTTTGAGGTTTTGTGTCTCAGCAGAACACGGGAAAGCTCAGCCTGGCAGCTGCTGCATCAGCCTCTCAAGGTATAAAGGCAGGGGATGGAGACAAGCAGAGGTGGTGCAAATTTGCTCTGGCTCACTACGTGTCTCAATTTGTTTGATTTCCAACACCTCCCTTCTCTATGAGCTGCCCCACACCTTGCTTGAGTCCCCAGAGAGGAAAAAAATCTTAGTCGTGTGTTAGATAGGCAAGACATTGTGTGGACCTAATCCTTAAACTGGATTTTTTTTTTCCCTAAAAGAAAAAAAAAAAAAGGGAGAGCTTTGTCCCCCAAATCCGAGCTGGAGCATCTGCCCGGGGCTGGCACCAACGCTGCGGCTCCAGTGCCATCTCATGGGTACGTTGGGATGTGCAGCCCTGCATGGTGTGGATGGATGGATGGATGGATGGATGGATGGATGGATGGATGGACGGATGCTTTCAGGCTGCATCCAGACCCTCTGACAGCAGAAGTGCGTGTCTGGAGAAGATCAGGGTTGTGGGACACTGGGAACACCTTGATTTGAGGGAGGTGGCACCAGGGGAGAAAGAGCACACCGGGACGTCAGGACTTTCTGCTCCCAGAAAAAAAAAAAAGAGGAAAAAATATCACAAAAATTGCAATTTTCATGGGAGTGGCTGATTTACCCCAAGATCTGGGGGACCCAGGGAAGGATGGAAGCCGTCTGCTGGTGCATCCCTGCATCCCACTGCTGCTGAGAGCGTTCCGACGTGTTACATGTGCTGAAGCAAAATGCCCAGGCTGGATTTTATTTCCCTTAGAGGGAAAAGGGATTTTAATTAATAAAACTGTGCAACAAAAAATATATATATATATTTCAATGCTTTTCTTTGTGAAGCCACTGCAGAATTAACGGAGGGTGATGTTTGAGCTGGGAGATGTGCCTCTAGATCTGTGCATGCAGACCTGGAGATGGCAGTGCAGCCCTTCAGATGAAGAACATCCATCCCCTGCGCCTCTCCTAGGAGGTGCCACGAGCAAGCCCTGATGGCCAAACCCTTATTTTGCTTCTAATCCTTCTCCACGACACCCGTTGTGGCTCTCAAATTGAAAGCTTTGCTAGGTTGTGGGTTTTTTCATGCCTGGATGCATAAAATTTGGGGAGATGAGCTCAATTCGGGGCTATGAGCTGCAAAAAAGATCCTCAAACCTGTTGCCACCAACCTCTACAACAACCCCAACCAAGCCAAGCGAAACCATCCCAACTGAGAGTTACAAAATATCTGTCCAAACTGCCATGGGAAAACCATTAACGCTGAAAAAATGCCTTTCACATCTTGCACAATACAACTGCGCTCAGTAAATGATTTAATGTAATTTTTGTTAATCCTTAACCAATTTTTGTTTGTTTGTTTTGTTGTTTTTTTTTTTAATACGTTCCAGCTCTTTTTCACTTCTCTGGGGCAAAGGTTAGTATTTTTTTCTGGGTTCTCAGATTTTAAAGGCACATCTGAGCCCCCACCTCGTCCTCTTTAGAAAACCCTGCAGTGCAAGAGCACGCTGGTAGGAGGAATCAAACTACCCAAGGGTTTCCCTAATGGCCACATTATGTCTGTGCATCCTTGTCCAAAGGGACAATTTCTAAGCCCATCAAATAAAGATGTGTCTTTAATTTCCCCTTTTTCATCCCAAAATGAGGTGGGTCAGAGTTGATGTTCTCCAGGGTATAATTTGCAATTGTAGAATAGTTTGGGTTGGAAGGGACCTTAAAGCCCACCCAGATCCAACCCCACTGCCATGGTGAGGGACAACCCCCACCAGACCAGGCTGCCCAAGGCCCATCCAGACTGGCCTTGAAGACCTCCAAGGATGGGGCAGCCACAACTTCCCTGGGCAACCTGTCTCACCACTCTCATCATGAAGAAATTCCTCCTTATGTCCAGTCTAAATCTGCCCCTCTCCAGTTTATACACATTACCCCTCGTCTTATCCCCACAAGCCTTTGTAAAAGCCCCTCTCCAGCTTTCCTGGAGCCCCTTCAGGTACTGGAAGGTCACTATGAGTTGTCCTTGGAGTCTTCTCTTCTCCAGGATGAACAACCCCAACTCTCTCAGCCTGTCCTCGTATGGAAGGTGCTCCAGCCCTCTGACCATCTTTGTAGCCTCCTCTGGACCCGTTCCATCAGCTCCATCTCCTTCTTACATTAAGTATTCCAGAACTGGACACAATACTCCAGCTGAGGTCTCACAAGAGAGGAATAGAGGGGCAGAATCTCCTCCCTCTCCCTGCTGGCCACGCTGCTTTGGATGCAGCCCAGGTCATAGTTGGTTTCTGGGGTGTGAGCGCACGTTGCCAGCTCGTGTCAAGCTTCTCATTGACCAGCACCCCAAGTCCTTCTCTGCAGAGCATCTTTATTTTCTTTCTGGATTTGAAAATGGAGACTTCCCAGTATGCTTTTGAGTAGGTGGGAGTTGTTTCCTCCTGTGACGGTGTTTCCAGAGCCACAGGGCAGCACAGCCCACAGGACACTGGCATTGAGACCTGTGATGGCTTTCCCAGGGCAGTTTGGTTGTGTTTTGGAGTGTTTGCCATCCAGGCTAGAAATTCATTGTCACAAAACTCTAATTTCCTAAATTCATGTGCATCCTCATCAGTAAAACACAATAAACCCTGTCATAGTGACTGCTTGGTCATGAAGCCCCACCTCTATTGACCTGGAAACAGCTCAAATGCAGTGCCTCAGTTTCCCCACCTGGAAAATACAGCTTGGTAATTACGGGTAATGAGATAAACTTGTGCAAAGGCATGCTGAATGCTCAGCTCAGATTGCTTGCCAGGGTAATAGCTAACATTATAAACCCATTATTTAAAACAATCCCATTTGTGGCTGCTTAGGGGAGGGCTGAATGTGCTCTGCTGCTGGAGGCTCTGGCTTTGCTCTGGGTGCTAATGCATCTTTTGTTTTTTCCCCAAGAATAAATGCAGATGGGGGGAAAGGGTTAAGAAAATATAAGAAGTTGTCTGTTTTGCTGCTGGCCTGGGTGAGAGGTTGGGAGTTTTACATTCCTCTACCAGTCTGATGCAGCAGAGCCTCAGGGCTCCCAGTCAGAGCTTGCCTGTGGCTTCTTTCAGGAATGACATCTTGGGCAATCTCTTATCCTTCCCCAGGTGAAAACATGACAGAATGGGAATGCTCACCAGGGTTTCTCTGCAGGAACTCAGTTTCCCTCTTGAATTGTGCTTGTTTGTTAAAAACACACACACCTTTCCTCCCGTTAGTGCTGGGCAAGAGGGAATTCGTTTGGCTTTAGATGGAGTGATGACCTCAAAGAAGAGGTTTGCAACCCAAAGGAGAAACCTTCTTCTGCATCAACAAGTAGGGGTGAGGAACGAGCATCACAGGGTCTTTTTGGATCCCAGATGTGTAAGTCCCTGATGCGATCTCAAGCTCATATGAACCATGTGCGTGCTCTGACATCGTGTGCACTGGTAGAAATATCACTCCAGGGATGGGATGGGGTCCTGCTGTTGCCTTTAGCTGGGCTCCAGCTGGAGCTGCCCGGGAAAACACATCCCTAAAGGTCTCAGAGGGTGACCGGCTTTGACCTCCTGTCAAGCAATGTATTATTTATCCTCAACCCCAAGACTTTTCGAAAGAGATGGAGGAGTGGTGGAAAACAGCCCCTCCACCAAGGTCAGCCCACCAGCCTCCCAGAGGATGGGGTTTGGGGGTAGTCCTGATGCGAAGCCTCCACATCCCCCGAATTTCTCTCTCCTCTCCATGCGTTTTGGTCCATGACAGCCTGAGAGGAAGCAGTGAGAGCTTCTGGAGAAGGATTTTGTTTCAGTTTATATCGTTTGCTGCCAAGGATTGCATTTTATCCTCTGTTAGCTGGGATGTTTGGAGGCAGTAAGGCAATGCCCGTCCTCCAGTTGCAGACTCCCTTTGCTCCCTGCTGGCAAAGCAGCCTCTGAGGAAGCCACCACCAGCATCAGGCTTTAGAGCCGGCCAGGAAAATTGATCTGAAGAAGAAATGTAAGCAAAAATGAAGGAAAGGAAACTTAAAAAAATATCCCCCTCTCTCTTGGGCTCCTTCTTGGAGCTGGTATGGAAGCACAAAGCAGCAGCTTCTGGAGTAGCCAAGAGGGAAAGGTGGCATCCCACTTTCTCTGAAAGCCATACAGACGCACCCAATAAACTACATGTTCGTATGTAGGTCCAACCCCATCAGTCAAGAATGTGCTGTTGCTTTTGGGCCATCTGGTTGCCATCAACCTCTCCAAGATGCTGGACTGCCAGCAGCTCCTGGCTGGAGACAATCATTGCAGAGGAGAAGGTAGCCCTGTTGCTACAGACCTTTGGCTGTCACACACATCAAACCCTTGAGCTGAGGCAATTCCTTGGCAGTTCATCAGTATCTGCAGCCCCTCGGCGGTACGAGGATGATGATGGAGGGGTTCGCTTTGTTCATCTGCTATAGAGATTCAGGTTGAGCTGCTGGGAATAGCCAGGATGATACGGAAGCAAGATAAGTGGGCATTGACCCAGCTCCAGCTTCTGGTACGTGGTTTGAGAAGAAGCCACCTCCTCGGGTATATGATTTGGGATGAAGATAGATCCTGGTGCATAGTTCGGGGTGAAACCAGCTCCTCTGGTACATGGCTTGGGATGGAGGTGGTGAGCAGGCAAGCAATCAGCATCAGGAGGAGAACGCCACTGGTTTGCACTGGGAAATGAAACCTCAGGTCTCTCAGCCAGCTGGCCCCGAGCAGCTGAAGAACCTCTCACCTGGCCAGGCTTTACTCGAAAACGGATCCGAAAACCTTGTGAAAGACTAGCAGAAAGCCAAAAAAATGTCCCTAATGTAGCACGTTCTGTTCTGCGCTTTGAAAGCAGAGGGTTCTGCCTTTCTTTGTGCAACCCCAGGGGTGAGCAATGTCCACCACCAGCCTCAAGTTTCCCATTCCTTTCTTTGAAAGTCGTCATACCACATGTGAGTTAATAAATCTCCTCAATTAAAAGACAAAAGAAGTGAAACCTGGGAAAGATGAGCGCCTACCTCTGTTGCATTCAGCTACTGAAGCTTGGAAATGATGTTCATGGATTTTTTTTTTTCCTGGCAAAATCACTAAAGAAAATATAATTAAAAATAAAATCTTCTTTGACTTGCAAAATCAGCTTGGCAAAACAGAGCTACTTAATGAATTCCCTCTCCGCTAAGGTTTACAGGTTGGGCTAAACTTCCTTCTGGCTAATTACTGAAGTCAAATTAATTCATGCAATGCAGCCTTCTGTGTGACCATGTTTTTTATTCCAACAAACAAGCCTGGCCTAAAGTAAAGTAGCCTCTGTCAAGGTCCTGATCCACTCACAGTGTGAGTGCAGCACTCCTGGTTCAGATGTGGAACATTCACGTGGGGAGGTCATCAAGGAAAACAGTCTCCGTCCTTTACTTTTAATTATGTTCTCTGCATAGAAAAGATTTAACTCTTCATGTACATTTTTCCTGAAGCATGTTGCATCACTCTCAAGAAACAAATATATACAAATATATCCAGGCACAGACACTCTCAGGCATTCCATAGAATCATAGAATCATAGAATCATAGAATCATAGAATCATAGAATCATAGAATAGTTCGGGTTGGAAGAGACCTTAAAGACCATTTAGGTCCAAACCCCCTGCCATGGGCAGGGACACCTCCCACTGGATCAGGGGCTCCAAGCCCCATCCAACCTGGCCTTGAACACCTCCAGGGATGGGGCAGCCACAGCTTCCCTGGGCAACCTGGGCCAGGGCCTCTCCACCCTCCTTGGTGAAGAAATTCTTCCTAATGTCCAGTCGAAATCTGCCCCTCTCCAGTTTATACCCATTGCTCCTCATCCTATCACCACAAGCCTTTATGAACAGTCCCTCTCCAGCTTTCCTGCAGCCCCTTCAGGTACTGGAAGGTCACTATGAGATGTCCTCGGAGCCTTCTCTTCTCCAGGATGAACAACCCCAACTCTCTCAGCCTGTCCTCATAGGGAAGGTGCTCCAGCCCTCCGATCATCCTTGAAGCCTCCTCTGGACCCGTTCCAACAGCTCCATCTCCTCCTTATGTTAAGGATTCCAGAACTGGACACAGTATTCCAGATGAGTTCTAAGAAGAGAGGAACAGAGGGGCAGAATCCCTTCCCTCTCCCTGCTGGACACACTGCTTTGGATGCAGCCCAGGACATGGTTGGTTTCTGGGCTGTGAGCACACATTGCCGGCTCATGTCGAGCTTCTCATCGACCAGCACCCCAAGTCCTTCTCTCCCCCAACGTGTATTGAAAATGGGGATTGCCCGGACCCATGTGCAGGACCTTGCCCTTGGCCTTGTTGAACCTCATGATGTTCCCACAGACCCACTTCTCCAGTCTGTCCAGGTCCCTCTGGATGACATCCCATCCTTCCAGCGTGGCAACTCCACTGCTCAGCTTGGTGTCATCCGCAAACTTGCTGAGGGTGCACTCAATCTCGCTGTCAATATCGTAGATAAAGTAAGAAATAATAAGACAAACTGACAAAGTGACAGATAAGAAAGACATTGAGAGGCTTGAACATGTCCAAAGAAGGACAACAGAGCTGGGGAAGGGTCTGGAGAATGAGCCTTACAAGGAGCAGCTGAGGGACCTGGGGTTGTTTAGCCTGGAGAAGAGGAGACTGAGGGGAGACCTCATCACTCTCCATAGCTCCTGTAAAGAAGGATGATGTGATGAGGCTGGTGGTGGTCACTTCAACCAAGTAACATGTGATAGGACAAGAGGAGGGGAGGCCTCTATTTGTGCCAGGGGAGGTTTAGATTGTATATTAGGAAAAAAATCTGTACTGAAGCACTGGCAGAGGCTGCCCAGGACAGTGGTGGAGTCCCCTTATCTGGAGGGGTAGAGGTGGCACTTCAGGATATGGTTTAGTCAGCACAGTGGGGTTGGAATTAATGATCTTAGAGATCTTTTCCAGCCTTAATGGTTCCATGATTTATGATAAATGTGCATTTATGCAGAGTCACTCTTGGGGAGAGAATTGCAATTCAAAGTAACACAAGCACAGGTGGAAGAAAAAACAGTGCTGGCAGAAATGCACATCATGAACAGAAGGGCTTGTTTTATATTAAGCCACAAGAAATTCTCTGGCTTTGATTTGCAAATGCCTTTTGCAGTCCTCATTCATCTGACGTCTCCATCCCCCAAGCTCCAGTGTCAGCATTTCCATAGGATGCGCGATTACACTCCCACCCAGGGGAAGGCGCTTTGACACTGCTGTAGTGCTCAGAAAGGTTTGAATCCAGATTTTATCTGGTTTGGGATCATTCTCCCCCTTCTCCAGCAACACACATGTTTCTTTCCAGTCCCTGTGGCATCGCAGATGCTCCGTGATCCCAACATATCTGTGTGTCCCCTCCAGGAGTCAATGCTTTTATCTCTTCTGGCTTGTTGGAGGGGAGCAAATATTGGACTCAGCACAGTTCCCACCAACAGCCTGACCTGAACTGAACTCCATCAAGAGTTAATACCTCCTCACCCACATCCTTTGGGCCATATTTTGTTCTCTCTTACACTGAGAGAGAGGTTAATTATGTTACAGACAGCAGAGCTGCACCTATGCATGACCGGAATACGGGACTAAGGCTTTAATTAAGGGGTGATGCGTAGCAACAGCCTCCAGCAGCCTGTGGGCTTTGCGTTATGCTAATTAATTTTGCTGCTTCGGGGCTCTACTGTAAACCCCTGAGACCTTGCTGTACAATATAGAGGCTGTAAATCAGAAGCCCCAGCACCCAGCACCTTCTGCTTTATTTCAAAGCTCTGCTTCACATTGCCTTTCCCTCCTGTCTCCCAACTGCGGCTGTTATGGTGTTTGAACTCAGACCTCCTCAGCTCCGGGAACCTTAGCAAGTTATGGTTTTCCTAAAAAGTCCTTTCACAGGGCAATATCCCCGTGTTACCACCGACTCTAAATGGACAGAGTGGGGATGTCCTAAGAGCAACCCCCAGCACGGAGCCTACACTCGCATTAGGATCTGCACTGCTCCTCTCTCCTGTTCCCGCAGGAATTAAAAAGCCACGCAGAAAGATTTTTGGGGGAGGTTTGGTTCATTTTATGCCATTTGAAATGGCAGAATGTTGGGATTGAGACCGTCCTGATATACACATTGGTGGACGTATGAAACCCTGGATGCAAAAGTATCTCTTTAGTGGCACTTGGGTTGATATTCAAATGGTTTCAGGGCCTCCAAGGTGCGAGCTGAGATGTCCAAGTGTGATTTACCAGGGTTTTTACTCAGATCTGATGCAGTGCATGGTTGAATCCAGATGATGGGAGGGGAAATGCTCAGCACTTTGCTCCTGCCATCACCTGTAATGCCATTCCTGAGGGTTTGGAGACACCTCTGTGGATGAGAAACTGCTGCACGTCCTCCAGGGATCTATATTCCCCTTTCCTACAAGAGATCCGCAAGCTTTACTCATCAAAAAGGTCCTTTTTTTTCACTTCCATTATCTCACAGTGGAGGTTCTGCTCCTGTTTCCAGTAGCTGCACACGTACTTGGAGGAAGAGACAACCTAGATGGGTCTGCAGATGCAGATGGAGAGCATGGTGTGACCTTGGGGAAAGAAAGCTACCTTTGAGTCCTACCTTAAGAAATACTGAGCTAGAAAGCACTAAAAGGATCTTCCGCCTGCAGAACAGTGCAAGGCATCAAGGTGGGATTTCAACCCCTTGATTTGTGGGGTAAACCTCCTGAATTTTCAGCTCTTTTTTGGCTTAGGGCTAAAAGCAACCCCTTATCTTGTGAGGACAACTCCATGCCAAACACCCCATGCAAAAACACCCCCACGAGTGGGCATTAATCCCGGCTTAAATAAAGTGCGATTTCCTCACTCGTTATTTGTAGCATCGTACATGGCAGGACAAAAAAATTAAGGATAAAGAAAGAAATACACAGAACTCATATGGAAGCAATTAGCAGCAGCTTCATTCAAAAAAACGTTAAGGTGCTTGTAGCATTAAGGCTCAAGTGATCGGTACTTTGGGACCATAATTCACTGACACTTAATAGCATTTACCCTGCAGATGTGCATTTTATGCAGAAATATCAGCTTACCGCTTTGAAAAATTAACCTATTGAAGGCTGTCAAGCCATGGACATGCTCTGGGGGGTATTAGATCTTGAGTTTTTACCTACAGGCTGGGAGAAAGTTGGGTTAATTGAGGGAGGTGGTATTTAATTGGGGAAGGGGCGGTATTTAATTGGAAAAGGGGGTATTTTAACACAGCAGCAAGAAAAGTTGGTAACCTTTGGTAGTAGAGGAAAGGAAATTTCCCTTGTTGTAAAATTCACGTTGATTTGGGCAGGTATTGGGAAAAAAAAACCCAAAAGTTTTCCAGCCTTGGGAAAGGGGAAAAAGAAGATTTGGAGGGCAGCAGATGTGATGCCTCCAGGGAGACGCTTTCCATATGGCACCTCTGCTTGTAGGATGCTGCGCACAGTAAGAACAGCCGTAAATATTATGCTGTTTGAAACAGTTTGGTGCTTTAAAAGAAAAAAAAATGGCATTTTGTTCCACAAAGCACAGCTTTGCTGGTGTTGGTCTTTTCCCTTCTGCAGTACAGGGCGGCAATAAAAGCTGGCTCTTCCTATGGGGCAGTTAATTACTATCTCTAATCTGGTTGATAGCAAGGGCTGCTTCTTCGGAAAGAGGTGTATTCAGACTTATTCTGCAAAGCATTACTTAGGCATGAATTATTACCTGCCATCCAAGGGCAAAGGAGGTGGGGATGCTCCAAGATCCCTGCAGAGACCAGCAGGACCCATCAAGGGCTGCAAATGTGGAGAAGCCTCAGCTGAGGAATTCTGAATGTAAAGGAGAGGTGGTTTCAATACAGGATGGGAGATGATGCGATTGAGAGCAGCCCTGTGGAGAAGGACTTGGGGTGCTGGTTGATAACAAGCTCGACATGAGCCAGCAATGTGCTTTCACAGCCCAGAAGGCCAAACACATCCTGGGCTGCATCCAAAGCAGCGTGGCCAGCAGGGAGGGAGGGGATTCTGCCCCTCTGTTCCTCTCTTGGGGGACCTCATCTGGAGTATTGTGTCCAGTTCTGGAATCTTCAACATATGAAGGGTATGAAGCTGTTGGAACAATTCCAGAGGAGGCTACAAAGATGATCGGAGGGCTAGAGCACCTTCCATATGAGGACGGGCTGAGAGAGTTGGGGTCGTTCATCCTGGAGAAGAGAAGGCACCAAGGAGACCTTACAGTGATCTTCCAGTACCTGAAGGGGCTACTGGAAAACCTCAGAGGGGCTGTTCATAAAGGCTTGTGGGGATAGGAAGAGGGGGAAGGGGGAATGGGTATAAACTGGAGAGGGGCAGATTTCGACTGGACATTTGGAAGAATTTCTTCACCATGAGGGTGGGGAGGCCCTGGCCCAGGGTGCCCAGAGCAGTGGTGGCCGCCCCATCCCTGGAGGGGTTCCGGGCCAGGTTGGATGGGGCTTGGAGCCCCTGATCCAGTGGGAGGTGTCCCTGCCCATGGCAGGGGGTGGAACTGGATGGGCTTTGAGGTCCCTTCAAACCTGAACTATTCTATGATTCTATGACGAAACCAAAGAGGCTTCGCTCTCCCTCAAACTGCTGGAGTCAATGGTGAGGCATAGAAAAGGGAAGAAAAGGAGTTTTTATTCTCATCAACTGAATAGTAGCATAATGGAGGATTATTTTTCCACTTTAAGTTGTGCAAGCTAAGAAGGAAACTACTCCCCTTGCCATCCATGGGGAGTCCAGATATTTTGAGGGAGTAATTCATTGGGAAGAGCAGGTCTGGACCCTGACCCCTTTCCTCAAGATCCCTCTGATGGCAATGGTGCCAGTGGCATTGGGGACAGATCCAGACCTTGGCAAGCCAAACCCTTTGGCATTAGGATGTTTTTCCGCTTTACGCCCCAGCTCTGGGATTTGGGAACGGGAACGGCTGAAAAGTTTCCAGCACCACTCCCTGCCTGTGCGGAGGGTATCGCAGAAAGGAAAAATGCCTATAAAATGGATTCAGGAGGTGATGGGTTAAATTTGAGGGTTGTTTTCCATCTTCTCTTGCAAGAGAGACACAGCTCCCAGGACTGCAGGAGGATGCACAAAGTAAGGATCTCCCCACACTTTAGGCATCCCACCACAGGATGGGGAAAATAACATTTGCGAGAACCCAACGTGCACCTGTCTCCTTTTTAAGGTGAAAACTTTATTTCTTTTTCATATATCAATTTATGTAAATGTGCTTACTTTACTTGGCACAGTCATGCCATCATCTCAACCCAAGCCTGGAGGAAACAACCCTATAAATAAACTCGTACCTCCACCCAAGCCGTCCTTTTCCCTACAGTAATCCTGAAGCCCTGGCAAACAAAACTGTATTTCACCATCAACCTTATATTAAACCAAAGTGAGTTCTCATCCGTTTGGGTCACTTGGGACTCATTTGAGAGTTTTTTTCTCCCTCCTCTCCCTGCCAGCCATGTCAGGGATGTCTGAGTGAAAATGCAAAGTATCTCCATATTCTTGCTTGTAGGTATGTGTTTTCCAGATACAGCTCCAAAGAAAAAGCATAATGCATGTGTAACAACCAACCCCACTCCGAGTCATCATAAACCTTCAGCATCATCAGAATCAAAGCACTTTGCAGGGCAAATAGTTCACAGGTGGCCTGCCAGGGGTAGGTTCGCTTTTCATAGAGGAGGAAATAAGAGGGAAAAAAGTAGAAAGGGAATCAAATAGAAAGGGAAAATAAATATTGAAAGAAAAGAAAGAAAAAAAATAGGAGGAAAAGTTAGAAAGAAAAACACACAAGGAACATTTAAGACAATAAAAGGAAGATAGAAAAAATAGAAATAAAAACCCGAAAAAGTAGAAAGAAAAGAACAAATAGATTTTTTTTAAAAAAAAAGAAAAAAGAAGAAAATGAAATAAAAAATAGAAATTGAATTAGGAAAGTAAGCGCCAAGGTCTCTCTGCTAACGCATTTCAATTACTGAGGTGAACGCTGCTCTCACGCACTGCAGGGACTCGGGGTTATTTATTCAGCCTCATAGATCACGGGCTCTTCTTAGCGGGAGTTAGGAGTGGGATCTTGTCTTCCCCATCTCTTTGAAGAACAATAAGGTACGGGGAAGGAAAAAAAAAAGGTCTTTTTTTTTGAAGGGCACGTATTTAATCTTATCAGAGGCAGGCAGGACAATAACAGGAAAGGGTAGGGAGGCCCCGCCAGGGGATGCAGAGGGAAGGGCAGGGAGTAACGAGGGGTTAAAAGCAAAATCCAGCTCTGCCTCGAGGGACACATCTAATCAGAGGTCTGGCTGCAGGGCTGATATTTAACCTGGCAAAACACCACTGGGAACCACACAATGAAAAAGCCAGTTGTATGCAGAGGGGTTAGTAATGAGGGAGGCAGGGGAAGGATGAAAGGCTGCTGCTTCTCCTCCAAGCCTTGAAAATTCACGTCTTTCCAGCAAAGCCCACGCTGTGCTACACCAGCATGGTGAAAAGGAAGGGTCCTGCTTCTCCTGTGGTTCTTCTCTGCCCATCATGTGAGATGACGGTTATCCAAAGTGGAGAGGAAGAGCTTTTGGCTGTCCAATGCACTGGGGATGGTTCATCCTCCCTCTCTGTTGGTGCACAGCTAAATCTTTGCCCTTCTTTCTCAACCAATTATTTTTCCTGGCAGCCTTAGGAAAAACATAAAAGCACTTTTGGACAATGCCAAAGTGTTGGGATTTTGCCCTGGAATGACCCTTTCCTGCTCCGAAGCTGCACAGAAAAGGGTTATTTTTCTTTGGCAGCATCTTCCATGCAGAGACGGTTGCGCTCGGATGCTGAATAATTGATGTGACAAATCTTGCGGCATTTTTCAAAGAGATTATTCAACAGTTTTCTCCTCTTTAATCCCTGCCCTCACCACTGCAAGGATCAGGAACCACTTGAAAAAAAGTGCCAGGCTGAGGGTGAAGAATGGAGAAAGAAATGCTCCTTCATAAGAAAGCTGTGGAAGCCCCTGGGGATGGGGAGGCTGCAGATGCCAAAGGCATCCCAGTATGTCCCATTCCCTACCTAAAGGCCTTTGGCTGCAAAGTGCAGCAGTTTGGGGATTATTCCATGCTTTTCCCCCCCCACAAAAAAAAAAAAAAAATGACATTTCAGAGCTTGCTTCTTTATTTAGCACTGAATAAACACGTGTCACTCCTTTGCACCAACCAACGTAGCATGGGGATGTCTTTACCTGCTGCTTCGTTTGATCCCTCTCACCACTAACTGTTATAATGTTAAATATAAAGGGCTTTGGAAATCACATTTTGCATCTTCCTCATCTCCCAAATAGCGGCAGGCCATTAGCTCGTCGCAATATCTTGCTTTATTAGCGCTGTCTTTTAATTATACAGCAACAGACATCGCATGGGCGGGATCTCAGCCACCCTGGATCAGGCTTTCTTCATGAATATTTTACTGGCATCTTTATTGCATGTCAGAAAACTCAAGGAGAGATGGAAGGAAAACAAGTGATTAAAGACTTCGGAAATGAAAGAGGGAAGTCAAGGAGTAAAAAGCTGTAGGTTTGTGAAGGTAATTAAAAAGCGAAGTGATGTAACGAAGACTCCTGGGGTGCAGAAGCTCAGGGCAGCGAGCAAGGAGCAGTGCAGAGTTAAATGTGATCCATGTATAGGAACAAACTCCCGCGATTTGGGACTATCTGAGACCAAACTTACTGGCAGCAATTCAGGTCCCAGGAAAGGCTGGCAGCGATGGATTTTGGGTCTGGGCAACATAATTGGTGGGCAAGAAAAGAGCCGAAAGGCAGAGATGTGACGCTCGTGGTCCAAGGACCACGCTCGGACCAAGGCATCACAGGACTGGAAATCATTCACCAATAATTTTCTTAAGTATTTGTGTTCGACAAGCAGCACCCAAACCTCATCTGTGCCTGATTTGAGGGATTTATTCCACCCTTATTTCCAAGGCTCATCCTGAGCTGCTTGCTTTTGCAGGGAAAACAGCTTCTCTGCCTCTCCCGGCAAAGCTTCTCTATTTTGCATGCAATAAATATTCATTGGCCTGGAGAGAGGAGTCAGCGAGAGGGAAAGGCTCAGGGAACAGTGGGTGAGGAGTTTTGAGCCGCTGCTCCAATATGACTACTGGTTAAAATAAGGATAATAATGGAGGCTCCCTGCTCCTGATAGCTTGCAAACTCCTTGTACGAGACTGCAAAAGCTGTGCTCCTTGATTCCCCTGTTGAGAAAGCAGGGTTGTGCTTTCGTCTGGATGCTACAAGGCTAAAATAACTCCATGTCCCTGAGCTCACTACGATCTGGGCTACGTAATTACCTCAATCTCTCAGTCATGAGGTCTTGGGAGTCTGCCTTCTTCCAAGGTGATGATCTCCAGGCAATTTTACAGCCTAGCAGTGCAAGGACAAAGTGCAGCTTCATCATCCAAGTCAGGGAGAAAGTGTCATGCGTAAAGAAGCCTTGTGGATCCGGTCTAGAGCCGAAATGTTTTGCAGGTGTTTGTTGCGGAGAAGAGGACAGATAATGAATAAAACATGTTTGTACTTTAGTCTCCAGTAAATGTGACAAACTCAAATCTTATGGCTGGGGAAGAATGATATGAAATATGAGTTGGAGCTCATCTGAAAAGCTCATAACTAATCCAAGATGTTGTGCTGTGTAGTCTCGCTGCTACGGGGTATGGGTCGAGCCAGGTTTATAAGGGACCAGGGAAATAGAGAGGGGGCTGAAGTTATCTTTAAGAAGACAGCAGGATGTAACCTCTGGCCACTGATGATATAATTCTGCTCACTAAAGCGAGGGTTGTCTTCATCCCTTTGCTCAAAGACGGATCTGACCCTGTTGTTTTCAAGCCCAAAGGAGAAGCCAAAAGGGGAAAAAAACATTTTAGATGCCAAAGCTTATTGCATTAAAATGCACATGCTGAAAAACCTCCAGAGCCCTTCAGGATTATTAACGCTATGAGGTCAGCAGTTGCATTGAGCAGCCAACAAATAAAGGAGCATTTTAGAAGCACTGATTCTCCTGTATTTACTCCTGCATGGATCGCTTGGAACATTGCTCATGTACCCCAACTTGTAGCTGCTGAATAGTCCCAAGCTTGGACTTTTCACTCTTTTTGAGGACAAAGTCATGATCTTCTATAGGAAGTTGGGTTTTTTCTACCCGTGTTTGCTAGAGGGTGTAAGAATGAGAGGATGAACTGAATTTGCATGGAAAAATGGCCTGGGAATGAGACCAGCCTGGTGGCTTTGGCACTGAGGGTGCATGCAATGCAATGGGGTCGTCTGCTCCCTGCCCCACACACAGCCCTTAGAGTTCCGCTGGCTTCAGTCCAGCCCCAGAAGAATCAGGAATAGCTTAAAGTCTGTACTCTGAACACTCGTATTAGTCAATTAATTCTTTTCTGATCCATTTTCACTATGCTTGCACTTCCTTTTACATCATTACTCATAATTAGGGATCCAAATACTCCCCCAGAATACACCTACGCTTGATCTAAATTAAGCAAAGAAAGGGTTAGCTACGTGATCCAGGTCAGCGCTGAGTTCAGCTCCTGGAGGTCCTTCCCTCTCCTTGGGTTTTTTTCCTTCCACAATCTCTTAATTGCTTTTTGAACCTGACTCCATCCATACACATTGTCTTTGTGAAAAAATAAAAGCAATGGTATCTGCCTTCGTAAATTAAAAATAGCCTGAAGTAGAAGTTTGGGAGAAAGTGCTGACTGTGTGACACAACGGGCTGTGCCTCCAGCTGGTTCAAAACAACTCATTTATCTTCCAATTAATTAAAGGGTTTTGCCGGTGTATATTCAAGTTATGAACTACTTGAGATCATGAGAAAGAGGAGAGCTCTGTATCTCAGCTCGGCAAACCATGAGCTGCCATCCAGAGAGCACTCCTGGGCTCAAGCCTAGAGCTACAGAGATAAATAACACAGAATCATCAAAAAGCATGATATTCCCAGATCCCAGCTTGCAAAATCCTTTAGGATTGGGAATGCAAAATACAACATATCATTTTATGAACCTCCTGAAATGAACCCTCGCTTTTTGCTTTTAACCTTTGCACCCTGGCAGCTTTATTCCTCACTGGATGCTCCCCAGCCTTCTGCACCTTGTTGATCATCTCATGCTTTTCATGTTTAGTGTTAACATCTCCTGGGAGCTGGCTTGGAGCATTTCAGCCCTGCAGGATCTCACTGCTGACATCAGGTATTGCTTCATACAAGCCCAGGTCTCTACTCTGAACCTTTTTCCTTCATTTCTGTCTGCAGGTTCTCTGTATTCTTTAACCCTGACAGCTTTGCCCTGTCAAAAACATTATCTGTCAGAACTACTAAAGGCAGCTGCTCAACTGTTCGGATTTGGACCTGTTCATCTTTCCAAGAGGTAAGAATGAAGCAGTGCAGGGGCTTTCGAATCCACCCTGATTTGCCAAAAATACTTCAGCACCGAACATGTGCTTTGCGCAGGAGTTTGCTGTCTGCCACAGAATCATTTTGGCAAGTGTCTCTTAAAGAAAGAATTAAAATCCCAGGCAAACTGTAATTCTTTCTTTCACAGAGCATGCTGATTCCTATCCTGAGGTCAGATGCGTGTTAAACTAAACACATAGATGGGCACGGAAAGCCAGAACCTTTCTTTGAAACATCTAAGCCACCTGGGCAGCACAGGGACAGGGCACACAGAGATGCTCAGGGTGCCATGCGAGGTTGCTCAGGGGAACAAGGCAGGACAGGCAGGAATTTGCCTGCACAGGTGGATTTTCAGCACCACTTGGACCTATTTAGGACCTCAGGGGGCAGCTGTGATTGCCAGGTTTGTTCAGTTCTACTCTTGCTTTGCTGCTTCACCATCTCAGGCTGTGGGCAGATGGCTCTGGCATCCATCTGTGAGCCCTTCTCTTTCTTTTTCCCTCAGGCGTGTGAAGAGGTTCTCAATTTTTGAAGATGATGGTAAATAGCATCTCTCTTTGGGTGGAGTTATAATCCCAGGAAACGGGAGTTGCATACACAGATGTGATCTCTCACTATATATGTCATTTAACAAACTGATGGTGTGCGCACACATGAGTGTGTTTTAGGGCTCATTTCCCAGCCCTTCTAACCCAAAAGACTAAATCAGAAGTCCTAAAACCCCAACTCAGCAGGTATTTTGGAGATGTGGATCCTCAGAGTTCCATTTCTGAGAGTTTAGTGACTTTTCTAACCAGGACACAAAGTGGCTGAAGCTTTGCACAAGCAGGTGGAGTCATAACCTTCCACGTGGAGGCAAAAGTGTCAAAGGCTCAGCTGCTAGTCCCAAATGCATGCAGAGAAAGCTTTTTCACCACCGTGTGAGGTCCCGAAGTCTGGTTGGAAGTCAATTCAGTAGCAATTTAGAGAAGCTGAAGAGCCACGAGCTGGCTAACTTACTTCTCTCCTTGTGCATCCTTCAGGACATTCCACCATCTGAAATGGGATAATCTCATCCCTTGGGTCTCACCAAGGGAGCGAAGAGATGGGTATGAAGGAAGAGAGGTCTTCCTCTTTGTTCTTCATTGCTATTTTTGGTAAATCTTATATATTTGGTCGTTTTGGCAAGGCCCCAGTTATAGGGGATGAGTTGTGGGAAGAAATGATGCCCAAATGAGTGTTGCATTCGTGGGCACAGCCCCAATTTCCTGGGGCCTTCTCTGGTTTTAGTCTCTTTTCCTGCTATGAAAGCCAAACTCCAGCAAGCAGAGTTCAGAAAAGCATTTAAAAGTTTCGCGGGTGAAAGAGTTGGAAAACGCTTTAATTGGCTTTTGAAATTGCCTTTAAATTGCCATCGAGCGATCTTCTCCAAGGTGTCTTTCCCATTAACCAAACTCATTAGAAAATTAACCTCTGCACCCCCACTCGCTTTTTGCCCTTCCCCCTTTCCTCGCTTTGCCGTGCTCAGTCCCTGTTAAAATTAGAGAAGAAAAATGCAGAAGGCAGGAACAGAGGAAGGGAAAAGAGTAAGAAAGAAATTAAATCTCCAAAAAGACAGAGGTGACTTAAAACCTGAGCAATTATTCCATTCCCACAGCCATCTCTGTGACACCTGGATATCCCCGAGCCCTTGCTGCTGTTTGTTGTTGTTTGACTATATTTCCTTGATACCATGAGTGAAAATGGTACTTCTTCCCACCAGTTATGGCCCTTAAATCTGGGGAGGTTCTTACTCTGCTCAAGGAGATTATACATTTGGGGGTAAATTGAGAAGTTTCTGTTTCAGCACGGTTTGGCAATTTTTTTTCCATGCTTTTGCTTTCTGGTTATTTTTCTCCATAGCTGCAGAGGCATCAAACTCCAACTCAAAGGGGTTTGCATCCTTCTTCCACCTCTGGGCATTGCTGCAGTGCAAGAGTTTTGAGCGTCTCTTTTCAAACATTTTGAGGGAAAGAAACTTTCCTTCCTCTCCCAAAGTCTATGAAGAGTCAACAGAGCATCCACTGGGAACAACAGCCTGGTAAGGAAGAAAAGCTTCACAAGCTCATAGAATCATAAAATGGTTCGGATTGGAAGGGACCTCAAAGTCCATCCAGTTCCAACACTCTGCCATAGGCAAGGACACCTCTTACAGGATCCGGTTGCTCCAAGCCCCATCCAACCTGGCCTGGAACCCCTCCAGGGATGGGGCAGCCACCACTGCTCTGGGCAACCTGGGCCAGGGCCTCCCCACCCTCACAGCAAAACATTTTTCCCTAAGATTTCATCTCAATCTCCCCTCTTTCAGCTGAAAACCGTTACCCTCACCCTCTCCCTGCCCTCCCTGATCCAGAGCCCCTCCCCAGCTTTCCTGGAGCCCCTTTCAGCACTGGAAGCTGCTCTAAGTTCTCCCCAGAGCCTTCTCTTCTCCAGGCTGAACAACCACAACTCTCTCAGACTGTCCTACAGGAGGTTCTCCAGCCCTCGGATCATCCTCGTGACCTACTCTGGACTCACTCCAATAGATTTATGCCCTTCCCAAGCTGAGGTCTTCAGAACCAGACGCAGGGCTCCAGGTTAGGTCTCATGAGAGCAGAACAGAGGGGCAGAATCCCCTCTCTTGTTCTGCTGGTTACATGTCAGCAAAAGATCAAACCTTGGTGTCTTTTGAAGTGTCTCCACCAAAGCGCAGCCCTTCCAGGAAAACAGCTTAGCTCAGACACCAATGATGCACTGAGCACTTTCTGCTTTCCTACAGCAGCCTGGCCTTGATTTTCAAAGGGCGTTTTCCTTCAAATAAACACGAAAAAAGAGACATATCTTCAGTTTTTGCCTAAATCTCCACCGAGAACAAGGCTCACTCATTTGCCTGGAAATGGCTGTTATTTCTTAACGTTGTGGAATCAAGATAGAACAGACTCTGTAGGGAAAAAAATCCCCTTTCTCCTTGACGTGCCAAGTCCTACAGCAGCTGCTGAGGATACAAGGGAGAAGATGGTCAAGGATAGGAATTAAGCGACTATTCCAAATGAGTAAGGAAGGTGCTGATAGATAACAATAAAGACAAAGTAAGTTAGAAGTGGGTCAGGGCAAGAAGTAGTTTCTCTCCCGGTAACAAATGTGTCTGGCCTGCTTCCCCGATGAGCTCATATATCTGACAATATCCTTGCGTTAATGCTTTGCAGACCTCAGGTATATTATCATACCCCGAGCCTGAACCCTCCAGGGAAACGGCAGTGAGGAGGGAGGTGGGAAACAGCTGTGTGGTGGTGGGATGCTCAAGGCAGTGGGACAGGGATGCCTTGGGCAGTGCGATTTGGATGTCAGTGGTGGGATGGAGATGCCCATGGCAGTGGGATGGAGATGCCCACAGTGGCACTAAGGAGATGCCCATGGCAGTGGGATGGAGATACCCACAGTGGCAGGATGGAGATGCCCATAGAAGTGTGATGGAGATGCCCACAGTGGCACAAAAGAGATGCCCATGGCAGTGGGATGGAGATGCCCATAGTGGTGGGATGGAGATGCCCATAGCAGTGTGATGGAGATGCCCACAGTGGCACAAAAGAGATGCCCATGGCAGTGGGATGGAGATGCCCATAGTGGTGGGATGGAGATGCCCATAGCAGTGTGATGGAGATGCCCACAGTGGCACAAAAGAGATGCCCATAGTGGTGGGATGGAGATGCCCATAGCAGTGTGATGGAGATGCCCACAGTGGCACAAAAGAGATGCCCATAGTGGTGGGATGGAGATGCCCATAGTGGTGGGATGGAGATGCCCATAGTGGTGGGATGAACCCAGACAGTGGGCGATGGACCAAGAGGTGGCGCTGACAGACTGTCATCCAGCAAAAATCAGATCATTAGCTCTGGCAGCTGAGGAAAGCAGGCACATACCCAAGGCAGACGTATTTTTATCTCTTATCTCCGTGCGCTCAGGCTGGACGAGGCATTCTCAGGCACTAATCTCCTATCTGTCCTGCACAGAGTCCCTGAGGAGGCAGGGGAGCTGCTGGGGTTAGGAGCAACACTCGGCATGTGGCACTCATCTTCCAGGTCTGAAGGCCATGGTCAAAGGCAGCTCTAATTAAATTAAATGTATATTTCTGGTAAAGGAAACATGATTGCTTTGCAGAACGGGATGCTTGGGGGGGGGGGGGGAGGGGCTAAAGAGAAGATGAAAAATGCTTGCTGTGCAGAGGAGGGAATGCAGACTATTTCTTTGCTTATGTTGACCCATTTCTTGTTTCTAGTTTGGGGCGCTGCAGGAAGGGCAAAGCCCTGAGTAAGCCTTTGACATCAGGAGCTGCTTTTGGCCAGGAACATCACACAGCTCCTGGGGGTTTCATAGCCATGTCTGCGGTGCTCTCGAAGAAAAAGCGCTTTTTTACGGAGAAAAAACAAAAATCAACCCCATGCACTTCTGATAAGCAGGCGGCTGCAGGTAAAAACCAGACCAGCGCATTTCAGCTCCCTTTCCTCAACATTTCTGGTACTAGGTATGAGTCACTGGAAATCCCCTCTGTCTAGTGATGCTCTTCCTCTGGGGCTCTTCTTTCAAACACCATTTGATACTACCTTGAGTGCCACTTCACACAGCCCATACTTGGTCTTTCCGGTACCGCAATGAACAAAACTTTGGGGGATAAAAGGAAGAAAGGTAAAGAGGGCACCTATTTTAGGAAGCAAGTGCATCTACTGCTGATGGGCAGGTTTGCAAAGAGCCCATCTTCTAAGGAACATCACTCACATCTCCGTGGTTTGGATATTAATAGCTCAAGCTGTGTTTGCAGTTAGGAACTACTTATATCTTTCCTTGGGAGCCAACATGGGAGAAAGTGGTGGATGTATTTCATGCAGTCATCTGGACGGGATTAAAATCTGCAGGGCTTCCCCACGTATGGGAAAGATCAGAAGCTGAGCAGGAGGCTCAGGGGGCTCACATGGCACGACGAAGAAGAAGCGAGCTGTCTCCAGATGGAAAAGGTAAAATGTGGGGTCTCCTGCCTCCTTGAGTAGTATATTGTCATGGAAGAAACACAACTGCCTCAAGATATGAGCATTTGTAGCAAAAAGTGTGCAGCTCCCTTGTTGAAATCAATAGGGTCAAGCACCAGGGTCAATCGATAGGGTCAAGCAGAGTAAATCCATCAATGAAACATCCGTTTATCATAGAATCATAGAATAGTTCGGGTTGGAAGCGATCTTAAAGCCCACCCAGTTCCATCCCCTGCCGTGGATCACTGGCTCCAAGCCCCATCCAACCTGGCCTTGAACCCCTCCAGGGATGGGGCAGCCACCACTGCTCTGGGCAACCTGGGTCAGGGCCTCCCCACCCTCATAGCAAAACATTTCTTCCTAAGATCTCATCTCAATCTCCCCTATTGCCGCTCAAAACTGTTCCTCCCCATCCTCTCCCTGCCCTCCCTGATCAAGAGTCCCTCCCCAGCTTTCCTGGAGCCCCTTTCAGCACTGGAAGCTGCTCTAAGGTCTTCCCAAAGCCTTCTCTTCTCCAGGCTGAACAACCCCAACTCTCTCAGCCTGTCCTCATACGGGAGATGCTCCAGCCCTCGGATCGTCTTTGTGGCCCTGAATTTGAGATTGAATTCTCAGTGTTGATGGGTAAAAGTTCAAGAGCTGCATCTTGGACAAAGACATCAGGAAGATGACTAAGAAGTGAAAATCCGAAACTAACTTGTGTTTCAAATAGTCACAAATAAGTACTCCTTTGCATAAAAGATCTTGTAGAACTTTAAAATTAGAGGAAATTTAAAAGGCTTGGAGAAAGCAGCAGCAAATTCTGCTTGTGTATGGAGCAGAAAAACCAAACACTGCTGGTGCCACATGCACAAAAGCAGAGAGAGAGTCAAGAAACGCCTTTAAATGGGAAGGAAACGTGGCTACAAACTCCCAGAAAAGACTAGGAGAAGGGAAATTCAAGTGGCAGAGTCGGTCTCAGTGGACACTTGTAGCTCTGAAGGTTTGACTTTGCAACCGCTGTACTTTTTCTGACCCGGCAGTGTTGGCCGTTGTGTACTGTGGCCCAACTCCAAGAGACTTTTGCTTATAAAAAATGAAAGTTCCCAGTGGACAATCAGACCAACAAAGTAGTTGCCTCAGGTGAGTGGGAAGGACACTATGAGGTGGGGATACACCATCCCTGGAGATATTCACATCCCTGGAGGTGTTCAAGGCCAGGTTGGATGGGGCTTGGAGCAACTGTGGAGTTGTGGAGCAGTGGGAGGTGTCCCTGCCCATGGCAGGGGGTGTGAAACTGAATGGACTTCAAGGTCTCTTCTAACTCAAATCATTCTATGATTCTATGTTTCTATGACAATTCACAGCCATGGAGCTGGTATGAGCATTTGAGGATGATATGTAGATTAAATTAACTTTTTCCAAAACACTGTAGTGATTTAAGAATCTGGGTGGGCATGATTTAAACAACACGAGAAGAAGTGTTACAAGAGAATGTAGAGTAATGTTTGTACAGCTCATACGAGCTGATGGGCTGGGAATAAACTTACAAGCACATCGATGGGCAAAGGTGTCACAAGGAGAAAAAGAGACCACACCACTACACCATCATAAGAGGCGGAGGAGGCACAGGAGTTTCTCTCTTCTCTCTGACCCAGGGGAATGGCAGGAGGATGTGCTGAAGAGGGTTAAGTTGGACATTAGGAGAAATTTCTTCTCCCAGAGGGTGATGGAGCACTGGAACAGCTCCCGGGGAAGCAGTCACGACACCAAAACTGACAATATTCCAGAAGTGTTTGGCCAATGCCCTCAGCCCCACTGTGTGAGTGCTGGGGTTGTCCTGTGCAGGGACAGGAGCTGGACTCGATGATCCTGGTGGGTCCCTTCCCACCCAGGACACTCTCTGATTCTATGATTCTATGACCAATATATGCTAAGATAGACCATAGAATTGTTCTGGAAGGGAGACTAAAACTCAGGTTCGGGACAGACGTTAGCAGTAACTGTAGACTGTCCTCACCCAGCATCAGTCTAATGGGTACTAATCCGCCAATTAAGGACCAATTAAGGTTCATCTTTAAATACGTTTTCCCTACTCAGCAACGTGTGTGCCTGCATTTAACTATTAGCAATAGGCTGTTTGGTCAAGGTCCTTGTCTCTTTCATCTAAGGATCTCAAAGCCCTTGATGAAACTTCACTGCGTTTCTCTGTGGTAGGTAAAGGCTATAATGTTATTTTAATATCATGAACCTAATTTATAAGGATAAATTACAGTGGGAGATAAAGAGCACATGGATCTATGTGGATAAAAATAAAAATCCATATTGCCCCATTATCTGGCACTGGTTAAGCTTCTGCTTCTATAAGTTTTTTTGGCTAATTTCTCTCCTTTATTTTTTTTAATGAAATGCTATTTATTTATAGCTTAACACCAACTTTGAAGCCAGAGCCAAGCATTTGGGGAGCTGTTCAGATAGGGCTCTTGAAAAGGAGAATTATGTCTGTTTCAGATGTTTTCAAAAGTTATTGTTTAAAGGCAGCAAGAACTATGACATTTCTCTCAACGAGCTCGCCCTCCCCTCGGCATTTCTAGAGGACATGGGCAGAGCAGATGTCTCCAGAGCTGGGAGAAGAAGTGGTGACAAGTGTGTGTGGGGGAAAGGCATCAGGGTGGGGAAGAGATGAAAGAAGATTTTAGACAGGAAGCCTCAAAGGACCAGCGTTGGTGTAAAGTGCTCCCTGATGCCCCACGAGAATCTCATCCGGCTGCTCACCAGGGTATGGGATGTGAACATGGGAGACAGAATCATAGAATCGTTACGGTTGAAAAAGATCTCTAAGGTCATCACGTCCAACCACCAACACAATACTATCATGTCTACTGAACCATGTCCTGAAGTGCTACATCTACACATCTTTTTGAACACCTCCAGGGATGGAGACTCCACCACTTTCCTGGGCAAAGGGATGTCTGGGCAAAAGTGCTCAGAGGTGGAGAGAGGTTTTTCACTTTCCCCAAAAAGCCATAATTCCAGTGGTTGAGAAGAGGTTGGCCAGCTTCTACAACTCCCTTGATGAGATTCAAGTTCATGAGCTACCTCCAAGCCAAAATAAAGATCTTTTGGGGACAAGGCACAACGAAGGAGTGTCATCATGCAGCCTTCTGACACCATTGGATGGACTGTGCTACATTTTCAGAAGGCTTCTTTACTTAATTTGGACATTTACCTCTGCAACGTAAAGTTTCTCACCACTTCTTCCAGCACCCAAAGCTTCAAGCAAAACACAAAACTGACCTCAGCACATGACATCCCAGGGAAAGCAAGAGGAAATGGCCACAAGCTCCACCAGGGGAGGTTCAAATTGGATACTACGAGAAAGTTCTTCAGTGAAAGGGTTCTCGGATACTGGCAGAGGCTGCTCAGGGCAGTGGTGGAGTCCCCATCCCTGGAGGTGTTTAAAGGATGGGTGGATGAGGTGTTTGGAGATCTGGTTTAGTAGTGGACAGGCATGGTTGGACTCAATGATCTCAAAGGTCTTTTCCAACCAAATGGTTCTATGAAACCTGGGAAGCTGCAGGCTTTCTCTGGGAGCTGTTTCCCTTTCCTGGTGCAGGGCCCCACACCATCTCAGTGACCTTCAGGCTCACAGGCAGCAACAGGGAAGCTATTTGTAGCCACTTCTCCAATAATAAGACCCTATGAATGACCATGGGAAGCCTTTTGCTAGGAATGGACGGATTTCAACGAGGGGATTATAGAAACACTTGATTTTCCCGTGGCTCCTGCTTTGGTGTCTGAATGACATCATGCCCTCCCAACCAGTGATAAGACAGAGACTCTTTGATAGCATGGAGGGGGGAACTCTGGCCTACGGCCAACGACGATTGTGAGCGGCACATACCTTCAGCACATCGCATTCGCTGAGCAATTCCTGAAGGGTGAAATAACTTCCTCTGGGTGAGTAGAGCTTGTGCAGGGCTGTAACAGAGACAAATTGGGGCTCTATCTAGGAGAACAGCAGTCGTTTGAGGGAGGAATGGGGGGAACATGCAGGATGCATCCTCCCAGTTCTGGGCATGGAGCAGCTTGGACAGATCAGATGTTATTGGGAACCTCTTGGGGAATGAGGAGTTTTGCTGTGTGCACTCCCCATCATTAGACTATGCACCACTGCCCCTTCAAGTTCAAATGCAAATCACACAACAGGTTTCCCCAAAGGTTTTTAGAGAAAAGCATCCCTTTGGTCGACTAAGTCATTGCGGAGGAATGGTTGAATATAGTGTAATTGCACCACAGTCCTCCAAACTCATTGCTTTTGGGTCACGTGAGAGCCTGGGTTTGACGACAACAGTTCAGGCTCTATGAACCAGACAGACTGCTCTGGAGGAATGCAATTACAACAGAAAACTGCAGGAAATGATGCCCTACCTCAGGGACTTTCATTTCCCTGGGGTTTCTGAGGAGGGCCATGAAAGTCTGGAGAACCTCTCCTATGAAGATGGGAGAGCTGAGCTTGCTCAAGCTGGAGAAACGGAGGCTCCGGGAAGACCTTAGAGCAGCGTCCAGCCATGGGAAGGGTCTCCAGGAAAACTGAGGAGGAGCAATTGACCAGGCAGTGCAGGGATAAGATGAGGGAGAACAGTTTTCAGCTGAAAGAGATGGGATCTTAGGAAGAAACGTTTTGCTGTGAGGGTGGGGAGGCCCTGGCCCAGGTTGCCCAGAGCAGTGGTGGCTGCCCCATCCCTGGAGGGGTTCAAGGCCAGGTTGGATGGGGCTTGGAGCCCCTGATCCAGTGGGAGGTGTCCCTGCCCATGGCAGGGGGTGGAACTGGGTGGGCTTTAAGGTCCCTTCCAACCCAAACCATTCTGTGATTCTGCATGATAACCTCAACCTCAGGACAAAACTGGTCAAAATGGTTTGTGACATTTGACCTGATAACATTATATTCCCTGTCCCTACCTCCCCCTAAGTGGTCTCTACTCATTTATGTTAAAGATACCACCTAAGCATCCCTGAAGCCATTTTCCCCAGTCTGCCACCAGCACAGGAATGTCCACTTCTCTAGGATTTGCTGGGTGTCTTAAAGGGAGAAGTGCCTCAGTAGTTCCTTCCAGGTGAGGTTTCAAAGTTGCTTAAGCCAGCAATACACTCTAGGAGATCACCTACATCTGCAACACGCACCTTCAAGAAAAGGATGGGGCTGGTTGAGTTTCCACACTACAGGTCCTTCTCCAGTTTCTCTTTTGGAGGAGACAAGATTCCCAATCTCAGCAGCCTGCCCCGGCCTTGCTCCCTTTCTCGTGCAGGGCAGCATCCTTCAACCCCTGTGTGACAGCCTGCTCTGTAGGTCACAAAATAACATCAGCCTTTTCACACCTAATTCTGCTCCTCAGTCCTCATAGGTTAGAGCAGAGTCCCTTGCAAGGCAGAACCTGGTGTAGATTCTCCTAAAGCAAGAAGATCTTTTCTAAGCAGCGCAGCATCCTCTTTTAACCCTTCCTGAAAGCATTTCTTCTCCTAAATCTTCCTTGCAGAGGGAAAGGGTGTTATCTCCTTTGTATAGACCGAGGTCACCGCTTCCCAGCACCTGTAGAGATGGTGCTCCACATCCCTCACCTGGCTCTTAGAAATGCTGATTGATACAGGGATAATTTTGTTTTAAGGAACACAAGGAAAAGTTTCCAAACAAGAGCTGCAGCGTTTGTAAATGGCTCATCCAAGGATGCACACTGAATTCCCAGTTTGTTATCCCAGAGCCACTCTGGGCAAGAAGAGGAATAGTGTGGTCTGGTCCTGTTTGAAGTGCAAATCTCAGCTCGCCCTTCACTCCGGAGCCATTAGCAATGTGTCTGTAATACTCTAAGATCTCCAGTTGTCCCTCTGGAAATCTGAAAGTTATTAGCACACTCAAGAGAGGGACATAAATGAAAATGTGTTTGCCAGTTTCACCAGATGTGAGGCCAGTGTCATGGACAGATTTTATTATTCTATAAATAGCAGGGGCAGAAGGTTGTTATTAGCCACTCCGTAATTAATACAACGTGCAATGGCCTCAGACATGGCCTACCACTTAATGTCCAATTAATTGCGTGCTGCCCTGCTGAGCACGTGTGAAACTCCCCAGATGTCTCACAAAGTTGGAAGAAGTGTAGGTATCGGGTCGAAGAATCCCAGAATGAAACCCAGAGCTCAGAAGACAAGCTGATCGGAAAACAGATGATGTTAAATAGTGCAGACATCAAAGCCTGCATGAGCACGTTTCTGCACATACTGGGGATGCATGCAAAGAATGCCTAACGCAGGCTCACAATCCAGCTATCTCTGTACTAAGAGGTGACTAAGTGAACAAATCCCAGATTTGCAGTTACTCACCGCATGCTAATAAGCTGCTTTCATGCACTATTAGCATAGCAGAGAGCTCCAGAACATCTGCACATCCAAGGACACTGCCTTTCTCTGCAGAAAGGCCCCACTCTCTGTAGCACAAGATGAGAAAATGTTCTGCTAACTCGTATTGATGCTGTGCAAAAAACATCAAAACTATTTTATTCATGGATACTCTTGCTCCTCTACCAGCAAGCCTGGAATATCTAAGGCTGGATGTTTCAAATGGTGCTCTAAAACGTAGGGACTGATGGATTTGCAGAGCAAGTCAGAGAGTTATTTGAGATGTGGGCCCTTTTGATACCAGCGCTAAGGTGGATGGGGTGGTGCTCAGCCCTGATGAGCTGGGTTGATGCAGAAGTGGGTCAGAGAGCACGGTGTCTGAAGGGAAAGCTAAAACTCGAATGTGCTGTCACATTTGGCCCTGATACGGGAAATCACGAGCTTTAAGTCCTGGCTTTATGGAATAGCCCAGTGTGGACCGTGAGAGATTTATTACGCATTGGGTTTGCCTGGAATAGCAAGGACGGGACTCAGCATCCCAGCACATTGCCTCCTGTTCTGTATTATTGTATCCTCGAAGCTGTCATGATCAAAAAGACTGATTTTAGGTAAACTAGGTGTTATTTTTATTGTAAGCACATAATGCCAGGGCATCCATGTGCCTGTGAGCCCTGGTGGGTCCTGGCTGCATTGCCACTGCCTACGAGGAATTAATTGAAATCATTAACAACATCTCCCAAGGGCACATAGGATCTCTCAGTGGTGACCAGCACAGTTTATCTCACTGACCTCATGAGGTTCAACAAGGCCAAGTGTAAGGTCCTGCACCTGTTGGGGCAATCCCCGTTTTCAGTACACGAGGGGAGATGATGTGATTGAGAGCTGCCCTGCAGGGAAGGACTTGGGGTGCTGGGGATGAGAAGCTCAACAGGAGCTGGCAATGTGTGCTCACAGCCCAGAAACCAACCGTGTCCTGGGCTGCACCCAAAGCAGCATGGCCAACAAGGAGGGAGGGGATTCTGCCCCTCTATTCCTCTCTTGTGAGACCTCATCTGGAGTATTGTGTCCAGTTCTGGAATACTTAATGTAAGAAGGAGATGGAGCTGTTGGAACGGGCCCAGAGGAGGCTACAAAGATGATCCGAGGGCTGGAGCACCTCCCATAGGAGGACAGGCTGAGAGAGTTGGGGTTGTTCATCCTGGAGAGGAGAAGGCTCCGAGGAGATCTTATAGCTACCTTCCAGTACCTGAAGGGGCTACAGGAAAGCTGGAGAGGGGCTGTTCATAAAGGCTTGTGGGGATGGGATGAGGGGGAATGGGTACAAACTGGAGAGGGGCAGATTTAAACTATACATTAGGAAGAATTTCTTCCCCATGAGAGTGGTGAGACACTGGCCCAGGTTGCCCTGGGAAGCTGTGGCTGCCCCATCCCTGGAGGTGTTCAAGGCCAGGTTGGATGGGCCTTGGACAGCCTGATCTAATGGGATGTCCCTGCCCATGGCAGGGGGTTGGAACTGGATGATCTTTGAGGTCCCTTCCAATCCTGACTATTCTATGATTCTATGACCTGGGGTCTGCAGAGTCTTGTCCTTCCCTGGGCAGTCTCAAGCATTAACGCTGGGATAACTGGACAGGCTGCAAGGTGGGAGATCTCAGCCTGACAGCAGAATGAGCAAACAGCAAAGCCACTGCTGTGAATTCTTTCGAACTCTGCGAGTAATAAATATGAGCACATATACCTACAGAATCCAAACTGACCTTGGAGAGAGGCCAGCTGTGCTTCTGGATACCTCTGCCCTGACTGGCCTGAGTGTCCCTTGCTGCAGGAAGGACCACCTAGCACAAGGGTCACTGGGTAACTCCTCTCCTCGTCCCCATCCACAAGTCCTGGCTTTTCTAACCTTGCGAAGACTCCTGTCTGGATTCTCACCAGCAAATTTTGACTTTGGGACAACTTCCTCATGGATGCATATTGCAAAAGGGAAAAGCCAGGGCTTGATGTCTGCCTGATATCATCCTCTTAAAGCCTGGCCTGAAGTGCAAAGAGATCCCTGCAGCTGGTGGTTTGGAGCTTAGTTAGTCCCAACAGTGTTATCCAAGCCCCTTGCCTAAGCAACGTCCCTTTTTTAACGTTACCCACATCTTGCACAGATCCTCTGTTTGCAGAGATCAGCGCCAGATAATTTAGTGTCAGCTAAGAGCAAGAAAAAGCACGAGGCGGGAGGGCTTCTAATGGTTCGTAGCACAGAGACTATAAAATCAGTCGCCTTGGAGGCACAAAACCCACAGACAGCCTATGGCTCGCAGGTTGAGAATCCCATCGTGATGTCTTTTTGGCTCCAGCCTCCTGGTGCTGAGGTGGGAGAGAGAAAAAGTTGTGATGCAACAAGCTCAAGTGATTTATTTTATTGCATGTGTGCAAAAGAGTCTTGGCGCTTTGAGACGGGGTCATTGCCAACTTCAGGCTAGCCAGGCTATACCCTGGTGTAAAATGAAATGGATGAACAAGAACATTTTTTCCATAATAACAGAGTAAGAGATGCAAACGATACTCCTCGAACATCCATGTCTAATTCCCTGACCTTTGAGCAGTCTGGCAGACAGCCCCTGAGATGAGTAGAGGTGATAAAGATGCTTGCCAAGACCTCGTTTCCCAGCTCCATCTGGACTTTCCAGCAGCAAGAACTTGCATCCCTCCCAGGGCCATGCAAGGACCACTTCCAAGCCATGTTCTGCATCGAGGACATGCTGGGTGACACCTCTTAAACAGGACCAAAGTAGGTGTCACGGCCTCAACTACCCAGAGCCTGTATGGGAGCAGATTAAAGCACCATGTGTGACCCACGTGCTGAAGCATTCACTGCACCTTTCCTGCCTCACTGGACACTCAGCTTTTCAGAAAGGAGAATTTTAAATCTACTGAAAGTTTTAACTCTGAACTTTAAACTTCTAAATGTTCTGAACTCATCAAACTTATAAAGCATCTGACAGAAGAGACCATCTGAGTCATCAAGGGGCTGCAGAAAACCACACTAATCCATGCACATCAAGGTCTTCATGAGCAAGGAGGAAAATATCCATGGTAACTCTTTGGCACAAGAATCTGAGATGTCTGCCCTGCCATACTTACTCATCCCGTGGGGGTCTTCAGTTCCCCTCTACATGCAGCTCACAGCTACACCCCAATGCCTTCCCTCCTCTTGTTCGCATCCTATATATATTTTCAGGCTGTTATCATGCCCTGGGGCAGTTGCTGTGTTGCCGAACTGGAGAGGTGTAGGGGCAAAAGGCTGCTGTCAGTTGGGGTTTATCGATCTCAGATGAGGATCTGAAGAAAATAGAGAGGTTTTCCAAGGCTTTGAGGTGTACCTGTTGTTTCTTGCTCTGATTGGATATCATTTATGGGAAAGAGGTTTTAGTTCAGACCTGAGAGATGCTACTCCAATAGATAACAATTAGAAGTCTGTTTGTTATTCAGTCTCATCACAGCCGGTGATCAATAGACAATTTCCCCCGTGCAAAATGATGCATCGCATTGCTGTGAGCCCTTCACTAGTTTACAGCCTTTCTTCTTTCCCATATGTCATTTTTTCCAAGGATATGGGTATAAAAGCTGCAGATGCCATGTAAGAGGCAGGATCTGGTCCCTGGTGCCAAGAAGCAGCGTGTGAAGAGCTACTGGATGGCATTGCCACTCCCTTAACAACCTGCTGCATCCACTGTGGAACCCTCATGTCACACCACCGCTCTCCCAATCTTGAGCAGCTTCAGGTCTTCAGCTCAGCCTTAATACGGGCCAGACGCCAGCAAGCACTTTCCCTTCTCATTTTCTGGCAAGACTTGTCCGTCTCCCTGGCCTCAGGGCTGAGAGCAGCATAAGGATCCTGCAAGCGGAGCAGACCTTGGAGGAGGATGGCGTTGGGATGCGGCGAGGTTATCTCTTTAACAGGTTTCTCCTGTCCTCTGAACATATGCGCAGTAACACATTTCTGGAAAATATGTGAGTGGGTGAGATTGGACTCGGCTCTTTCCCAGATGGGACATTACACAGCCCACATCACAAAACCATCAGCCGCGGTTTGACAGAGCTGCCAGCACCCCCCATCCCTTTATCAGAGGCCCAGAAATGTCCATATGACCGCTCCTCTCCCCCAAATCTCCTTTTGGTCTCATTTTGCAAGCAGGAAACTTCTTGGCAAAAAGAGTTTGGCCCTAAAGGAGGGAAGGAGGGGGAAAAAAAAAAAAGAGGAAGAAGAAATGAGAGGGAAGAACAAAGCTTCAAAAGGAGAACGTGGAAGAGATGAGTTTTGAGGTTGCCTGGAGGGGAGCAAAGTTGCTGAGCCCACTGCATGAAAGCTGGCCATCATAAAGGGCACAGATACCTGTGCCCATGTGCTCAGGACACCCAAAAGCAGCCGTTTTTTCCCCCATTTTCCAACAGCAGCATTGCGCTTCTGCTGCAGGGTGGCTTCACAGCATCCTCCCGGTCCCTTCCTATCACTCCTACAGCAAAGGCAGATGCTCAGCCCTGAGGAGTTATAACAAAATAAGACAGAGAGGACTTATGGCTTTATGCGGCACCAAACCCACACATTTTTAAGTTTTTTGCTTTATGTTAAGTGCTCTAAAGACTAAACCCACTTGCATCTGTGAAGGAGGAACGCTTTGCGAAGACCAAAGTGACATCTGAATTCAACAGCCCACAGCTGGGACACATTTCACCAGCTCCAGAGATTGTAAAGAGCTATTTCCCTGCAAACAACCAAGTGTAATTCTTAAGAAAACCATCTGAGCCCTTGGCCTTAGCTCAAAACCCGTTAGAAAATCAAAAGCATTTATTTTATCCCATTTTTCTCCCGAGATTTATTCGATGCTGTCCAGAAGAACTAAGCTTAATAGACTTTGTTTTGTAACTGCAGACACCTTTCATAGCTTTGCTTTTTCATCACATGCGATCTTAGATATTCATCATCTGCAATCCAGTTAGCAACGTGTTTTCTTCCCTAGATCTATATTTGCATTTTGTCCACTGTTTCTTAATGAATTTAATATGTCAGGGCTTATAAATCATTAACTTCATTAACTGTTAGCAGCCCATTTTACCACCAACAATCTCAAAGTGCCATAAAGGTATTTAAAGCCTAAAGGGATGGTGCTGTAGGGAATAATCTCACATCTTAAGGTTTGCTGTGATTTTAAGGTGCTCCAATTTGCTAAAATATAGCAGATTTTGAGGAGGCTGATGGGCTGCAGGATGGAAACTGTTCAGGAGCTCAGAATGGCTTAGGATTTTGTAAATTATGGCCAAAAAAAAGTCCAGACAAGTTGTTCTCCCTCTTGCTCCTCACTACAAGAAAGACATTGAGCGGCTGGAGCAGGAAAAGAGGGATGGAGCTGGGGAAGGGGCTGGAGAACAAGTCTTCCAAGGAGCTGAGGGACCTGGAGATATTCAGTCTGGAGAAGAGGAGGCTGAAGGGAGACCTCATCACTCTCTGTAGCTCCCAGAAAGGAGGTTGTGGTGAGGTGCATGCTGGTCTCTTCTCCCAAGTAATGAGTGATAGGATGAGAGGAAATGGCCTCAGGTTGTGCCAGGGGAGGTTTAGATTGGATATTAGGAAAAAATTATTCTCCAAAAGGGTTCTCAGGCCCTGGCAGAGGCTGCCCAGAGAGGTGGTGGAGTTCCCCATCACTGGAGGAGTTTAAAAGGTGGTCAGATGAGGAGCTCAGGGATGGTTTAGTAGTGGACAAGTACGGCTGGACTCGATGATCTCAAAGGTCTTTTCCAACCAAACCATTCTATGATTTTCCAGAAGTAACTTTGAGTGTTGGATATGTTTTACATTTCAAAGATATTTTGGTCTTAAAAATGGAGCCAGCACAGTAGGGAATGCTCCTTTACCAAAAGATTCCTCTTGAAAGTCAAAAGAACCATTTGCTAACTTCAGAAAAAAAAGATTGATTTGACACAGAACATCAATTCCGTTTGCTTTGACCTGACATGAACTTTACTTGGCTCCTTGCTGATGCTTTCACTCCTGTGGGATGGTCCAGCTCTCACAGATGGCTGCAAACACCTTGGGCTCAGTAGCCTTGGGGCCACATCTCTGACATCCAGGCTTTGAGACGGGTGTCATGAGTACCCAGATTTAAGGTGGGTGTAAAAACTTGGCAAATTCACACTGAGCAGAAAGCACTCTCCCATCTGAACATCCCAGAGATGTTTTCAGGGTGATGAGTGGCTTCCAGGAGTAAAAGCACTGACAGCATTTGTCCCACTCTACTCCTCACTGGTGCAGCCCCACCTTGAGCATCGGGGGCAGTTTGGGGTTCCACAGGGTATAAAGGATCTAAAGCTACAGAGGAGGGCACAGAGTTGGTGAAGGGTTTGGAGGAGAAGCTGTGTGAAGAGCAGCTGAAGTCCCTTGGTTTGTTCAGCCTGGAGGAGACTGAGGGGAGACCTCATCGAGCTCTGCAGCTTCCTCACATGGAGAAGAGGAGGAGCAGGTGCTGAGCTCTTCTCTCCAGTCCTGAGGGAATGGCGAGGAGATGCCAGAGGAGGGTTAGGTTGGACATTAGGAAAAGTTTCTTCCCCCAGAGGGTGGTGGAGTGCTGGAACAGCTCCCAGGGAAGCAGTCACGGCACCAAGCCTGACAATATTCCAGAAGCATTTGGCCATTGCCCTCAGCCCCACGATGTGAATTGTGGGTTTGTCCTGTGCAGGGACAGGAGTTGGACTTGATGATCCTCGTGGGTCCCTTTCAACCCAGGATATTCTATTATTCTATGACACTTAAACTCCTAAAACCTGCTTTTCCCAACTCTCTTCTATTTCCTGAAGAGTGGGACTGTGTGTATTTCCAAGGATAAAGGACTATCCCATCGATAAGCAGGACCTGCAGGTAACAGATACTGTTATTACTGGATTTTTATCTCCATGAAGCTGGACCCCAGCAGTATTGGAGGAGTCAACTGTGCCCGTGACCCAACTGCGATGACCCAACTAACTGACCGAACTGTTTCTGTAGACTGCGACACCAAACACCTCATTGCTTCCTCAAGCCAGCAGGTTCCATTTCAACACCCATAAATCACCAAACCCAGGTTTGAATTGGGGTCACTCAGATCTTTGAAGCGTACTTTAGTTCAGGGTGCAGTCATGAAGTTTGGGTTTTTTCACTCTTTCTGAAAATTATTGTTTTCTAACAAACTCGCTGCCAACCAAAAGACAAATCTTTGAATGTCAAAACAGGATGTTTTTGACAATATCAGGACATTCTAAAAGCATTTCTTTTTCTCTGTTTGAAACAGGAAGCTCATTTGAAAGCCCTTTCCTGCAAACAGTTTCACTCGTGACAAAACCAGCACTTTCTGACAAAGTTTTGGGTTTGGTTTTTTTTTTTCAAAAGATGCAAAAACACACACACACACACACATACACAAAAAAAGTTGAACACGCCCTCTGCCAGGTTACTCCGTACTGAAGATGGGTGCGGATTTCTGCCCCTGAAAAATAACAGAACGCATGAAGATTGAAGGACCAGGGAAGTCACCCTTCTCTTGTATTCGGTGCCGGTGAAGCCACACCTCAAATCCTGGATTCAGTTTTGGGTCCCTTGCTACAAGAAGGACCTTGAGGGGCTGGAAAGTGTCCAGAGAAGGGAACAGAGCTGGAAAAGGGTCTGGAGAACAAGGGTTATGAAAGCAACTGAGGGACCTGGGGCTGTTTAGCCTGGAGAAGAGGAGGCTGAGGGGAGACTTCATTGCTCTCTGCAGCTCCCAGAAAGGAGGTTGTGGTGAGGTGGGTGCTGGGCTCTTCTCCCAAGTAACAAATGACAGGATGAGGGGAAATGGTCTGAAGTTGCACCAAAAGAGGTTTAGACTGGATATTAGGAAGTACTTCTTCTCCAAAAGGATTCTCAGGCACTGGTAGAGGCTGCCCAGGAAAGTGGTTGAGTCCCCATCCCTGGAGGTAATTAAAAGATAAGCAGATGAGGTGCTCAGGGACGGTTTAGTAGTGGATGGGTACAGTTGATTGTATGATTGTGTGATTCTATGATTCTAAGTACTGTGACAGGGAATGGGGATGTTTGACAGGGATAATTAGAAACCGAACTCATGGCAAGTCAATGAAGTAATGTGTCTATGACACACATTGCAACTCAGACATCTCCACTGCATCCCCAAAACCAGGCAGGCAGCATCTTTTTCAGTGCAAGCATGATGCAAGAGGAAATGGAGGTGGCAACGGGTGGTGGAGGAACCAGGGTGTAACACGGTGCTCAGTTCTCAAAGAGGAACCGAGACAATATTTGCAAGTGAAATTCATTCCCTCTCTGTGCACACAGAGGGAAACGGGGCTAAAGCAGGTCCCGGGGGCTAAAAGACAGGTCAAGGTTGGTTTGTGGAGGGCTAAAGCACAGGAGTCCTTGTTAGAGGCTGGAAGGTAGTCAAGGCTTCACTAAATCTTGGTTGCTGTGCAGTGTTTGTTGAGCTGGATTCTTCACAGACCACTTGGGGCTGTAAGCCTGGGAGCAGCGTTGGATCTTCTTCCTCTGCCCTGCTCAAGTATTTCATCTGAGTTCAGCTATCGGTGGGATTGCAATGAATCCAAGGATGAAATCCAAGCCCTGTCACTACCAAAGATGGTGCCAAAGTTCTGAACAGGGGCTCTGGAGCCCTGAATCTCAACTCATTAACCTGAGCACATAAATGAAACAGCAGATGTGAAGACTTTCCAAAGAGATCTCCTCCCTTCTTAATCCGACTCTGACTCCCTTAACCAGCTCTGACTCCCTGACAAGAACTGGAAAAATAACCTGTTTTATGAACAGGCATAGGTATTCCAAGTCATTCGTTTTTTATTTTCTTAGAGATGCGACCAATGCATGTTGGTCTGGCTTTAAAACATCACCATCTTGTTTAGCTTGAGAGGATGATCACACAGCTTTTCAACCGCCTGGATATTGCATCTGCAAAGGTATAGGAAATCCCTACAAGACCCGAGCTCTGTCAAAGCTCAGTGTCACTCACTGACCACAAATCATAGACTCATAGAATCATAGACTGCTTTGGGTTAGAAGGGACCTCAAAGCCCATCCAGTCCCACCCCCTGCCATGGGCAGGGACACCTCCCACTGGATCAGGGGCTCCAAGCCCCATCCAACCTGGCCTGGAACCCCTCCAGGGATGGGGCAGCCACCACTGCTCTGGGCAACCTGGGCCAGGGCCTCCCCACCCTCACAGCAAAACATTTCTTCTAAGATCTCATCTCAATCTCCCCTCTTGCAGCTCAAAACCATCCCTGGTTGTCCTCTCCCTGCACTCCTGGATCAACAACACCTCCTCAGCTTTCCTGGAGACCCACTCAGCACTGGAAGGTGCTCTACGGTCTCCCTGGAACCTTCTCTTCTCCAGGTTGAACAACTCCAACTCTCTCAGCCTGTCCTTGTATGGGAGATGCTCCGGCACCTCCTGTACGAGCCCGTATGGGGCAGCAGGACCACAAAACAGATAAGAGTGGGAAAGGTAAAGTCATGATGGGGTATGAAGTCTGTTTTCCATATTGTTGGGTGGTCTGAAAGTTATGGGATTAATATGATGCATACACAATCCTTTGCATTCATCTTCTCTATTTTTGCCAGGCTTTTGTGGTGGGTTGCAAGAGAAGTTAATGTCAGAAGGAATGTAATGAAATATTTATTCCTTCTGTTAAGGAAATTCAGAGAAAAGCAGGAAGAAGGAACCAAATGCGAGATCAAGACAAAAAGATGTGTCCTGCTCGTTTCATTTGGATTTCTATAACCCAGAACTGGGAGATAAGAGCTCTGACTCCTCACCATCTTGCTGGATACAGCTGGACAAGCAAAGGGCAAAAGCAGGATGAGAGCTTTGGTGGGAGAGACAAGAAACTCCTTCTTGATGTATAAAGAATTGCAAGTGTATTAGAATTTTAGCAAAACAAGAATATTGCAATGAGAAATACATCTTGATTTTTCTCTCGTACAACCCAAAGCAGCACGACTTTGGAGATGGAAATGATGTTCACCTTCATCCACTTGCCTCAGACAGTGCGGTTACTGAGTGGCACTGTCTGGATGAATTAATGCTCCAGTGCTAGCCATCAAAAATGTTCTACGGGAGTGCAAAACACTAATAAAATTGTTCCCCAGATGGGATTTTCAGACTCCTTTTTCCTTGTCTTTCATCTAATTTGATTAACTTAGCTCATTTCCTGTTCTCCCTGTGATCTCGCTTATGAGATGTGCAATCACAGGTTTTATTGCAGCCTGATTAGGATCAGTAAATGACAGAAGGGAGCCTTGCAAGCACGACCTCCGCCTGGCTCTGCTGCTTCCATGTCCTGTGGGTCCCTCAAACTGCATCTTTTTACCCCAGTGTCAGGAGATGAGGTGGTCCAAGGTGGCAGGAGCAGGCTGGGAGCTTCCAGGCCACCCAGGGAGCACAGGAACACCGCAGGACCATGGGGCTGCAGCCCAAGACCTGCTGTGCTTCTGCTTCATGGATAACATGGTGATGTGTTGAATAGAGCCCAGATTTTCTGCTGTTTCCCTGCTTTTTTGGGGCTACAAGCTTCGCACCGCTCCAAGTGGAGTATTGCCCAACATGAGGAGGATGGGAATGGGGTAGTTGTGCTCCCAGCCCTGTTATCTGCTCTGACCTTGCTGTTTAAACAACGTTAAGCCTTCAAAAAATAAATACGCTGGAAGAGTTTGGCTTTATTCAGCTTGCCGCCTGGCAGCGCTCCTAAAACATCCAGGAGTTCTCCAGAGCTATTTAGCTTAATATTTGACACTTCTATCACTCCTTTCATCTTGAAGTGCTTCTCAAACCCGAGACCACCACTGGAGTCAAACTCCTTGTGGAACAGTGGAGTTTTTTCGTAAGGACCAAAGCCCACATCATCCTGGGACCCCTGTGCATCCCTCATCCCCCTGGGACCCCTGTGCATCATCCATCCCCCTAAAATCAGTGAGAGCTCAGCGTGCTGCCCCTCTGTGAGGATGTTAAGAGGACAATGCTACAGCAAACAGGATGAGTAGTGCAGCAAAGTGTTTTGCTTTGGGAAAAATACGCTAAAAAAAATGCATGTATAAAATCTATAGGACATTGAATTTGTCTCTGTAATGCTCTACTGGAGCATCGGCTGGTAGAGTGTAGCTGTTAATAATACCCAAAGCAGGACAATCGCCTTCCTAGAGCTGATTCCTACACAATTTTACCTTCGGACCCACTTTGGGTCCAGACAGAGCAATGCTTTCTACATTTCAGGAGCAGTTTTATCTCTGAAAGAGCTCCTGAGCCATCAGCGCACCCCAGGACAGGGGTATGAGGCCATGGCGAGGCCAGCACAACATCTCGCTTGGCACCTCCTGAGGTCCAATCCACCTTGGGCTTGTTTGGCTTTATCCAAGCAATTAAATTCCTCTTTCTAAGATGGAGAAACTTGCCCCATTTTTGCAGATTTTAGGTCTTCCTTTAACACTACTTATTGAAAAGCAGATAAAGCCTTGGATAAAAACCACCCCTGTCCCCATAATTAAACGTGACACTCAGCAAACGTTGGTATGAAAAACCTCCAGTGCAGCATCCAGGTCACAGCAGCCACACAAAGAGGGTTCAGTGTGAAAGGCCCCTTTCAGATGTTGCACTTGGACTCAATCCTTCCAGCTTGGCGAGATTTTAATCTGCTGTTTTCCTTAAAACCACCACAAAGAGGTGATTGGCCCCAAAGTCCTCCTTCTTTTTGGTGCTGGGCTGCAGGGGTGTGTTCGCCAGGTGGGTGAAAGGTGGGAGAAGATGCCTTTGGATCCAGATTGTGCTGGTGATGAAGGAAGATGCTCTGCAGAATCATGTTCAGGAGAAGCATCGTTGTAATTTGAGGCAGAATTGCCACAAAAAAAATGAAGAAAATCTGGGAAAAAAACTGAGCCTGGGGCTTGCTGCAGGATCTCTCCCACCTCCCCGAGACACCCAGGTATCGCCCGGCCCTGGAAGCTGTCGGGCGCATGGAAATGGGGTCAGTGATGTTATGCAGGGTGGGGACTGGCAGGTTTTAGTAGCAAAAGGCAAACAGGATTGCAATCGTGACTTGAGTATGTGCCTCTGGGGGAGCAGGACACGACTGCTTGGAGGAGATATCCTTGGGGGGAAAGAAAGCCTTAACCCTAAACTAAAGCCTTAACCCTCTGCTGCTGAGCTGCTCAAGCCCAAATCCACCCCTGCCTCGTCTGGACTTGGCTGGTTGGGTGCTGGAAGAGGGTATAGAGTCCAGAGCTGAGAAGTTTGTTAGAGAAGGATGGCATCTCTCTGCTAATGAGGCTGGAGATGAGGAATGTGCAGCACATCGAGAAGCTGCCTGCACAGCCTGGGCTGAAGTTAAAGGGAAAGCAATTATATGATTACGGGCTAATTGAAATGGATAAGCCCTGCCTGGAAAAACCAAAACAGAGTTTCTAGGGAGACCAAATTGTCATGAGCTCAGCTGAAGCAAAGACAGAGTAGGAGAAAGATAGGATGCAGATCCCTGCCAAGCCAAGCCAGGGTGGACAATGTCTTTCTTTGAAAACTTTGAACCAAATTGAAGCCATTTGCCACAACTGAGTGTGCACACAAGCTCACACCCCCCAAACCCCTTTAACACAAGGTAAAAGACATCTTGTAGCCTGCAAAGGTGAAAAATTGCATTTGCTGCCCCATACCCCACCTTCTCCCCCACGGCACAGTGGTTTTCCAGCCATTGCGACTTCAATCATGTCTTCAAGTCCCTGGCAGAGCTGCAAAATGATGTTTAATGTGTCTGACAGGGAAGGAGGTTATTAATTTGTCTGGGGGCACAGAGGTACTGGTTGTGTTGCAAGCGATGGTACCGCTTTCATGCAGGACTGTGGAAGCAAATCAGCAGGCACCAAGAAGACGGAGTATTTACTTATTTGATTTATCTAATAGATATATTTAATCTTTCAGTCTTGGCTGGCCTCACAACCTAAGCTGACCTCCTGCATGAATAGATGTTGGGGAAAGGCCAGAGAGCTGGCTGGGCTGCACATCCCACCCAAACCACAGCAACACCCGCTCACCTGCATCCGCCCACGGGAGTGAGGATGCTGTGCATGGCCAGGGTACCAAACTCTTGGGATAGCAAGGAAAGTCAGGGTGGCTAAAGACCTGAGCAGATTATCCATCTTGTGCACACAGATGTGTTATTTCTGCTGCCGGGAGATAAAAGGTTGTAAATGCGTCCAAGCTGGGTGTGCCAGAGATATATATTTCCTGAAGACGGGTGAAAATCTCACCAGCAAGGACTGAATCAAAGAAGCAAAGGTGTTTGGAGATATCACACCAGCGTGAGCTGCTCGTTGGGGATGTCACCATCCCCATTCCCAAGGGAGGAAAGAGTCGGTGCTGCCAAGCAGCCACTGTTCCTCCCTGCACACCGCTAGTGGGTCTGCAGAGAGGAGGGGGATGCGCTGGGCTGATAACAGCCCCGGAAACCCATCAGAGACACCCAGCCCCATACCCTCTGCCTCTTGTCAAAATTACCTGCCAGAGGAGGCTCCGCTCCAGCCCTGCACCTTGTCAGCTTTTATGGTAATAGGAAACAGCTGCTGGTGGGGGATGGCGAAGCAGAAGTGAAAGGGGCTGGTGGGGAGGGAGAAGGAGCCATTCATGATTTTTACTCCTTGCCCAAAGCTCCAACATGAGGCTGGGATGGGGAGAAGGCACCCGAAAAGCCCAGGCATGGGGATGCTGAGGATGCTCAGCCCCTCTAGAGATGGCTTTTGGGACCTGTTCACCTGTGGATGCAGCTGACATGTGTGCTTTGGTCTGTTTTTCCTCCTCTAAGGCCAGTTGGTGTCGGCTCTGATGCTGGTTCCTGACAGCGTCCCCTTGCCTCTGCTCAGAGGAAAGCTCGGCACGGAGGAGCCCCACTGAGCACCAAAGCTGAGCTTCCCAGCCCAGGCTCAAGGAAATAAGCTGAAATTCTTACCCCAAACAGCCCTTCCACAACCCAAACTGCCTGCAGAGCTCAAATCACTGCTCTGCACAGACCACGGATCTCCAAGGAGGACTGGTCCATGGGGATGGTTGTCCTTTGGATGTGGCAGCATCATCCCTTCCTGCGCTCCAACACCCCAAGCCCTGCAGCACCACAAATTTTCAGCTTTGCTTTTAGGATTCCCACCCTTTGTCACTCCGGGAATAGGAGAGGGGCCAAGATTTACTCATGTGCCCAGGACGGTTTCCTGGGAAGTGCAGGATCTTCAAGGAACCAATTCCATAATTGGGTTAGCTACGCTCATTTTCAGGAACAGGTTGCTGCTAATGGCTTTTAATTAAAACCATCTTCACAGTGTCAGCAAGTTGAAATCAAGGGCAGCAATTACTATCAACACTAACTCTCCCTGTTGCATCAGCAAGAAGGCAGCAGGTAGGACCAGCATTTCAGTTCTGGGGCAAACAAATTAATAGCTTGGGTCCCTCTCAGACTGGGCTGCACGTGAAGCCCGTGGTCAGCTCAGCCTCTTCCAGCTGTGCAGATGCTTTCTTGCACTCCCATTTTCCAAGCTTTCTCCAGGCTAATTTTAGCCCCACCAACAAGGTTTCTGCAGGGCATAAGTGTACTCACAGTGAGAAGGAAGAGTTTTTCTACCATGGAAGCACTCTCTGTTCTTATTCTTTACCATGAAAATGCAAGTTTGGGGCCTTCTGAATCTCTGGAAGAGATTTTGCCCTTCTTTTCCCCATCCCTGGCACTTCCCTGAGGTTTCACAGCTCATTGCAGCCAAACTTTGAGTACATCTTAAGCGGTTTAAAGACAGTTCTTTTATGCTCTCTCCAGCTTTTAATGCTCAAAGGAGATGGGGCCACAGTGGTTTTTGGATGCACCAATGCTGCACCGTGAAACAGGAGCCACATTGGGAACTGCTTTCCTCACTGGAGTAGGAGGGACTGGGGGCTACTGAGCATCACTTAGTGCAGGAGAGGATGAAGCCGAAGGGACCGCAACCCTGATACGTCCGTCTGCTTTTTTGCAGAGCCGAGTAAATTCACTTTAACAGAGGGCAAGTGTATTTTGTGCATGGAAAGCATGGCCTCTGTCTCTATCCTTGCAGTTCTGACAGGCAAGTCAGGCTCATGGGTTGCTCGGATAAGGCATTTAATTCACCAAGAGAAAAAAAAATCGGTTCAATCCATCAGACAAAAATGAATACTGAATTCCAGGGGCTGATTGGGTCCATACCATTTCCCTACTCAAACCCTAATACAAGAAGAGCTGAAACATTGTGCTTCTTATCTTAGAAACACATTTTCCCTCTTTACCCCCCCCCCAAATCCATTTCTCCAACCCAAATCTACAGCTGCTGTTGAATTTTTGTCTCCCTCTTGTGACTGGCTCGGTTAAGGTTCCCAGCCAGCTTGCAGTGAAGAGGTGGGATTCTGTTTTTGGCACGTTGGCTCTCAGCTCCACACCGAGGATGGGCTGAGCACGAAAGGGCTGTCATGATATCAGGTCAGAATCAAAACGAGCTCAACGATCTGTCCCTAAGGAATTGCAAAGGCACAAATCCTGCGTGGACACATGCATTATTTGTCTGCCACAAAGCCCGAGGTACAGCATCCACGGCATGTGGTGATGCACGCCTAAAGAAAAACTGATTTTTTCAGGAAATCTCAAACCTGTTTTGCTTATTGGAATAAAAAAGACCTTGGTTTGCTATTTAATGAAGGGGAGAACCTGCTCCAGTAGGTTTTTTTAGGCTCGAGAGGTGGGATTTGTCTGTACACGGTGCCTTTAAAACCCTAAACCGCAGCAAAAGCCTGGCTTTTCCCAGTGCTGGGCAGATGAAGAAGCAATTGGAAGCAGATGTTGAGGCAAGAGTTTGTTGCACGGGGGTGGACAGGGCATGGTGAGGGGTGTGAGCGGCTGGGGCTGAGCCCCCACCAGCAGCCCCAGGCTCCCATTGCTCAAGGGGGTCTGAACTTGCAGCCCCCGGTGATGCGCTCGGCAGACGGACTCTTAACCCAAACCAGATGGGAGGAGATGGATTTGGGTTTTTTTCTTGGGGGGGGGGGGGGGGGTAGAATTGGGACCCAGAGAGCTACAGTGATTAAAATAAATCATCTGCCAGAGAGAGAGGTGATGTACTCCAGGGATGGGGGATAACATTTTGAGATAAAGCCTCCAGGGATGGGATTTTCCTGCATCTCATTTGCAGGGATGCTCTTGTAGGGGTGCCTAAGATCATGCAGGTACGCCAAGCTGGATGGAAGGGAGATTTCTGTCCTGGAAACCAGAATTAATCCATACTCCTTACCAAGACCCAGCTTATGGCACGTTTGACAGTCCCCAGGTCTGCCTTTACGTTTTCGCCCTATCCCTCACCCAAGTTCTGCAGTGGGAGTGAGTTCTGTGCACACAGCATCCTCCTCCCTGCCTGCTGCAGGGCTTGGATGTCACATGGGGAAAAAAAAAACAAGAAGTCCCAGTTCCCTCAGTCCTGGGGAAAATGTTGGGGGTTTCTTATCTGGGATGAGAGACAGTGTCCATGTGAACTCCAATACCTCTGCTTGAGCATGTGATGGAGGATTTGGGAGTTGGCAGGATTGCTGTGTCATAGAATCATGGAATGGTTGGGTTGGAAGGGACCTTAAAGCTCATCCAGTTCTAACCCATTCCACTGGGACACCTCTTCCTGGATCAGGTTGCTCCAAATTCCATCCAACCTGCCCTTGAGCACCTTCAGGGATGCAGCAGCCACCACTGCTCTGTGTCGCTGTGCAGGATGCTGCCTGTCTCTTACAGAATGAGCCCCTCAAAAAGCACAGTGAAATTTCTTCATTATGCATTTTAATTCAGAAAAACCAGGGGCAATAAGGTGAGTGCACGTCACTGCGATTGCTGATCTCCATCTCCAACACAGATTTCACAGGCATCTGCGGAAAAAGCTGCTGTTTTTGTAGTACTGCATGGCACAGGGGATGGCAGCACCACTGTCCAAAACTGAAGTGCAGTGAAAATCCAGTCCTTATCCAGTGGGATTTTTTGCCGACATCCTTCCTGCAGACTGTCCTATGCAGTCTTGGGGGACTCTGGATGCTCAAGTGCCTCCTGATCTCTTTCCAAACCAGCTCAGGAAAAGAAGAAAATTAACCAGGTTTAACAGGTGAGTTTCTGATGCACCTCATTTATCTTTCTTCTGAGCCTGGGAGACCCCAAAATGGGATTAAAGGCAGTGATAAACAAAAGATCCCAAACGGCCAAGAGGTTCGTGGATTTTCCCCTGATCTGAACCCTGGGCTGTGCGGCCTGACATTTGTTTTTGAATAATAGGAAATGACGGAATTGGGTTTTCTGCCATACTTTAGCGACCGATTAAAATAGCCTGGAGGAGCTGGGAGAAAGGTCTGGTAAGGTGATGACTGGTGGGAACTGCTGTGCTACCTTGTTTTGGGACCTAAAATGTGGGTCTTCTCCACCTCGTCGGAGCAGAGGAGTTGCAGCTCCCATTTTCCTTCATCCAGATGCTTCCCTGTCTGGATATCCCTGTCTGGAGGGGGAAGAGGAGTTCATTTCTGGGTTATACAGAGTGCACGGATTGGGATGAAAACACCCATGAAGCTTTCACAACCTGCCTGCAGACACCCTTGGCCAATTCCATCCATCACCTGGATCCAGCCCCTGTAGGCAATCCATCACTTGCAGGAGCTCTCTCTGCCCTCATGCTCCTGATGCCTTGCAGACACACAGCTAAACCCCTATCCTCCCGCTCCAGCCCCCCGCCAGCCCTGCTCTCCCTTGGATTCAGCAGAAATCCCATTTGCTGCTTATAAAAAAACCCCTTTCCTTGCAAACATCCCCACCACCCATCACTATTTTGTGTTCATTGGGGGATTTGGGCACTATGGAGCTACTGCTTACACTGAACACGAGCAGCAAAGCGAAGATGCTCTGTGTCTGGAGGATGTCACAGCAAATGGGAGTGCATCCCTAGACCTTTCTGCCAGTGCTTCTGGTTCAGGGATAAGTGGAAGTCCTTTGCTAGGATTATGAGAAATAGAGACATAGGAGGTTGCAAAGCCCTTGAGCTGAGTGAAAATTTGCTAGCAGCTTTCTCCTTTCACATTTGGCTTTTTCTTTCCTGAATGAAATATGTTCCTTCATCTGGAATTTCCTGAGAGGAGCACAGAAACCCATAGTCATGGCTTGAAAAATTGTAATTCATCTCTTCAGTTCTGTATTTTTTGGGAGAACTTTTTTTGCTGAAAGATTTTAAAGGTTTCATTAAAAAAAATCCCACTTGGACAGCAAAGAGCATCCTTCCATGTGAACTTCTAGGAGCTGCAGCCTTGTTCTTAAGGCTCCTAAATCAGCATCATTTGCAACCACTGGATCAAACAAATACACCATCACAAGAAGGTGGGTGTTTTTCCTTTAATTTAATAGAGAACAACCCTGGAAGGATGGAATTCAGTGCTGGATGGAGGAAAGGGCTTTTGCTGCTGCTTAAGATGCCCTAAAACCAACCTGCAAGGGCTCAGATGAGCTATGGGGGCATTGAAGAAAGTGTGCACTGCTCTGGACATAAACCACCAGATGCTCATTTGCAATGAGAAAACACAACCACCCTACAACTGTAAATGGTTATCAAAGTGGAAACTTTATTTCTGCAGAAATCAGTAAGAGCTTATTTATGAGTTGGTGGAGTGGAAGAGAGAGGAGATGTTTCCCAGGAACAAGTGTTTCACACCAGCTTTGATATTTAACCACTTGGGTTGCCTGGAAATAGTTCCCAAAGATCCTATGAGCCAGGAGAGCTGGGTTTTCCCTTTTCCCTAAGACCGTTTGTCTTTGAAGGTCTGGCTTTCATGCTTCCACCATACCCAAGGCATGTTTCTTTGGAATTAAGCTGGGCTGGAGGGAGGAGGAAGAGGCGGAGGTGGCCTTCTCACCCCAACCCAAAAGCAGAGGAGGCATCTCCATCCCTATAACCACTAGATGGTGCCAAGAGAAAGAGTGTGGGAGAAACAAGGGGGGAGAAGGAGCTGGGGGTACCCACAGCACCAAAAAATCTCCTGGAGATGGAGAATATTGAGCATTGGTTCCAAATCTGAGATTGGACAGATCAACTGCAAAATGCCAAGCCAAGCCTCGCACCTAAAAACAGACAGCTTGCAACTGAAGACCTCCCAGACCATGTCCATACTGAGCTTGTAGGCTCCATCCTCACTGTGGAGCATCTAGGACCTATCCAACCGCTGTGCCTATTGATGTAGGTATAGTGGGAAAGTCCTTGGCTGATTTATACTGGATTTGCAGGCTGATTGTACTTGGTACAGCTGTGCTTGCATCAGAGGTGCTGTCTACACTCTTCCTGTCTCTGTCCCCACCAGATGTCCCTAATTTCCTCAGGAGTAAAGAGGTGATGCATGGAAAGAAGGAGATTTCTCTACCATCATAGTAGAAACTCGCGACTATGGTAAGATGGGTCCCAGCTCACTGATCTGCGGAGGTATCCAAGCAAATTAAGAGCTCCTTGTACTGCATTTGCCCCTGCTGGCTGGGCACCCAACGGAGTAACCACACTACCCACAGCCATCTACAGGGTCTAAACTTGCCATTCCCACTGACACATAATTTGGAAACCTGAAAGACTCAGGTGGATCATACAGTGTCATCGGATGATGTTTCCCTTGTAGATACTTCTGCTTTTGAAGCTAATCTGTTCTATCATCTCCTTTATTCCTCCCTTGTAGCCAGTGATTCGACAGCCTGCCTTGTCCTTCTCACTGTTCCTGCTAACCTCTCGTTTCTGTCTTACCTATGACCTACTGGGAAAAAAGCCCACAGCTACTCCAAAATCAGCTCCTGACTTCTTTCACATTGTTGCTCCATCAATAAGTGTCATTTCACGATGTTGGTCTTGTTCACGCTTATAATCAACGCCCACCTTCTACAGAAACCTAATCATAGAATCATGGAATGGTTTGGGTTGGAAGGCACCTCGAAGCCCATCCAGTCCCACCTCTGCCACGGGCAGGGACACCTCCCACTGGATCAGGGGCTCCAAGCCCCATCCAACCTGGCCTTGAACCCCTCCAGGGACGGAGCAACCACCACTGCTCTGGGCACCCTGGGCCAGGGCCTCCCCACCCTCAGCATGAAGAATTCTTCCTAATATCTACAGAATATTATCTAATATCTATAAAATCTTAATCTCATCTTTTTCCTACTTTAAACTAAAACCAATATGGGAAAAAAGTAAAATGTTTTGAGAAAGAAACCACTTGAACTTGCTGTCCAACCTATGGCAGAATCCTTCAGCGAAGCTCCTTTTTATCCGGCTGTGGCTCAGCACATCCACCACGGATCGGTGATGCCACCACACTCCCTGGTGCCCAGGAGATTTTCTGCTTTTAAAACCAAATAAAAAAGGAGCAGATCACACTCAGAGCCAAAACCCAGGGAGAACACCCCCTCTATTAACAAGCTGCGTGCTGAACATCTCCCTCCTCGCCCCTTTGCCCGCACGTCTCCATGCCGGGGAGCCAGCTGCGGCGTGTAGGAGAAAACGACCCTGTCACGGCTGTCTGTGCTGTGTTATTGTTAGTGTTACGTTACAAATCTCCTTTCCATGCGGAGGTCCCAGGGGGGTCATAAACGGGGGGGGAAGGTCAGGACCCTGCCAATAAACAGGACCCCCAGCCCCACCGTGGCCTCCCCGCAGCGGCTGGAGCGATGCAGACAG